>NC_064561.1:7067500-7394500 GCF_937001465.1 Orcinus orca | reverse complement strand
GGGAGGATCCCACATGCCGCGGAGCAGCTGGGCCCGTGAGCCATGGCCGCTGAGCCTGCGCGTCCGGAGCCTGTGTTCCGCAACGGGAGAGGCCACAACGGTGAGAGGCCCACATACCACACACACACAAAAAAAAGCGAAACGACAACCTACAGAATGGAAGAAGATATTTACAAATCATATACCTGATAAGGATCTATTGTCCAGAATATATAAAGAACTCTTAACAACAAAAATATAACCCAATTCAAAAACGGGCAAAGGACTTGAAGAGATGTTTCTCCAAAGGTATACAAATGACCAGCATGTGAAAAGGTGCACATCATCAGGGACCTGCAACTCAAAACCACAATTAGATACCACTGCACACCCAGCAGGACGGCTGTAATTTTAAACAAAAAAGGGGGAAATAACACGTGTTGGCAAGAAATTGAATCCCTCAGACCCTGCTGGTGGGAACTTAAAATGGTACAGCCGCACAGAATTACCATTTGACTCAGCGATCCCACTCGTTAGGTATATACCCCAAAGAATTGAAAGCTGGTATTCAAATGAATACTTGATGCAAATATTCAAAGTGTTACTATTCAAAACAGCCAAAAAGTAGAAACAACTCAGATGTCCATCAACTGATGACTGGATGAACAAAATGTGGTCCATCCATACAATGGGATATCACTCAGCCATAAAAAGAAATAAGGTCCCAACCCACGGAGGAGCCTCAGAAACATTGTGCTGAGTGACGGAAGCCAGACAGAAAAGCTCACAGGTATATGATCCCATATATATGGAACATCCAGAACCAGTAAGTTCATAGAGACCGAAAGTAAAATTCGTGGTTGCCAGGGGCTGAGGGTGGGAGAATGGGGAATGACTGCTTAATGGAAACAAGGTTTTTCTCTTTGGATGATGAAAATATTTTGGAAATAGAGGTGATGGTTACCTGATACTGTGAGTGCACTAAATGCAACTCAATTGTTTTATGCTATGTGAATTTTATCTCAATAGAACAAGAAAAATGTTCCCAATGGGTGAATCTGGATGTGAAGGGCCTACGGGTGTCCGCTGAGCCCCTTGCTCTCCCCTTGTTTAGTGTGAGCCCTAAGCCTGGGCCACAGCCTGGAGGAGGCTCCTGGGGCCACAGCCTGGGTTTCTGCCAGATGACCTCCCACCTCTGGAGCCAGGTGCCACCTCCTGGAGGGAGGGGGGAGCAGGGCACAGGCAGCCTCCTGACAGCGGGCAGGAGGGAAGAACGGATTGGGAGGCCAGCCCCAGGCTCACAGCCATGCCGCACCCACAGGGGACCCAAGACGAGGTGCTCCCAAGTCCAGCTATAAATGGGTCTCAGGAAGGGACCCGAAACCTTGACGTGGTACCCATGCCCACTCCTGGGGCAGAAAATAAAGCCGATCTGTCAGCTACTCCTGTGTGGCAGCGAGCAGACCAGGGAGGGCCTGTTTACAAAGCAGCCTGGCAACCCGACCAGCTGCCCTAGGCAGCCCCTGCAACCTGGCGCCAGGCAGGCGACCACAGGGACCTGTGGCTAAGGGAAGCTTGGCCGCATCCAGAGGCTCGGGCCAGGGAAGCCAGGGCTAAGGGCAACCTGAACTGTCCCATCACAGGTGGGACCACCAAAGCCCATGGTGCCAGCATTTTGTATAAGTCACAGCTATACACCCACAGGCCTGTCCCTGGCACACAGGGGATGCCAGGTAAATATATGACAAACCAAAAAATAATTTTAAAAAGCCGGACCAGGCGCCTACCTCTTTTAAAGTCTCAGGAGAAGTCCAAGCTCTCGGACTGGCAGTCAAGGACCTCCCCTCCCCAGCCCCTTCCCATGGCCACGCTCAGCGCCCCAGTCCCCAGTGGGCAGGGCTCTGCACCTTTGGTCGATCGCTGTTCCCCTCCCCGCCCCCTCACTGAGAGGGGGCCCCCAGGACAGTGGGCAGAAGTGGTGGCGCTGGGCCTATCCCAGCCAGGTGGTGAAGCCTGCCTCCTGGGCCCCGGGGGAGGGGTTCCTGGGAGAGGGCTTCTCCCCCCAGGAAAGGGGCCCGGAGCCCACAGGGCCCAGACCCAGCAGTGGGCATGTGGTGCAAGAGGCAGAACTGGTCTCTGTGCCCTGCCTCCAGAAACGAAGCCAGAAAGCGCCACCCTGGTCACACCAGCCGGCACATTCGGGGGCTGTTGCATGTACGCGGCCCCGGAGAGGTGGGGACAGGAAGTGGGAGAGGGGCTGGCAGACTGCCGCGTCGCTCTAACTGGGGGTGACCACAAAGGGGGCTGCAGACCAGGAGGCTGTGCTGGGTTCCCCCCGCAGCCAGGTCGGGCAGAGCCGGTGTCCCTCTTCCCTGAAGTGATAGGACGGGAGGGCTGAGCGGTGAACAGGCTCCGCAGAGGCTCACCCAAGACGGGCTCTGAACGGGAAACGAACTCGGCCCAAGGAGTATTAGTCATGCCGCAGCCATCACAAACGTGTCCACCCTGCTCCTGGACCCGGCCTGCCACCCCGGGCTGGCCTCCCAGCCACCACACTGCAGTCTGTCCCGCCCAGGCTCTGGGGCCAGGGGACGAGGGGCCAGAATAGCCAGGGACAAATCCACAGGCAATGCAGCGCTCAGGGTGCAGCGGGGGGAGCTGGGAAAACCACCCCACCTGTCTTGCTCCCTGGGGAGCAAGGCCCCTGAATATCCAAGTCACAAACACTGAGCTTCCACAGGCGGCGTGGCCCAGCACCCACCCACTCACACCCTGCTGAGACCACGATGGGGCTGGGAGGCCAGACTGTGAGTAATAACTTCCCAGGTGCCAGGCTCTGTTCCTGCGCTATCCACGGACCCCTCACAGCACCCCTGTATCTACTGCTACCACCCCCACTGGCTCCGATGAGAAAAGGGGGCTCAGACAGGTTAGGTATCTCGCTCAAGGTCACAGGGCGAGGGGCTGAGCCGACTGGCTCCAGGTCTGTGCTCCTAGCCAGTGTGTGCACCACCCCTCTGGGCTTCTTTCTGTAAAGGACCAGAAAATAGATACTTTCAGCTTTTCAGGTCATTTAATCTCTGCTACTGTGACTCAACTCCACTGCAGAAAATATGTAAAGGAACATGGCTATGTGCCAATAAAACTTTATTACAAACCCGGCAGTGGCGTGAGAGGAGACACCCTCCCCATCCCAGAGCGGGTGAGGAGAGCCAGGCGGCCAGAGTGACGAGGATCCCCAGGTGCTGGGCGCTGAGGCCAGGGGCACAGGGGCACTGTGGGAGGCTAGAGATGGCACCTGACCAGCCAGGGAAAGAGATTGGGAACAAATGCTCCAGCGAGAGGAAACAGCATGTGGGAAAGCAGAGAGGAAGGGGGGTGGTAATACGGTGATCTATAATACATATGTTATTTGGTCCTTGTTCCTGGCACAGAGCTCCTAAAACTCTTGGAGTTTCCCAAGTGATAAGAACAATAAAGGTGTCTTTTATGATTCATGTGAAGCCCCCTTCAACCACCCCAGGATATAGAACTTAGAAAGGCATATGGGGACCAACCAAGTAATTAGAGGGTTGGAACTTTCAGTGCCCCCCCTCCTCAGCCTCCAAAAAACCCCAAAAGGACAGGGTTCAGGAGAGCTTCCAGGTTGGTGAGCACGTGGAGGTGCTGGGAGGTTGGCGCCCCCGAAAAGGGCACGGAAGCCCTGCACTGCTTCCCACACGCCTCGCCCTGTTCAGCTCTTCCATCTGGCTGTTCCTGAGTTGCATCTTTCTGTATTAACCAGTCATCTAGTAAGTAAACTGTTTTCCTGAGCTCTGCGGGAGCAAATTAATCGAACCTGAGGAAGAGGTCCTAGGAACCTCTGATTTATAGCAGGTTGATGGGAAGCACAGATGACCCAAGCCGAACTTGCGACTGGCGTCTGAAGTGGGGTGTGTACAGTCTTGTAGGACTGAGCCCTCAACCTGTGGGATCCGACACTACCTCCAGGTAGACAGTTTCAGAATTGAGTTGAATTGTCAGACAGCCGGCTGGTGTTGGAGAATTGCTGGGTGTGTGGGGACACCTGCCCAACACCTGGGGATCAGAAGTGTTCAGTGTGAGTGCTGAGAGCAGGGGACACACACAGGCGCAGTGTTTTTCCTTGCAGGGGCCCAGCAGGGAGAATGGGGGCGACTGGGACTTCCTGGCTGCAGCCCAGAGAGGTTGCAGAGGCTCCCAGGCAAGACGGGCAATTTGTAGGAAGGCGGTGGCGGAGGTGAGAGAGGCCCCGGTGGACCTGGGGCTCAGAAGTCTGGCTCCCCCAGAGCCACGGGCAGTATCGAGAGGGACCCCGTGCCGAGAGAGGGCCAGGGCTGGAGGGCAGCTGCCGTCCCGGCAGGAGACGACAGAGGCTGGGAAGCAGGCGGCTCTCGGGGACAGGCTGCCTGCCCCCACCCAGCACAGCGCCACCCGATGTCCCTCCCAGTCGGTTCCCTGGACAGCACCGTGGGACCCAGGGCAGCAGAATCTGGCAGACACTGAGGCACAGGGGCTCCCCGGTCCCAGGCCTGAAGGCAACACCCTGCTCCCCACCCTCACTCCTGGGCCCAAAGCGGGGCCTGGCACCCAGGAGGGCCTCAAAAGAGCTGGCGGCCTCAGGGAGGGGTAGGCATCCTCTCTCGGGGACACTGACCAGAAGACCCCGGGGGACGTGCTAAGCCTCCAGGCATGTCCCAGTCACAGCATCTAACACGGCTGATTTGCTGTGTTCTCCTCCCTGCTTGTACCCCTCAGTGGTTCCCCGGAGCCCTCTGGAACAAGTCCAAACTCCTTATGGGGCTCGTGAGCCCCTGCTAACACGGACGACCTCAACAGAGCCCCTCCACCGCCCTGTCAAGCCACGCTGACCTCACCACCCTCCAGACCATGGGCAGAAGGCCTTCTCTCCAGCCTCCGTGGCTCCGCAGACCCTCCCTGGCACCCTGCCTCTCTTCCCCTGCATCCCTGTCACCTCCTCCAGGTGGAGGAAGACCAGGAAGGTTCTCCAGCACTTCCTGGACGAGCCCTGATCGCAGGCTGACTCCTTATTGAATCCAGGGCTCCGCACGTGGCTGGCCCAGTGCCCAGCCCAGCACCTGGGGATGCTGACCTGCACGGCCCCCACCCCGGGGCCTGGGGTCAGGGAGACTGGGCCCCTTCCCTACATGCAGGAGGCAGCCAGAATGGGGGTCCACTTGCCCAGGCCGAGGGCGTGTGTGGCCTGGGGAAGGTCACTTAACTACTGGAAGACGCTGGGCACTGGGCAGCCCCACGGTAACCTCTGCCCTCTCTCCCCTTCCCCTTTGCTCTGGAACAAGCAGGGGGTCCTTGAGCCCTTCAGGCTGGACAAACCTGTGTCAGAGGGACCCAGTGGAATGGAGATAAATGCCTGGAGTCAAGCTCTCTCCTCCCGTAGAACCTTCCATCCTCGTGTGAGATGAGAGCATCTCTTTGCCTCTTGGACAACAGAGAGGTGGAGGGCAAGATGGGAGAGCAGCCACCAGCTCAGGGGGAAAAGAAAAGCAACCAACCCAAAAAAGGGCCACATTTCAAGTCCTTGCCTTTCTAGCAGAAAAACTATTACAGCCACAAGCAAGGCATAATTAAAGCTATTTACCTTGGCAGACTTGGGGGTGGGGGGACGCCTGTCCATATGTGAGGTCTTTTATTAAATCACCTCCTACTGCCAAGTAAAACACAGGCTGTTCACCTTCCAGAGGAAAATATTCCACAGGAGACAGGAGGGTTGGGTGAAGAGGAGGACGAGGCGTGGAGAAATCAGGGTGCTCTCCTCGGCCCACCCTCTGCTCGGGGCCATCGGCTCACTGGGTGGCTCGGCCTGCAGCCTGCTCGGTGCCAAGCACGGGCACGAGGGCACCGCAGTGAACAGGCCTGCCAGGCCCTGCCTTCCCACACTCCCGGGCACCACAGGAAGGCAGGCGACACCAGTGGGAAGGCCAGGTAAGAGGGGCTGGAGGGACTCGGGGGTCTGATAGGCACGATGCCCTGTGCAATACAGATTGCAGGCTGCCTAGGCGGCGACATCCAAGCCGAGCCAGGCCCCGGGGGGATGCAGGGCTCGCCTTCCTCAAAGGGCCTCCCATCTTCCAGAGGCACCAGGCCCCACTGCCCCGCTTCCGCAGCAGGGAAGGCCAGGAGGGCAGTGGTCAAAATGAATGGGCATCCAGGGAGACCTGGGCTCAGGGCCAACCGTGCCGCCCTCCAGATGTGACTGCGGGCCTCAGTCTCCTCATCTGTCCAAAGGTGATCGTGGCACAGCCTGCAGGGTGAGAGGACACAGCCCACTTGGAGGGCCCCACCACCTGCCTTCACCCCGAACCTCAGGAGCCCCATCTGTGCAATGGGGATAAAGTGAGGATAAAACCCTCCCTGCCGTGAGGATTCCATGAGATAAGGGAGGTATTAGTCAGTGTCCTATGCACTGCATAATCAGGAGCAGCCATGGTTACGGTCTCGGAAGAGAATCCCACTCCGGGGAATCCTAGCCCGGCTTGGCCTCCCTCTCTGGCTGTAACCTAAGCCGGCTGCTCCAGTGCTGTCCTCGCAGACGCTCCGAGCAGCTGCTGCCGCACTGCCCAGCCCTGGGGTATTTGAGAACCATGAGGTCACCCTGGGCTCCTCTGGCCTGGCCCTGTCCCGGGGTGAATCCCAACCCCTCCCCCAAGCACCCCGGCGCACTGGGCCAGCCCCCATCTGGGCATCTCTGTCAAAGACTTCTGACCCAGAAGTCCCCTTGCGGGGCCTTATCCTACAGTTCTACTTCTGAATGTCTGCAAGGATACACCTAGATACAGCACTGTCCAAAGCAGCAGAAAACCTGAAGAGCCACTGCATGAGTGAAAGAAGGTACAGACGATGGAAAGGCATAGATTTCTGTCTGTAGACGCTGACATGTTAAGATGACCAAGCCGCACTGTTAGGGGCAGATGGTGTAAAATACACACACACCACAGGTGCAAAAATGAGCGGGGGGCCGGGGAGGGGGAGGCGCCAGGCGTGCTGCCTGCCTGGGGCTTGTCTAGAAAGAAACACCACGAAATGACTGCATGGTTTAAACCTGCAGAACCTTGAGCCCAGTGGGTTCCTGGGGAGATGTGTGCACGCAAGCCCGAGTGTGCCTGAAACACCGCGCAGCAAGGGCGCACCAGAAGACGAGCGGCGGCGCGGGGGTCAGGCCAGGATCAGGCAGGACGAAGAGACGGGCTTTTCATGTTACACCCTCCGGAGCAGTTTGAATTTCTACCACGTTCCTGAAGGATAAGCAGACAAAAGGCAATCGTGACAGCGGGGGAGGCCTGGTGCCCACTCAAGTCGCCTGGGCCCTCTCCGAAGTGAGCTGGTCAGATCCTGCTGGTGTGGGGGGAGGGTAGTGGGAATGGCTCTGATCCCTCCTCTGCAGCCTCAGGTCCTGTGACCCAAGTGACCTCTAGGGCTGGAGGATGGAGGACACTGGCTTCTCAGCCGGTGACTGTCTTGCCTAGCACAGGCCTGCACCCAACCCTTCCCCCCTTACTGGGTGTGATGGAGGAGAAGCAGTGGGCGGGGCCAGGCTGGGGTGCCCGGGGCCACTAGAGACTTGGGTTTCCTGAAGCCTCCCTGCCAGGGAGGCCACGGCACGTGCAGATCCCAGAACTCCAGCTTTGGAGTCCGTTAGACCCAGCTTTGAATCTGGGCTCTGCCACCTGGGGCTCCACCCCCCCCCCCCCACCTTTCAGGTCGAGGAAAATAAAATAATAATGCATCGCTCAGCACCGTCATGAGGACCAACACACCCTGTGCCCAGCCCAAGACCCACAGGCACATAGCAGGGGTTCTGAGCACAAAACATCCACCTCGGGGCCCCATATCCCCATGGCACTCTGACCAGACGCAAAGACTGGAGAGAAGGA
Organism: Orcinus orca; assembly: GCF_937001465.1. Lineage (NCBI taxonomy): Eukaryota > Metazoa > Chordata > Mammalia > Artiodactyla > Delphinidae > Orcinus > Orcinus orca. Next base: position 7,386,590 of record NC_064561.1, on the reverse strand, counting down.
ATCCCAGAGAGAATTCTGGACACAAGGCCACACTGGGCCCAGACCAGGCATCTGGCCACTGGACCAGCCCGACTGGGCACCCAGCCAGGCTTGGTGCAGGCCACTCAGCCCCAGAGCAGCCATCTGGCCGAGGCTGAGAGGCACCAGCTTCATGCCGTGATTGGAAGAGTCTTGCTCCTAGGTTTCAGAGGTGCCAGCTTGGGTCTTTAGGCCACATCAAAGTGGCCTCTTGTGAAGGCTGACCACCGGTGCTGGCTGAACAGGAGGTTACCTCCCTGGGAGGAGACAAGTTAGGGGGCCCTTTGCTCTATGGGCAACGTTTTATCTCTTAAGGTGACAGTGACTATTCTTGGTGTTGGCTGTATTCTCCTTCATTCTTCGAAAATATTTCACAATATAATAGCCACCCACCTCTGCTGGCCCGCCCCTTGTCACCTCTCCCCGCCTTCCAGTGGGGCTGACCACAGGCTGGAGAAGAGGCCCCGCACTGGAGACACCCAAACCTCCTAAGTCAGCTCTGGCTTCAGGGGGTCAGGGGCCGGGGAGGGGGTGTCAGCAGGGCCTCCTCTCAAAGGGCTGGTCCATGGGGGCTGGGGGGCGATATCTGCCTTTAGGGGTTGGAGGCTTTGGTCCTACAGGCCTGCTCTGGAGGGGCCCAAAGATGAGTCTAACTGTGGGGTGTGCGGAAGGGCAACCCCAAGAGAAGAAGGACCAAAGAAAGGGCTTGGCTTTTCTGAGAAGAATACTAGGGGCTCCGACTGGGCGGGAGCCATTACATGCAAATGTCTGCCCCCTCCATGCTAACCAGCCTGCAGCCCTGGGCTTTGTGAGCTACAAAAGGAACAGCAGATGTGCGCCTGTTCCTTGGCCCATGAAAGCACGGGGGCTTAGCGGATAACTGGGGGCGGGGGGGCGGGGGGTGGAGGCAACTAAACCAGCAGCCCAGCCCCTCACTCCATGCGCTGGGCTGCCGGCCTCCTCTGCCGGCCTCCTCTGCTGGGCCTTTCTTCTCTGGCCATGACTTTGAAGCTGTTGCTATATGTGGTACCAGGCAAACACCTAACGCAGTGCAGTAGCTCAGCTAATGCTCCCACCCACCTGCCTGGGCACACTTAGCTCACTTTCAAGAGGGGAAACCAAGGCACAGAGAACTGACATGCTGGGAGCGGCTCAGCCTGGGGACTCAGCAGCTCATGAAAGAGAGCCGAACCCCATCCCAGCCTCTGGGAGGAGAGTTGGCCCTGGGGGGCTGTGGGTACCACGCCCAAGGCCCTGGGAAGGACATGGGCCCTGGGCCCGGGCAGAGCCAGGCCTGGCTGGTTGACCATGGCTGGCAGGCACCACCCCGCTGAGCCCGCTGGAGCCTGCCTCCTAGGGCTGGAAGGGATCACTGAGGGCGGCCACCACCTGTGCCAGCAGGAGCTGGGCTGGCAGTGCTCTGTGAGGACAGAGGTGGGCGGGCGAGCTCTGTCAAGGGCAGCTGCAGGACCCCCTCAGAGCGGCTGGTACACTCCACACTCTGGCTCCTGCAGCTGCCGGGGACGCTGCGCCAGCATAGGCAGCTGAGCCAGTTGGTGTCTGGGGAACTCAAACATGTCCCTCCTCTGGCCAGCTGAGGGGCCTCAACCCTCAGATCAGGGTGGCTCCAGGGAGGCCAAACCGGAAGAGGCCGGAGGACGGGGCAGAGGCAGCCTCGGCGGCGGAGTGATGGAGGAAACCAGCTCAGGGGGCTGAGGCCCACTTGCAGTCCCAGTGGAGGGCCCATCGACAAAGAAAAAGGTGAAACAGGATGTCCTGGGGCCTCACGGCTGCCGGAAGGGCCTCCGCCAGGCCCCCGGAGCTCCGGGAGCCCCTCCGGCCTCAGAGAACAGGATGTTTGAGGTAGGAGGGCCCCTCCCCGCCCACCCGAGGCTGCCTCACCAGATGCTGACTCCAGATGTGGCCCAGGCGAGAGGGGACAGAGGCTGCCTGACACCATGACGGAATCGGCAACGAGGCAGGAATGAGGAAAGACTGGCTTCAGGCTCCAGAAGAATCCACCGGGGCCACTGCCCCGACACAGGACAGAAACCACAAGGGCCAGGTGCTACCTCTCCTTTACGGCATTGACTCCTCACCTGCGTCCAAGGGGTGGCAGGGCTGAGTCGAGACGTCAGGGCCAAAGCTGGGTTGGCATCCGACTGCCGCCCACCACTGAGTGCCTCAGTTTCCTCCCTTAGGAAACGGGGATGAGCTGTGGCTCCGGTGGCTCCCCAAGGGTCTGTTCTGACGGCGAGGCAAGTCAGTGAACGTAAAGTGCCTGGCACGGCGCCCGCCCGCCACATGTTTGGGCTCAGCCCACGTCAGCCACAGTAGGGCCTCAAAGCGGCAACAGGCAGGGCACGGGGGTGGCGTGGCGGTGGAAGGGAGTCAAGGCCATGTGACCCGTCAGCATCCCCCACCCAGGGCTCATCCATCACTAGGGACGCCAACCTCCGGTCACACAGAGGGCTCAGAGCAGAGCCAGGCTGTGCGGAGGTGGCCTCCGGGACACACAACAGAAGTCTGGGAGCCCCAGCCTGCCTTTGCTTTCCCCTCCAGCTCAGAGAAGAATGTGGCAAGCTCCTGGAATGTCCCTCTTGGGTCTGCAGGACGCCCCCCAGTCTGCCTTTGATTGTATTTACTCACGTGCCCCCTGTGGGGGGATTAAAAGAGCATCCCTTTTTCATTAGAGCACTGATCTGCCAGGGTCCCTGCGGCCGACCCCGCCAGAATCTCACCGGTTCCTGTGTTGTCAGGCAGGTTTCTACACACAAAACTGCTACACGAGTAACACATCCAGCCAAAAGGAACCCCAGCCACGGGAACACAATTCGCGGGGGAGCAAATACGCCAAACAACCTTAAAGGAAAACAGCTCAGACCCGCTCTTACCGAAGCTGTGGGCGATGAATCAATTGAAAGAGACAGACGAAAAGAGGGAAGCAAAGGGGTTCTCCTCTCACTACGCAAGGAATGGGGGTTGGTAGGAGACGGAGCACACCCGCCGGCCCCCCCCCGCCCCGCCCCACCAGTCTGGACCTGTTTTCAAGTATGCACTGCCTGGCGTCAGGGGACAGACCCACCTGACCAAACAAAACCCACCCAGAGGCTGGGGGACAAGTTCTAGGTCTGGCTTTGGGTGGCGGTTACGTGGATGCACACACTGTCAAGTGCACCTAAGGCCCAGGCGTCTGTGTGTGTTGATTAAACAACCATTAAAGTAAGTGATCTAAAGGATAACCACCAGGGGAGACGCACGAGGGCCACAGAGCCTCCATATCCGACTCCTGCAGGCGTGGGTGAAGCCTGGTCTCAACTTCCTTCACAGAACTGGTTTTCAGGGAACAAAAGAGGTGGGTGTGGGAGAAGTCAGGGACTTTCTTAAACCAAAGGTCGGAGCTGTGTAGCGTAACGAGCGTCAGGGCAAGGGCCATGGTTTCTCCGGGCAGACGTGAAGGGTGCCAACAGCCCCGGCCTGCACTGTTCCTGGGACCCCAAATCCTGAAGCTTCCCAAGCAAGTCCCGGAAGTGAGAAAACAGGAGGGTGAACGCACAGAGTGAGTCATTTGGGACCTGGAGGGGCTTGGGCGGGATCTCCAAGGCCACCTCCTTGTGCCCTTCCCAGCTCCTCCTGTACCTGTCTGGGGGTTTCACCATCACCTCTTCCAGACCACACAGCAGGTTTAGGAGACCAATGACATCTTACACCATGTCATTCACCTGCTGTGTGTGGGGGGCTAATACCAGCCCCCAAGACCACTCTCCATGCTCCAGGAAGAAAGGAGCGAGAACTAGGGTCACTTGGCCAGGGTCACAAGGTCAAGTCAGATAAGGCTCCACGGCCTATGCTAATCATGACCTCCAGCTGCTTCTGACGACTGCTGCAGACCAGGAGGGAGAAGGGCGGGCATTCCAACCCAGGAATGCAAAGCAGGCCTGTCCCTTGGCCTGGCCGAGAGACAGGGACCCAGGAGAGCAGGACTGACCCAGAGATACAGCAGACCCCAGCTAAGCCACTGCCCCCTGCCCCGGGACTTGCCTCCTTCCCACCTCAACTCTCTCCGGTTGGCGGCCTCCTGCCCCACTCTCTTCAGACTGGCTCCTGGGCCACTTCCCCCCCCGCAACAATGAGAGGAGTTCTTACTCCGCCTTTTCTCTGCTCCCCGAAACTAGGAGCGTGCCTACAGTCCGGGCACAGGTGATCACCTGGCACCAGCCAAGCCCCTCAGTGGAACCTCCCCACCGACAAGGAAGCTGAGATCTGGGAGGCTGAGTCATTCGCCCAGGATCACCCTGCCAGGAAAGGACAGGGGACAGAACTGGGCTTGAGCCCAGACACAACCACAGGTGTCGCTTCCCTCCCCAACACTCTGGGAATAAACGCCAAGCCCCTTGCTGGGGCCCGGCCCTCCCCCTACGCACCCTGCTCCAGCCACACTGGCCCCCGGCTGTCCTTGGCCATGCGGGCCCACAGGCTCACTCCCCAGCAGCTCTTCCCGCCTGCTGAGTAGCAGACACTATTTTAAGCACTTTACTTCTATTAGCTCACAACTCATAACAACCCTCCAAGGTAGAGGATACCAAGATTCCCATTTTACAGCCAAGGAAACTGAGGCACAGAGCAGTCATGCCGATGGTGAGGCACTGCCTCACCTGCGCTTCTCCTGGTGGCGTTAACGCCCCATTTTGAGCAGGGACCATCTGTGACCAACCCCTTCCTGCCCCTCACTCTGAGCAGCCCCGCCCCGAGCACTCGCAAGCCTCAGTGCCTTTTACCTCCTCCAAGGCGCTGACCACTAGCGGGTGCCTGCTGACTTAATGCCTGTCACACACCCCCCCCAAGACCCACAGGTGTGGGCCCACGTGCTTAACCCCAGCTCCTAAAACAGAACCTGGCACACAACGGATGCTCAGTAAAGTTCTGCTGTTTAAAGTTAGACAAATGGTAACGACCACAGTGCGACAGCAAGTCCACTCTGAATACGCTTCTGGTTGAAAGAATGAAAGTTCAGGTCTCCCCATTTTCAGAGAACTGCTGGTGGGCCCTGCTGTCCCGGGTCGCCCTCCCACTCTCCACCCAGCCTTCCCCAGACCTGCCATCTGCCTGGGTTCCCTCCCCCCCCGCCCCGCCCTCGGATGGGGCTGCCCCTCCTGAAATCCAGTGACCTGCCCTTGGCATTCCTGCCTTTCAAAGTCACTCGCCCTGTCTGAGGACGGGACACACACGCACACACACACGCACACACACACACACACACACACACACGCATACACACACACACCGCTTCTCCCACTGACCATCCCTTACAAGCTGGGGGCATCCACTTCACTCCCCAATCTGCTGCTGAACTCAGTGGCTGTCAGCCTTTCTTGGGTCACAGATCCCTCTGAGGAGGATCAAAAGCAAGGGAGCCTCTCCCCCCAAAAATGCACAGAGAACCAACCACAGCGTCACAGCCACAGTCTACCAGGAGCACACAGACCTAATAGGCATTTTAGAAGTGTTGCCTCCGGCGAGGCTCCTCTGAGGTCCCAGCTATGGACTCTTGTTCCTCTACCCTTATGCAAGCGGCATATAATTTCAAGGGATCACGGGACAACCCCCTCCCAGGGGCCATCCAAGGACTTCGGGTTGAGAGCCTCAGCTCTGAGCTGCCTGAAGCCCCTCCCAGCCTCCACTCTCCATGGGAGCAGCCAAGTCTGGCCCAGGTCTGGCCCTCCAACCCCCCCTCCCCCCATCTGGGATGGGTATTTCTCCCGACGTCCTGGCAAACACACCACCTCCTCAGGTGCCTCCTCAGGCTCCCCAGGCAAGGAGCCTCGCCTGCCGCCAAGGGTTCTCTTGCCTCCCCCATTCTGCTAGATATGACCTGCTCCCAGAAGGCAGCACAGAATCACCTGAGTTCACACCATACTCCTCCTTCTGCCAAAAGGCCCTGCACGCCCACCTCACGCAGGCCCCCACACCTAATGCCTGTGCTTCCTGCCAGGTGCTGCTCACGACGCCGGCCACTTTCCACCCGTGATCTCACGTATGGGCCCAAACAACCCCAACGGGGGTACCGCGCCAGGCCCTTAGTCCCTGCCTGAAACACGTGCGGCCTGGTGTGTTTCAGATTACAAACTCTTCAGATCTGAAGAAAGCTAACAAGGTTCAGATAACATGGATTATCCCCAGCAAACTATAGGAAACGTCCAGAACCGAGCACAGTCTTGCAGCCAAAAGCGGGAACGGTCATTCTAAACTGGATACCCAGAGATTACAGGGAGCCCCACATGGCAGCTCAGGGGGGAATTGTGCCCCAGTTTGGGTCAGGTTAGAGCTTGCTGTCAAATGAGTAAGAAGTTAGGTTTTCATACCTTTTAGACTTCCAAATTGCCAGTGAGGGCCTGTGGGCTACACAGGTGCAGGGAGAGGTGAGGAAGGGGAGGGGCTTCGGAGGTGGGCAGTGGGCGGGGCTCGGGACTGGAAGCCAGGTCAACTTGGACTGGGGTAACAGCCCCCAGCTCCACGGGGCTCCAACTCAGCCGCCTAGAGAAAGGGATGGGGGACGAAGAAGGGTGTGGGCTAAGGGTAAGAAACATTTTCCCACCCCCGATGGAAACCTGGGTTCAGAGAAATGCCTCTCTATTTTAAGAAACAAACCACTGCACAGATCCCACATCCCGCAGAGCAACTAAACCCGTGCACCACAACTACTGCGCCTGCGCTCCAGAGCCCATGAGCCACAACTACTGAGTCTGCATGCCTTGAGCCCATGCTCCACAACAAGAGAATCCACTGCAATGAGAAGCCCGCGCACCGCAACGAAGAGTAGCCCCCACTCATCGCAACTAGAGAAAGCCTGCGCACAGCAACAAAGACCCAACGCAGCCAGAAATGAAATTTAAAAAAAAGAAAAGAAAGGAGACAAAGCGCTGCGAGTGAGAGGGCAAATGGCTCCTGGTGCGAGGCCTGTGCTGCAAGCAGCAAGCAGGGAAGGGACTCTAGCCATGTGGGGTGCCTGCCCCTTCTGAAGGCAGCACTGCCATCCAACTCAGCCTCGGGGTGTGAAGGCCCAGGACTGCCAGCCTTTCTGCTTTTTCAGAAGTACAAAGGCAGATTTTGATGTGAAATCCTCTGATTTTTAAAATACTGGGAGTCTCCTTTTAACCACACAGTGGAGCTAACCCTGCAGGCAGGTCACTCACGACCCCTGGCCATGGGTCATGGCCTCTGCCATCTGCCCTTTGCCTTTGCCCTGGGCAGAATTCACCTTTTGTTCCATAACATGATTCCTGGCCTCTGACACGCTTCAGGGGCAGACTAAGGTGAAACTATTCGGTTACATTTCTGTTGCATTCTCTGGCCTGGAAGCTTCTGCAGGCTTCTCTCTCCTTGCTCCCGTCTACAGCGTAACCTGCTGCCAGAGTAATCTTCAGAAATACCATTCTTATCATGTTAGGCCCCCGTGAAAAATGGCAGGCCGCTCCTGACCGCATAAGGGAAAAGGCCCTGTCACTCGGGAAAGTGACCTGGGCCCAACCTTGTTACCCATCCTTTAGCTCCTCCAAGGGACCCTTTTGCTCCACACCAGGCTACTGTCCCCACCCCCCACTTGAGCATCTTTCCACAATCCAGGAGTATCCTTCCCAACACTGGTGGCTACATCCACATCCTACCTACTGTGGCCAAGGTGACTGTCTCCCAATGTCTGTTTCCCCTTTCTCCCACTGAAAGAGAAACCCCGAAATTAGCTGAGTACAGGGCTGCTCAGACTAAAGACTACATTTCCCAGGCTCCCTTGCAGCTAGTGGTGGCCATGTGACTGCATTCTAGCCAATGGGATGCAAGCAGAAGCACAGCCCTGGGAACCTTCCCTAACAGACACCTGGCAATGCTCTTGGCATCCTTTGTCCCTTTCTTTATCCTGCTGTCTGAAAACCAGGGTGTAATAGCTGGACTCCAGCCGCCATGTTGATCCATGATGACAAGACCCAAACCCCGGATGTGGGAGAGGGGTTAGCTGGAAGGACCTGGGTCCAAGGACGTCCTGGAGCAGAGCTTCCACACCAGCCCTGGTCTGCCAACCTCCAAGGCTTCAGGACGAAAGCACAAGAAATGAATTGCCATCTTGTTTAAGCCATTGCCACTTTGGGTTTCTGTTATGCACAGATAAACTGAATCCTGACCACTCTTTTCCACTGAACCACTCTGCAGTGAGCAGAGGGTCCAACAGCCGTGAACTCCAAAGACAGCTCTGCTGCCTGCCAGCCATGTTATTTGGTCAAGCCCTTTCACCCCTGCTTTTCCAGCAGTAAAATGGGAGTGGTGTGCCGACCTCCCAGAACTGTTCTAAAGACCAGTGGTAACACACAGCAAGGGCCACACCTATTAGTCTAACTGACCCACACAGTCCAGAAAGTGTACTCTATCTGGCCTGAGCAATCAGGACACTTCACAATCAAAACAAACAGATCTACACAAAGAAGGGCTTTTCAGTTTCTCTTAAGCTGTGGCAGATCTGCCAACCCTGGCTGGGGCTGAGTCCCCAAGTCCCCCCTCCTCCTGCCTGTTTCATTCATTTATCCCAGGGGTCTGCAAGCTTTTTCTGTCATGGGCCAGTAAGTAAACATCTTAGGTTTTGCAGGACTCTATGGTCTTGGTTGAATATTCTTCCTTGGGTTGTTTTTTTCTTTTTAATCAACACTTCAAAAATGTACAAACCAGGACTTCCCTGGTGGCTCAGTGGTTAAGAATCCACCTGCAGGCTTCCCTGGTGGTGCAGTGGTTGAGAGTCCACCTGCCGATGCAGGGGACACGGGTTCGTGCCCCGGTCTGGGAAGATCCCACATGCCGCGGAGCAGCTGGGCCTGTGAGCCATGGCTGCTGAGCCTGTGTGTCCGGAGCCTGTGCTCCGCAACGGGAGAGGCCACAACAGTGAGAGGCCCGCATACCGCAAAAAAAAAAAAAAAAAAAAGAATCTGCCTGCCAATGCAGGGGACACGGGTTCGAGCCCTGGTCCGGGAAGATCCCACATGCCACGGAGCAACTAAGCCCGTGCACCACAACTACTGAGCCTGCGCTCTACAGCCCGCAAGCCACAACTACTGAGCCCGTGCACCACAACTACTGGAGCCCGCGCGCCTAGAGCCCGTGTTCCGCAACAGGAGAAGCCACCGCAATGAGAAGCCCACGCACTGCAACGAAGAGTAGCCCCCGCTCGCCGCAATTAGAGAAAGCCCGGGCACAGCAACGAAGACCCAACACAGCCAAAAATTAATTAATTAATTATTTTAAAAATGTACAAACCGCCCTTAGCCGTCACCGGTTAAAAAATTGGCCACAGGCCCGATCAGGTCCACGGGCCATAGCTTGCCCACAGGCCCTGCTTTATATTATTATCCTTTCCCCAGCTGCCCCCAAAGTCAAGCATTTGAGTCTGTCAACACTGGTTTAAGCAGGGCCTGGCACACAGTAAGTGCTCAATAAATGACTGCAGCCAGCAGCAACGAGCAGGCACCACTGAAACGTGAATGCCTTTTGGTGTAACTTTCTGGGTCTTCCCCCCAGCTTGACACTGAATGTCCTCAAGGCTGGGTGGAGGACAAACTCTTCCAAACCCTCTCACTACCACCCCCCTGCTGCAGCTACCGGGGGTGTGGGCTACCAGGAGGGTGACTGAAGGAAGTTCCAGGGTCCTGATTCCAGAACAGCAGGTCATGCTTCACCTTGCTTTTACAGAGGGTTTTTCTCTGGGGTTTCCACCCCTGGCATGTCCCCCACGAACTGAAATTTAGCCCTTCAGAGCCAGCCCTGCCGTACATCACTTCCTAGCCAATGCAGCGGGGACAGGTCAGAGGACCCAAAGAGAAAAGCAGCACAGTCAGCTCCAGAAAGGCCGCCACGGGGCTGAGGAACTGAGAGTGTGTTCTGCTCGCCGCCCCACCGCCCCACGATGGGCTTTCCGAGGAGTTGCCTCCCTGCAAGGGGATGGCAGCCCATGTCCAAGGGCTCCAGAGCCTGTGCCAAAGCTTCCTCAAGGCCCGGGAAGCCGGCAACTCTGCCCAAGGAAAACGGCCCAGTTTCGGTAGCTGCCATTTAGCCAATCTCATGGACGCGGGCCAGGGTGACATCAACTGGCAAGAAGGGGTGGGGAGGGAATTCCCTGGTGGTCCAGAGGTTAGGACTCTGCACTTTCACTGCCGGGGGCCCGGGTTCGAACCCTGGTCAGGGAACTAAGATCCTGCAAGCCACGAGGCCAAAAAAAAAAAAAAAAAGGGGGTGGGGAGGTTCACCATTCACTGCAGGGTGACTGGGACAGGACCTTCCTCAGCTGTCCTCTTTCCCACAGGGAGGGGGCAAACGTCAAGGAAAGGGGCTGGTTGTCCTGCTACCCACACCCATCTCCCAGCCCTGCCGCCTGAGACAGAGGTGGCAGCCCAGGGGCCCCCCTCCCATCTGCTGGGGGTGCAAGGCAGCTGGGCAGCCCCACAGCATAAGGGACTCCCTCCTAGAAAAGCCAGCTCTTCACCATTCCACGCCAGTAGCACCACCACTGATAACATCTATAGACAGATCTACCCTTCACCGCCGGACACCCTGTTCCACAACCCCGTGCTGCACCTCCCCCACATGCCCGGGACCCCAGTGGCACTATTCCCATCGCAGGTGAGGAAACGGAAGACGTGTACAGGTGTCGCTACAGGGCTGCTACAGGTGAAATGGCTAGTTCAAGGCCGCGTAGCTGGTGACTCACACCAGTCACACTCCACGTTCAGGACCCTCAGCTCCCAGATGTGAGACACTGGGAGGTTCGGGCGGATGTCTCGGTCGACCGCCCACCCGCCCCCACCCCAGCTCCACCCACAGAGGCGAATGCCCGGGATCTGGAATCACCAGTGGCTCGCAAGACCTCGCCTCACGAGGGACAGGTGAGCACAACAGGGTTCCTGAAGCCTTCTCACCTGGCCAAAGCATTCGGGTCCCAGAAGGGTCCAGGTTGGGAAATGCTGAAGCCAGGGACAAAGTTCATCCTGAGAGAAAGCCTAAAGCTCCCAGCAGCAGTGTGGTTCACCCCTAAGTCCCCCCAGTGGCTGGACCATCTCTGCCTTTTTCCAGGGAACCGTCAGCCAGCCCTCCACACCCAGCAGGCCGGGCCTGATCTCTGATCCAGGACTTTGCACTCCCCCGGCAGACTTCTGAGAAGTTCTTCCCCAGAGACCCGTGCTCCCCAGGCGGAGCTGGCTCAGGAACCAGGGCTGCCCCGCCCTGAGCAGTAACCCGACCAACTCTGAGGCCATCACCAGGCCTTTACCGGAGCAGGTGCTGCCTCCAAAGAAGAAGTGTTCGTTCATAGAGCAAACACGCTGTGCCACAGTCCTGTCATCACCTCCATTCTACCGTCGAGGAAACTGAGGCACAGAGACCCACAACTACCCTCAGGGCACCAGTCTAGCCCACGTAGTGGATGCCCCCCAAAACATGTCCAAGCCCTAAGCCCCGGAACCTATGGATATGACTTTACTTAGAAAAAGGGTCTTTACAGACATAATTAAGGATCTAAGATGATCCTGGATTTAGGGTGGGCCCTAAATCCAGCAACAGGTGACCTTACAGGAAAAGGCCCAGAGACACAGGGGAACAGCCATGTGAAGACAGAGGCAGAGACTGGATTTCTGTGGCCTCCAGCCAACCAACGCCTGGAGTCACTGGCAGCTGGAAGAGGCAAGAAAGGATCCTCCTCTAGAGCCTGTGGAGCTAGTGTGGCCCAGCCGGCACCTTGATTTTGGACTTCTGCCCGTGAGCTATGAGAGAATACATTCCCGTTGGTTTAAGCCACCAAGTTTGTTACGGCAACCCTGGAAAACAAATACAACCAGCTGTGGCCAACTCCAGAACCCATACTTTTACACTAATACCTCACACTAATGTTACTTGAGCCTAAAGAGGAAAAAATTATTTCAGACCTCTGAGACTGTATCATCAGGGGTCTGAAATAATTTCAGACTGAGGCTCTCAGTTTGAGAAACATGGACTTTCTCCTCTTGACGATCGCTTCAGTTATGAATGACCTCTAAAAAGGGAAGTGTTCCCTTTGTAACTAGTAACCATTCCAAGTAGATCCACAAAACAAAAACACAAAAGTAAAAACTCTCCTGGAGGAACATGTAAAGAGAGGAGACTATGTGTAGAGTACATGAGAACGCTCTGTATTATCTTCCTAGTAATTCTATCAATCTAAAACTGTTCTAAAATCAAGTTTATTTACCAAAGATAAACCACCTCCCCTGGAACTCCTTTGCGGATCAGCCCTGGAACCCTAGTTTGAGAAACACTGCCCTTCTTTGTTCTGTATCCCATTAATGCGTGTTGAATGAATGGCCATGCTTGTGATCTGGGGGATCCTGCTGAGCTTAAGTGTCTTTCCTGAGCTCCGATGCCCACCGAGGATACCCTTCTTTCTCCTCATCTGATCCAAGAAGACCCAGCTCTGCCCCAGCAAAAAGAGGTGCGATGCTGGGGACAGACGCACAGCTCCTTTATTTTGGGTTTTCCAAGTTGAGGTGTGGAGAGAATCCTGTGTGGGAACCAACTGCTCCACATACTTCCCTTCAGAAAATCCCCGTTCCCGAAGTGGCAAAAAACTCACACAGGCCAAAGCCAGGAGAGGCCCCCTCAGTGACTCCACAGAGCATCAGTGCAAGAAACCCGGAGAGACCAAGCTGAGTGTAACAGAATAACAAAATGTGAAGGAGGAGGTACTTCCCTGGTGGTGCAGTGGTTAAGAATCTGCCTGCCAATGCGAGGGACACGGGTTCGATCCCTGGTCTGGGAAGATCCCACATGCCGAGGAGCAACTAAGCCCGTGCGCTACAACTACTGAGCCTGTGCTCTAGAGTCGACGAGCCACAATTGCTGAGCCCATGTGCCACAATTACTGAAGCCCGCGCGCCTAGAGCCCAGCACTCTGCAACAAGAGAAGACACCGCAATGAGAAGCCCGCGCACCGAAACTAAGAGTAGTCCCCGCTCACCACAACTAGAGAAACCCGACGCGTAGCAATGAAGACCCAACACTGCCAACAATTAATTAATTTTTTTAAAAATGTGAAGGAGGAATCGTGACCAGAGAGAACTGATAAGAAAGAGTAACAAGAGAAAGAAAAAGGATGAACTACAAAGACGCGAGGTCCTTGGCAAACACATTTGTGATTTTTTTTTTTTCCACCTTAATGTCAGTTTTGAAACTAGCTTCAGAAAATGTAACCAGCTTCTCACATCCCCAGAAAGGAAGATCGGAGGTCCGTGGCCAGGAAGGAGTCCGTGTTACCTCTTACTTCGGAGCTGGGCATCCAGATAAGGGCCCTCCCCGTCCACGTTTCCACGAGGCGCACACACAGCAGCTCGCACCACCCTCGCAGGACCCCTCTCCCCAGATCTAGAAGTTTCCCACTCGGGGGTCCGGAACGCCAAGCCCTCCAGATGAGTGGCACAGGGTGCTCCAGGTCCCTCCAGACTGGGCACCACTTTCCAACCGTCCTTGGCAGTCCATAGGGTCCCCTGAGATAGCCAGAGGCTGCCCACACCCCTCCCTCCTCCCCGCTAGAGCGGCCACACCCGCCCAGAGACTCCCACCTCTCCCACGCCCAGGCCCCCTCCCCTCCCACCCAGCCCCCCCCCACCCCCGGCTTCCTCCGAATTCTTACTTTGCACTCTCGGCCCCCCACTTCCTGCCCACCCCCTCCCAATCTCAGGGCCCTCACTACTCCCCCATTTCCCGCTCGGGGCACCTCACCTCTGGCCACCACTCACGCCCTCTTTTCTCTTTCTGCCCCTTTGACACCGTTCCTCCACACCCCTCACTCGGGGGCCCCTCACATCCAGCTCCCTCGGCCCGGCCCCACGGAGCCCATACCAGGCCCCCAAGGATCAGGGCCCCTCACCCTCGGGACCCCGGTCCCCTCACCGCGGCCGCGTCCGGTCCACCCCGGGTCCCCCGCCCGTCCGGCCTCGTGCGCAGCCCCCGCGCGCAGCCCGGCCCTCGGCCCGGCCCTGGGGCCCCGCACTCACGGCTGTAGAGGGCGATGCCCGCCGCGTCCGGGCCGGCGCGCACCTCGAGGCGCAGCGCCTGCTGCTCCGCGTGCCGCTGGATCTCGCCGTTCGCGTCGCCGATGGTGAGGAGGCGGGCGCCGGGGAACACGGACACTGCCCCGCAGGGCCCCGTGACACCCGGGCCGGCCGCCCCTGCGCCGCCCACGCCCGGCCCCGCCGCCGCCGCCGCCGCCGTTCCTGCCATCTTAGATCCGGCTCCAGGCCCCGCCGCCGCCGCCGCCGCCGCCGCCGCGCCCGGGCCCAGGCCGCCGCCGCTGCCGCCGCCGCCGCCGCCGCCGCCGCCGCCGCCGCACAGGCCGAGGCCGAGGCCGAGCCAGGTAGCGCCGCCTGATGGCCACGCGCCGCCTCGCCGCCACAGCCGCTGCGGTCCAGCCCCGTGACGCAGCGGCCCCTGCCGGCGGCCCTGGGCTCTGGGAGGAAGCACGCTGGGGGGCGGGGCCGGCCCGGCCCCGCCTCGCCCCGCCCCGCCCCGCGCTAGCGGTCGCAGCTTTGTGAGGTGACTCCTTGGCCCAGGAACAGCGAGGGCGGGAGCGTACGTCAGAAGTGGTGCTCGGCCGCGCGGACACGCCCCTAGGGCTGGGCCCCGCCTCCAGCCCGGCGCGGCCCGAATGGCCGCGCTTTGTAAGGCGGTGCGGCTGCCCAGCTCGGAGCGCGCGTCAAAGGGCGGTGCTCGGCCGTGCGGACACACGCTGGAGCCCCGCCCCGCGCAAGCGGCCGTGCTGTGTGAGGTGGCTCCCCCAGCCAGGGGAACGGTGGCGGCGGGCCTGACGCCCGACAGTCTCTAACACGCCCCTGAGGCTGGGCTCTTCCCCTGGTCCCGCCCGGCTTTGTACGGCGGCTCACTGAGGGGTGGGGTCCAGCTGCGAAGAGGCCCCGCCCCTATACCGGTCCTGCTCCCCACCCCACCACTGGTCTCGCTTTGTGAATCTCTGGGTTCTTGGGGAGGGCCGGAGTGAGGGGCGGGGACAGGACGTAGGGACACGCCCCAGCCTGTGGCTCCACCCCCAGCGCGCCCTCTGGAAAAGCAGTTTGAGCATGGACTTGGCCTCTGCACACCACATTTGCCCCCTCTCGGAGCACTCAACCTCTCCTTCTCTCTTCCCCATCATCTCCAGCCGCTTCCCCCAGTGCCCTCCTCCTCCATCCTTGGCCCTTCACTGTCTTCGCCCCCACAAAAAAATTCTTGGACCTCTCTTTTAGCCCCTTCCCCCCCACCCCAACTCACTCTCCCTTCCCGCAGTGATGGCTGACCAGTGAATCCAGCGGATTAGGGCCTAGTGCCCCTTTCAATACACAGATACACACACCCATCTTCCCTCCAAGTCCCCCCTCCACTGCTCCAAGGCCCCCATTCTCCTCCTCTTTGGTGGCTTCCAAAGGTGCTTGCTGCCGCCCGCCATCTCCAGCTGCCACTCTTCCTGGTACCTGCTTTTTTTTTTTTTAAGGCCCCACCGTGCCGCTTGCGGGATCTTAGTTTCTCGACCAGGGATCTAACACGTGCCGCCTGCATTGGGAAGGACGAGTCTTAACCACTAATCCGGCGGGGAAGTCCCTGGACCTGCTCATTTACTACTCATTCTCCTCAAGCATTCCATCATTCCACCTCCTGTATTCACCAATGCAAGGACTTTAGCAGAGACCCCACATGGCACTGCCCCCCTCCCTACACCCCCATGGGCCTCCCAATACACCACCCTGACTGCATGCAGTTGAGGGGTACTGCCCCCTCCCCCCCCACACCCTGCAATCAGTGATTGGACCCCAGAGGTCCTGGGCTTGAAGGATTACACTCCACAGAGGCCTTGGGAACAGCTCCAAGCATTATAATTAATAACTTAGGCATGCCAGCAGGGCACATAGAATATAACCCCCAGGTACCCTATGCTCCAAAAACCCAAGTCAGGTGTAATTGGGTTTTTGCATGGGACAGTGTGCATGGTGTCCACACCATGTTATGCATGGGACGAAGGAAAACAGAGGGGTGTGTGGAGAGCTCAGACTTCATAATGGCCGGGCTGAGGGATCCTAACAGCTCCTTCCGTGGTGGTCTGAAAAGCTGGCAATCCAGAGAGACTTCCTGCTTTCTGTCCAGCCTCCAGGCAGATGCTTGCAGCCCCTCTCCCACTCCTGCTCCTCTGCAAGGAAGGTCCCAAGGCCAGGGGATCCCCTTCATTTCCTCTGTTCACTGCCCTGAGGAAGCAGCAGCGAGAAGTCCCCAACGTAGCTGGAGGGAACTGAGACCCTGCAAAGCCCAGCCAGCTCAAGGGGGAGGGCTGAACGGAGGGCACGCAGACAGAGGGAAGGGCTCCCCTAGCAGGCCCGGAATGTGCTGAATTCTGGGGGCTCAGGTGAGGATGACGTGGAGGTGGGCCTCTTCCGGGTCCCAGAGTTGCCAGGTGTCGCCGCAGAGCCTGAGGGAGCATCCTGGGTGGCTGCGTCTTCTTCTGAAGTCATTTTCTTTGTCCGTGGAGGAAAAATAGAGAACCGGGTGATTTGGGGTTTCAGGATCTCGGGTTGCCCCATGTTCTGAGCCCGAGACTCCCCCAGTCCATCGGGTCTCACCTCACCCCACACACACACAGCTTCAGCGCCCTGATCCTGCTGTCTGTCCTGCCTTCCTCTCTGCTGAACAGGGAACCAGACAGCCTGGGATCGAATCGCAGCTCCCCCTCTCCCTGATGAGGTGTGATGGCCCCCTTTGTGCCTCAGTTTCCCCTTTTGTACAATGGGGGAGAATGCCAACACCCCCCCCGGGGGTGGCTACGACTCATAAATATGAACACTGTATGGCATAATTTCTGTGTAAAATCCGGAATAGGCAAATCCATCAAAGCAACAGAAAGTAGAATGGTGGGTGCCAGGGCCTGCAGTGGGGGTGAAACAGGGAGTTGGTGTTTAATAGGGACAGAGTTTTATTTTTTCTGGCCACACCGTGCAGCTTGTGGAATCTTAGTTCCCCAACCAGGGACTGAACCCAGGCCACTGCAGTGAAAGTGCTGAGTCTTAACCACTGGACTGCCAGGGAAGTCCCGGGACAGGATTTGTTTTGCAAGATAATGTTCTGGGGATGATGGTGGTGACGGTTGTACAACAATATGAATACACTTAATGCCACAGAACTGTACACTGAAAAATGACTAAAATGGTAAATTTTATGTCTATTTTACAATGATTTTTTTTAAAAACTAGCAAAGATCACTAGAATTTACTGTTAAGGAAAAGAAGCATCGTTCATAACAGTGTGGCTAGCATGCTGTCATTTGTGTTAAAAAGAGTGAGGATATAGACTTGCTATTTTTGCCTTTGCATGTATGTGCAGGAAGCTCCTAATGGTGATTTACCTGTACGTCTGTGTGCAGAGGGGGAGACCAGTGGGTGGAGAGGGATTAAGAAAGAGAAGAGAATTTTACTATGTATATAATTTTTACATTTGGATGTATTTCATAGTCAAAAAAAATTTTAACTAAAAAAAATATATTTTTAAAGTCACCAGGACTGAAATAAGTTATTTTTCTCCTTCCTTTTCTCTGTTTTCCACCGTTTCATTTTAAATGCCTTAAAAAAAAAGGGGGGGTGGGGGGTGCGGGGGAGGCAGTAATCACCAGGCTAGTGCCTTGAGAGGTGTGACTCCTCACAGAAGGTTTCAGAACTTGCCCCGCCTGCCAGGCTTTTCTTAACAGCTCAGGATTTGTTCCCTGAGCTGAGATCTCAGAGGGCTGGACAGGCCAGTGCCAAGCCCCTTCCTTCCCACCATCTGTATACCAGTGACTGGGGTCCAGTCTCCATCTGCTCTGTGGCAGCACTGAGTGAGGTGACCTGTCTCTTGCCTCTCCGGAACTCCGCCACGCCTCCTTCTCCCTCGGCCCACTCATCCACTCCAAAATCAGTGCCATGTTCCCCATCCCCTGAATCTACCTGACCTGCATCTGTTCGCTTCTTCCACCTCCGCTGCCAACACACTGGCCCAAACTACCCGCCACGTCTGGCGCCTGAACCATTGCCGGGTCCCCCAGCTCCCGTCCGTCCACGGTCCCCCACAGTCTATCCTTCACGAAGCCGCCAGAGGGCGCCCGTGAGCACATAGATCACGTCAAGTCCCACCTCTGCCCTGAACCTTTCATGGCACACCCTTCACTTGGGGTCAAAGTCAAAGTTCCGCGCGGCGCCCCTCTCTACTCCTCACTCCGCTGCACCCCTACTGGGCCGTGCCAAGAACGTGTCCTGAGCCTGGATCAATCCTCCGCAGCTACCTCCTGCTTGTCGCTAATCTCAGAGACCTCCCGGATCTCCCACCTAAGTGAGCTTCCTGGTCACTCCTACCCCACATGGCATTGTCTGTCTCCCCCTGTAGAATTAAGAAGCTCTGAGGGATGAAGGGCCTCATCTTGTTCTTGTCCAGATGCCCAGGAAGGCTATGTTGAACCCATCCAAACCTCCCCCCACTCCCCTCCCCACCATGGTGCCCCAAGCAGACTGACTCCACCCCAGGCTCCCTGACTGAAGTCCCAAAGCGTCCACTTACACAGATGGAACTTCTGAGGCCGCCTCAAGGGGGACCACCTGCACCCCAGACCTGTACCCCTCTCTGCATGGAGAAGAGCTAGCTGCACATTTTCTTTTCTTTTTTCTTTTTTCTTTTGGCCGGGCCATGCCGCACGGCATGTGGGATCTTAGTTTTTCCCACCAGAGATCAAACCTGGGCCCCCTGCAGTGCAAGTGTGGAGTCCCAACCACTGGACCACCAGGGAATTCCCCTAGCTGGACATTTTCTTGATCCATCGTGTCCAGGGGTCGGATATCTCTAATTTAGTAAACTAATAATAATAAGTACCCCAAGGCCATCACAAGATGCAGCTGTGTAGAGGAATCCCATAGACCTGGGTTCAAATCCCAGCCGGGACACTGTGTGATCTGGCGGAGCAACACCCCTTGCTAAGCAGGGGGTGGGGAGTGGGGATGGGAATGAGGGTTGAGACCCTCCCCCTTGAAAGGGAGACGCATGTCTGGGACAGCTAAGCTGAAGTTCCTGAAACTGAACACAAAAGTAGGCTTTTCTTTATACCAGGAGCGAACCACAGTGTGCACCAGATCGTCACAAGGCTCCATGACCCCAAAGAAGCCACCAGGCCACCCTGAGTCCCTTGTCACCATTCTGAGTGCAAAGGCAGTGCTGACAACCAGGGGCCTGCCCACTGCCCCACGAAGGCCTGGACAACGTGCCTACCTCCAATCCCCTGGAATTTTCCAGTGCCAACTCTCAGCTCACAAACAATCCCTGCTCAGTGATTCTGGGCGTTTCCCAGACCCCAGAAGCTCAGAGACAAACAGGTCAACCCAGCCTGGTGGTAGCCCCAAACTTCCCATGGTCATGACAGTCAGTAGAAAATCGGGACCGAGAAACAGGACGACTTACGGAGATGGTGAACAGGGAGTTATCGAAGGACATGTCTGCAACAGAAAGAGAAGACCAGGATGGGGGCCGGTTCAGATTTCCTGCTCACCGCCCGCCCCAGGCCCTCCCCGCAAGCCCACAGGCCCCAAGTCAACCATGAGGAAGGGCGTAAGGTCCATCACCCCTCATCCTCTTTGCCCCCTTCCAGCCCATTCTACAGGGTGCACTGTGCACAGCTGCAAATTGAACTGTGTCCCTCCACTGCTCAGAACCCTCCCTCAGGGACCTCTGGCTGACCTCTGGGAAAATGGTGCCTGGTCTCCACTTCCACTTTCCAGAACACCTCTCAGCTCCTCCCCCACCCTGGGTTGCCCGCTCTTCACCCAGCTACTCCCTGCTCCCCCCTATAGGTCTCTGATTCAACACCACTTCCTCTGGGGACTAGCCTCCTAGCCCAGACAGGGTCCGGCCCGCCATGGGCTGTTTCCCCACCGGAGTATGGGCTTGTGGACAGAAACCACCTCTGTCTTGGTTACCTTGGGAGACCCCAGACCTTAGCACATAGTCGGGGTGCTCAATAAATACGTGAGACAGTGAAAGAAGTAGAGAGAATGGAGTTTTCTCTGCTTGGAGCCCCTTCCTGGGCATCGCACTTCACAGGCTGGGTCCCTCTCCCCACCCCCAGCAGAACAGCACATTCTGGACCACAAGTGGGGCTCCATTTAAGGATGGTGCCAGGCACTGTGAAAGCCGGGTGCCCTGATGGTGGACAAGACAGATGCAGTTCCCCACCCCCTCGGAGCTGATGGTCCAGTGGTGGAGGCGAGTGTCACACACCCAAGCACGCAATGATTACTTAATTGTGTTTCTACTGAGGGGGTAAGAAGAACGACAGGGCTCTGGGGGCATGTAAGTAGAAAGAGTAGATCCTGCCTAGGAAGTCAGGGAAGGCTTCCCGAAGGAGGCGACCTTTAGACAGACCACAGGGAGGAAAAGTATTCTAGGCAGAGGGCAGAATGAGTGAAAGGCATGAGGCATGAGGATGGGGCAAGGAGAGGTAAGAAGTGAAAGATGTTCACACCAAAAAAAAAAAAAAAAGGTGAACCTGGTCGGGAAACTGCAGGGGATGGGGGAGAAAGAGGGGAGCGTGTGTTCTCAACTCTAAGGGAAGTGAGCAGCTGTAGAAGGGGCTCAGTAGCAAGTAGTGAGACCCGATGGCATTTTGAGGCAGTGACCCTACCCCGGTGAGGGACGGGAACGGGGAGGCACAGACCTGTGGTGGCGAAGTTAACCTGGGCCCAGCAGGATTCTCGCTCCCTGCAGAGGGTTTCAGGAGAAAGTGATGACTTGTCTCAGGCAGGAGGCTCATTCCAGGTAGCCCTAGTCAAACTTGGCCCTTCCTCCCCACCCCACCTCCGCATCCTCCCTGAATCCCCTCAGATGGAAATTCTCTCGTAGGAGCCCCACAGCCAGGTGAAGTCAGGATTCCATCACCGGGGCTACTGCTAGTTCTCTGCCACTAGGCAGCACGGTGTCCACCCCTCTCTCAGAGGGGAGAAACCGAGGCTGGAGTCAGTAGATTCTGATGCCCAGGAACCAGGGCCACTGTCTACAGGCTACAAGTTGGGCGCTGCACAACCCCAGGGGGCACCACTCGCCTCTCCCACAATTGTGGATTTCTAGGATGATTACTTAGCAAATTTTGGCAAATGGCCATAAAGGGATGCGAGGAAGCCTCAGCTTCCTCATCTGTAAAATGGGGCCATTCCTAGTGCCTGCTTCCAGCGCTGCCACGAGGATCACGTGAGCTCAGGGTCCAGAGTCCCGCAGCACAATGCTGGGCACACCGTAGGCGCTTCCTGAATAGCACCTGTTTCTATTAAGCCAGCCTCCCACCAGAAGACGCTGTTTGGGGTGGAGCCCTGGAAGGACCCTTCTTCCCCCAGAACCCGGCCAGCTATCAGAGTCTTTAATGGCCATCAGGAACTCCTGCCTTGGGACTGAGTTTTCTTTCCCCAAAACCACCCTCTGAGGGTCTCCAGGGATGGTCTCACCGTTTCTTCTGCAACTTTTTTACTTTAACTGGGAGAGAAAAAAAAGCGTTTGTTAGATTTTGGTCCTGGTTGCATCCTGGTTGCAAAAAGCCAAAAAACCAAAAGGCCCACATACATTTGTAGCCCAGCCTTTCCTTCTTCGCTTGCAAATTTCCCACTCAACAGGGGAGCTACTGAAGACACTTTTTCCCCCCAATTTCATGATCAATGTATGTTGGTAAAAACTTCAAACAGGTATGAGCATGTAAAATTGTTGGGTTTTTTGTTGTTGTTTTTTTAAGTCCGCGCCATGTGGCTTGCAGGGTCTTAGTTCCCCGAGCAGTGATGGAACCCATGGCCCCTGCAGTGAAAGCACAGAGTCCAAACCACTGGACCACCAGGGGATTCCCGCTTAATTTTGTTTTTAAAGACTGAGTTCAGTGGTGCCAGGGGCTGTGGGAAGGGGGAAAGGGGAGTCGGTGTTTAAAGGGGACAGTTACAGTTTGGGAAGATGAAAGAGTTCTGGAGATGGATGGTAGCGATGGTTGTACAACAAAGTGAATATACTTAATGGTGCTGAACTGGACACTTAAAAAGGGTTAAAATGAAAAAAATTAAAAATTTAAAAATAGGGCTTCCCTGGTGGCGCAGTGGTTGAGAGTCCGCCTGCCAATGCAGGAGACATGGGTTCGTGCCCCGGTCTGGGAAGATCCCACGTGCCGCGGAGCGGCGGGGCCTCTGAGCCATGGCCGCTGAGCCTGTGCTCCGCAACGGGAGAGGTCACAACAGTGAGAGGTCCGCGTACCGCAAAAAAAAAAAAAAAAAATTTAAAAATAATTTTTTAAAAAAAAGGGAATTCCCAGGCGATCCACTTTCACTGCCAGGGTCCGGGTTTGATGCCTGGTCAGGGAACTAAGATCCCACGAGCTGCGCAGCGTGGCCAAAAAAATAATAATTTTTTAAAAAGGGTTAAAATGGTAAATTTTATGTCATGTATATTTTACAACAATTTATATATATATATATATACACATATACATGTATATATACATATATAAATTGCCCTTGCCCACCACCATCATTGAAATTCTGGAAGGTTCTTCACTGCTAAACCTTTGTAGTAAGGACTCCCAACCGTGCTCCTAAAAATGGGTATGAGTGGGAGTGCATACACAAGTTCTGGTGGGCCATGCTTTCTCTGCCTGCCGTTACCTTTCCTGACGACCAACGCAGTGGTCACCAGCCCAGCGAGGAGGAGGAAGGCTCCAGCCAGGCTCAAGGAGAGTGCCAGGATCCAGGTGGGCACTAGAGGAAAATGGGAAAAGAGAGATTGGGCAGGTCATGGAACTGTGGGGTTGCAGGGAGAAGGTGGGACTCCTGTCATTCCTCCATTTGGTTTGGGTGTTGCTAGACCCTGGGGATCTAGCAAACCTGTTTCTGGCCAATTAGCATATTCCCTCCCCCTGGCCAACCTGATTGGTTCAGGGAGGGGTATGTTGCCCAAGCTGAGCCAATGAAAGTAATTTCTGGACTTTGGCTAGACCACTGGGAAGAGAGGTTTACTCCTCAGGCCAGCGTTACAAAGCTGGTAGGATATACACCTGGGGCTCCAAGGTACAATTTTGACACCCTGAGAGGGAGGGCCTGCCTGAGAATAAGACACAGAAGAAAGCGGAGCTGAGAAGTGGCACATGATTCCTGACATCAGTGAGCACCTGGATCCAGCCATGCCTGAAGTCAGTGCTGTTCAGTGAACCAACAAATCCCCTTTTGTCGCTGAAGCCAATTTGAGTCAAGTTTTCAGTTACTTGTGGCCTGAAGAGTCCTGCTGGCTGGGTAATAGGGAGTCAGACAACATCCACCCCCAGCCACATGGTGGACCCTGAGGCCCACGTAGAGGTCAGCCACAAAAGCATGAAGCCCCAGCTCCAGTTAATGTCTCTGCAAAAGATTCGGCTGCCCCTCCCTGGAGAGAGGGGGAAGCCAGCAGGAGATGCCCTGATCCCAGTGGAGGTCAGGAACTAGCCCGGAGGGGAGGAGAGGCACACACTTGGTGTTCTCAGTGTTAGCCCTTGTCCATTCATTCACCTGGGGCAGGAGGGGTGTCACTTCCCCACTCTGAGACCACAGGACCAAGGTGAGAGAAGGGGGCCTTTGATTGTGGAACTTGAGGCCGGGGAAGGACACAGAGACTGTTCTGTCATCACAGCCGGTGGGCCTCTGCTGGCAACAAAGTTCTCTTTGCAGCAGGAAAATTCTGACTGATGGTGAAGCAGAGACTCCACCCAGAGGCTCCTCCTTCCCTCCGGCTCCTTGATCCAGAGCCCAGGCCCAGCCCCTTCTCCTGGAAAGACCAGAGGAAGACATCAGCCTTCCCAGGGCTTCTGTCTCAGACGAAAAGCCAGAGCCCTTGCTGCAGCCACAAAACCCTGCACAGTCCTCGTCGCCTCCCCCCTGCCCTCATCTCCCCCACCTTTCCCCCTTGCTCACTATGCTTCAGCCGTATGGGGCGCCTCTATGTCTCTCAAACACACCAGGCACGCTCCAGTCCCAGGGCCTTTGCACAGCCTGCTTCCTCTGCCTGGAACACTCCTGCCCCCGACACTCACGTGGCTGACTCTTCATCCTTCAGGTCTTTGCTCAAACGTTTCCTCCTCAGAGAGACCTTCCTTGGCCACTCTCCTCTCTATTTAAAATGACACCCTTGGGGGGGCTTCCCTGGTGGCGCAGTGGTTGAGAGTCCGCCTGCCGATGCAGGGAACACGGGTTCGTGCCCCAGTCCGGGAAGATCCCACATGCCGCGGAGCGGCTGGGCCCGTGAGCCATGGCCGCTGAGCCTGCGCGTCCGGAGCCTGTGCTCCGCAGCGGGAGAGGCCACAACAGTGAGAGGCCCGCGTACCGCAAAAAAAAAAAAAAAAAAAAAAAAAAAAATGACACCCTTGGGAATTCCCTGGCAGTCCAGTGGTTAGGACTTGGCGCTTTCACTGCCAGGGCTATATTTCATCCCTGCCACTTTCCTTGTCCCCTGTTGGCAGACTGAATGTTTGCCAAACTCCTTATTTATCGTTTGTCCCCATCCCTCGGAATGTCAACTGTGAGACATCAGGGACTTTGTTTCATTCACTGCTGAACCTGCAGTGCCAAGGACAGTGCCTGGTACATAGCAGGGGCTCAAGGGAGGGTGCAGGAGAGCATGCAGGTTTAACGCCTGGATTTCAGGGAGGGTGAACGCATGCCAGGTTTAACGCTCTGCCACCTGCTGGCTGGGTGACCTGGGCCAGTCTCTTCATCTCTTGTGCCTCAGTTTCCTTATCTGGAAAATGGGGAGAATGGCTGTACCCATTGCATGGGGGTGACTGTGAGGATTAAACAAGGAAAAGTGAGAAAGTCCTGGCAAGTTGCAAGAGGTGGCTCGTCCTGTGATGACTTCCAGGTGGAGGGAACAGCACCTACAAAGACTCGGAGGTGAGAAAATGGAGCCCGGGGCAGTGAGGAATGATGGAAGGGCCTTACCTGGGAAGGAGACGTGCATGGGCTCACTGAGGTTCGACAGTTGAGGCTGCCTGAGCTCGCCGAGCACGCCATACTGGCAGCGGAATGGTCCCCCTGGAACCTCCCTGCTGCCACCACTCAGGTTGAAGATGACCTCGAGCTGGTCCACAGGGGCCTGCAGGAGCTGCACCACCTCCTCCCCTTGATACAGTGTGAAATTCGCCCCCGGGAAATCCCTGGGGGCCATGCACGCGATGTGGATGGGGTCCTTCTGGCTGCTGGGATGTGGGGGCACCAGCATGATGGATGGCGCCGGGATAGCCAAGGAGCCTGCGAAGCAAGATAGGGGAGGCTGTCTGGGTGGTTAGAGCAGAGGCCAGCCTGGCTGTGTAGCCTTGGGCAAGTGGCTCACCCTATCTGGGCCTTGGCTTTCATGTACAACCGGAGGCTAGTCTTCCCTACCCTACTGTGATGTTGAAGGGGTAGAGTGCCCAGCACATGGTGAGAGATCGCTGCATTTGAGTCATTTTATTATAATAGCTGTGGATGTTACAGCAGCGCAATTATACTCGTACTACTTCGATCAACAGAAGTGACTACGTTCCAGGCCCTGTTTAGGTGCTGGGGATAGAGCAGCAGACGAGATAGACAGATAGAGGGACAGATAAGGTATGCGGACAGATAAGGTATGCCTGCCCCGGGGAGGGGTGGGGGCTGACTTTCTCAGGGAGACAAGCGTGGTAGGGTAGCCACAGGTGGCTTCCATGGAGACACGGCACAGGAAGAACTGGGGGCGAGCATTCCAGGCAGAGGGACAGTCTGGGGCAAAGGCCACAGGCTGGAAGGGATGCGGTGTGTTCAAGGAGCCTGGGTGGCAGGAGGGAGGGTGACCGAGGGGAGAAGGGGAGGGCAGAGGGGTTCTATCTTGTTTTCCAGGCTGTGGTGAAGAATATGATTTTGGGGCACGACTTCCTGCAGGAGGGACCAGTGTCTCCCCAGCTGCTCACAGGCTCCCGGGCAGAGTGCCTGGCTCAGGTGAGGTCGACACAAGCCTTCCCTTGTCTAGCTTCCCCGCCCCACCCTCTGAGCCCCCAGCAGATCCTCCTGTTGCCCCAGCCCTGGAGGTAGGAGCCTGCAGAGGTCAAGTAGGGCTGAGTCATGGGGCGTGGGCACTGCTGTCTCTGGTGGGCTGGCATTTCTGGTACCCTTGATGTGGGTGGGGATAATGAGACCGGACAAGAGAAATCCGTGCTCCTGGGGCATTTCCAAGGCTCTGGGGCAAATCGGTCAGGGCTCAGCTTCTCCAGCACCTAGTTTCTGCACACACACCCCCTCCCTGCCACCCCCCAGCAGAGGCAAGGTTGGGGAGCTGGAGGGAGCGGAGCAGGGGTGGCACAGGGGCACCAGGCTCACCGGCTGCAAAGAGCAGGACGGTCCAGGGCATCTCTCCTCGCGCGTTTGGCCAGGAAATCTGGCTGAGACCAGCGCGGCCCACGGCTCACTGCCAGCTCCTCCTGTGAGGCCAGAGCAAGGAAAGAAGAACCAGGGCCGATTTGAGCCGAGTGTTTCCTCATTGGCAGGAAGTTGCACACACACACTTGGGCGCTGAAAGGGACTCTCTCCCCTCCCCACCCCTTCCATGGACGCACATCAGACCCTGGCACCTCGCTGTTCCTTAGGGGCCAAGGTTCGGCAGATGGGAGGGGAAAAATGAATGAGATGGTCCAGTGCGTGGTTTTTTTTTTGTTTTTCCCCTGAGAACTCCTGGGCATGAGGAAGCACAAGGAACATAGGTTTTTTGGGAAACCCAGGCCCAAGTCACAAAATGTGGCCCAACCAGTGCTGAAGTTGAAACATGTGGGGTGGAAGTTGGTAGGGCATGGTGGTTAGGGCTTGGCCTCTGTGACCTCAGGCAAGACAAGGTCCTTCTTGGAAGCCTCAGCTTGCTGCTCTGAAGAATGGGGCTAAGAGTAGTAGACACTAGCTCCAAAGAATTCATGTCATGAAGTGCAATGCCTAGTGTAGTGTGAGTGTTCCCAGTGTGAGGCCACAGGGGAGGAAAGCCTCAGGGGCTTCACCAACCAGGTGGAAGGAAACACTAGCTGCAGAACTGAGGAAATGACATTGTTTGCAGCATAAATTGCCTCCCGTTGATAGCCCAGACACTTCCAAAGGTCTGTCTTACCAGATTTGCTTTGGTCTCCAAACATTTCTGGTCAAGTCCAGCAGGTAGGTCCACCTGGAGGTTTACACCCAGGAAGGATGTAAGCATGTAGTTGCCAAATACGAAAAAGGGCCATTAGAGTGGACTTTTTTTCTTTGGATACACAAAGCTCATTTCAACCTCAGGGCCTTTGCATGTGTTCCATCATCGCTGCCTGGAACACAATTCTATAGACCTGGTCAAATCCCACTTCTGCTTCAGGTCTCAGTTTAAGTGCCATTTTTTAGGAAATCTTTCCAGATTCCTCTGGACTTAGAAAAATGCCTTTGCTGAAGCCTGCCATAGTACCTTGTAATTTTCTTTGATTCCAACTAGCATGCTTGTATTTTCATGTTTGTCCATTTCATCTAACTTATCAAACGTATTGCTATAAGCCTATTCATATTCCCTTGTTAGGCTTTTAGTATCTGTGGGGTTTGTAGTGATGTCTCCTCTTTCATCCCTGATAATAGATATTTGTGTTTTTTCTCTTTTTTTCTTGATTAGCTTTGCTAGGGGTTAATCAGTTTTATTAATCTTTTCCAAGTACCAACTTTTGGCTTTGTTGTTTTCTCTATTTTCAGTTTTCTATTTCATTATTTTGTTCTTTCTTCCAGTTACCATGTGTTTAATTGGCTCTTCTTTTCCTAGCTTCTTTTATTTTTAATTTATTATTTACTTTTTTGGCTGCATTGGGTCTTCACTGCTGCACGTGGGCTTTCTCTAGTTGCGGCGAGCGGGGGCTACTCTTCGTTGTGGTGCGCGGGCTTCTCATTGCAGTGGCTTCTCTTGTTGCGGAGCACGCGCTCTAGGCGTGCGGGCTTCAGTAGTTGTAGAGCACGGGCTCAGTAGTTGTGGCTTGCGGGCTCTAGAGCGCAGGCTCAGTAGTTGAGGCGCACAGGCTTAGTTGCTCTGCAGCATGTGGGATCTTCCTGGACCAGGGCTCAAATCCGTGTCCCCTGCATTGGCAGGCAGATTCTTAACCACTGCGCCACCAGGGAAGTCCCTATAACCTGGAATTTTGAATTCAGAAATAGCCACACATACATGTATTGGTCAGCTGACACACAGATTATGCCCTTAAGAGACAGGACTGAGGAGTCATGGGCAGGGTGAAGGGAAAGCAATGACGGATGGTGACTCCCTGGAGTCAGGGAACTGTTAGCAGCCAGTTGTTGGGTTGCTGAAGTTGCTGGGGAGAAAACAGTTCTGGAACTTGGAGAGAGCTGGAGTTACAAGCTGTGGTGGAAAGATGCAGACCAACAGGGTAGGAGCCAGGGAATAGATACCTAGACCTTCCTTTCCTTCGGCCCTCAGATATCCTACCAGGGCTGAACCCAACTGGAAATAAGAGGAAAAGGAAGCCAAGTTGACCCGGTGTGTAGATATCAGCTCCCTGCCTCCCACTGCGAAGCAGTACAGAGAATGGTAGAGAACAGCTCTGGTGGGGCAAACAAACACAACTACTTCAAAATGTCCAAGTAGTGAGTCTGCCCAGCACATGGTCTTGTAATCTTTTGGTTATAATTTCAGGGGATTCCTGACCTCCAGAAGCCAGTCTGCTAACTCCCCATGGTTATAAGAACCCCAGGCTAAGATCCTAGGCCAACATTACAAACGGAAGAGGGACTCTGTATGATGGGGCCTCTGCCGAAGGCTCCCATCTCTTCTCTGGCTACTTCTCTCACCCACCCCACCCTCATCTCCCTTCTGCCTCTTGAAGTCTCTGAGAGCCTTTGACCTCAGAGCACTGTTCTTTTCTGCTTGCCTCTTCTCCCTTCTATTTCAAACCTGAGCTTCAATGCCACCTTCTTGGGGAATCTCTCCGACTCCATCCAGGTGAGATGAACCATCCCCACCTACCCACCTAGCATTTACTTCTCAGTGCCTCTGACTTCCTGAAATCATTTAGTGGAGGAGCACTGGGATGACAGCTCCATGAGGACATTGTCTGTTTTATTCACAGTGTCACTCAGTAAATTTTATTGAATACTTGGGGAGGGGGATGGTTTTGTTTAATTGAGGGAAACAAGAATCACCCATTCACCCCAGACAACAGTGAAAATGGCAGAGCTCGTAGCTCCATGGGCCTCTACCTCCACCAAAACATCGACCAACTGAGCAGAAGTGGTAAGAATTAACTTTATCCAAACTCTGGAAAACAGCTCAATGTTGATGCCAACCAAGGAAATGCTGAATCAGGAAGAGGCAACTTGATCATGGCAGGAAAGCTTTTTATGGTGTTTTCCCTGCCCTTCCTCATCTCCTTTCCCAGCACAGTGGAGGACTTGAAGACAGCAGCCTGTGTCTTCAAGTGAAGTATAGGGCCCTGGTCCCCAGTTTCTAAGGAAGCAGAGCAGCCCTCGTTCTCACAGTATTGTGTGTGTCTGTTCTAAGATGTCTGGGGGTTACCTGAGGGACTGCCTCAAGGTGCTTGTCTGTTTAACTCAGAACACATTCTTGGAAAACACAGTTCTCTGGGGCACAAGATTACAATTGACTTACCAAAAGCTGGGAGGAAAAGCTGGGGTGAGAGTTTCTTTGGGTAATTAAGGCATTCAAAAGTACCCATACACACTGGGTAACTTAGAAAGCAATGTGCATGCCCAGGGCAGGACAAATGCTCAGAAAAGACCTGAGAAGACCCTACTCTTTCATCTCTGGCTGATTTCTAAACTTGGTGCAAACAGGAAGAGAAGACTAAGGCAGAGTTATAAACACCCAGGTGAAGTATGGATGTGCCCCAGCAGAGACTGGCAAAGAGTGGGAGAGGTTTTTCATTGTTTTTCTTTCTTCCTTTTCCATTCCATAATATATGAATCAACACCACCCCAATTAAAAAATGTACAAAAGACTTGAACAAACATTTTTCCAAAGAAGATATACAAGTGGTCAATGAGCACATGAAAGGATGCTCAATATCATTAGGAAAATGCAAATCAAAACCACCATGAGCTTTCGGGAGTTCCCTGGTGGCCTAGTGGTTAGGATTCCGGGCTTTCCCTGTTGTTGCCAGGGTTCAATTCCTGGTCGGGGAACTGAGATCCCACAAGCTGTTTGGCACAGCCAAAAAACCCAAAAAACCAAAATCACTATGCGCTTTCAGAGACTGTGAAGCTGAGAAGATCCCAGGGCCGGGAGAAGGATGTCAGATATCACTGTCCTCCCAGCTCTAAGGCCCTCTCCCGATGCCCCTCAATAAAATGGCTTGTTCCCCCAAAAAGAAACAAACAAACCACTATGAGATACCACTTCACATCCATTAGGAGGGACATACTAAAAATAAAATAGAAAATAACAAGTGTTGATGAGGATGTGGAAAAATTGGGACCCTCGTACATGGTTGGTGGGAATGTAAAACGGTGCAGCCACTGTGGGAAAGTTCGGCAGTTCCTCAAATAGTTAAGCATAGAATTACCATATGACCCAGCAATTTCGCTCCTAGGAATACACTGTAAAGAACTGAAGGCAGATACTCAAAATACACATGTTCTTAGCAGCACTACTCACGACAGCCAAAAGGTGGAAACAACCCAAGTGTCCAACAGATACCCACACAATGGAATACTACTCAGCTATAAAAAGGAATTAAATACTGATATTATGAACATTAAAAACATGCTAAGTGAAAGAAGCCAGACACATCCCATTTATATGAAATACCCAGAATTGCTAATTCCATAGAGGAAGATTGGTTGCCAGAAGCTGGGGTGAAGGGGGA
The DNA here is from genome assembly GCF_937001465.1 of Orcinus orca. Taxonomy (NCBI): domain Eukaryota; kingdom Metazoa; phylum Chordata; class Mammalia; order Artiodactyla; family Delphinidae; genus Orcinus; species Orcinus orca. Next base: position 7,355,635 of record NC_064561.1, on the reverse strand, counting down.
ATGAGGAATAATCGCTTAATGGGTACAGGATTTCCTTCTAGGCTGATGAAATGTTTTGGAAGTGGGTAGAAGTAGTGGCTGCACAACATTGTGAACATACTAAATGCCACTCCACTGGGTTGCTCACTTAAAATTATTAATCTAATGCAATGTGAAATTCATCTCATTAAAAAAAAAAAGTTATCACTCGTTCTCCACAACTACTTCAAAATGTCCAAGTAGTGAGTCTGAAGGATAGACAAACTTGGAACGAAAAGGAGTACGAAGCGTGATCATACATAAACTTTGACATTACAAAGTGTTACTTCCCCAAGCTCTCCAAACGCCAAAAACAGTTGACAGCCACCAGCTGTATTCGAAGAGTAACTACCACCACCTGCCAACCTCTCTCAGGCCTATCTTGAAAGACTCAGAATTTCCATCTGAGCATTTTTCTTATGTTTAGATGGAATCACCAGAGTCCACTTCTCCAGCGACATCTTTGCTTATCTGCTTAGGTCGCCTCCAAATCCTCTAAGCCAGACTGAGGGAGAGGTTAATTGGCGGCATGCCCAAGGAAGGGCGATAAACCTGGAATATAACGGATAGTATTTACTGAGGGCCTATGATATGCCATGCACTAAACAAGCATCTCACTTAATCTTCACAACAGCCCAGTGAAGGAGGACTAGTATCACCCGCCCCCTCCTTTTCTTTAAATATGTATTTGGTTGCGCCAGGTCTTAGTTGCGGCAGGTGGGCTCCTTAGTTGCGGCACGCAAACTCTTAGTTGCAGCATGCACGTGGGATCTAGTTCCCTGACCAGGGATGGAACCCGGGCCCCCTGCACTGGGAGCGCCGAGTCTTAACCACTGAGCCACCAGGGAAGTCCCCATACCCCTTTTATGGATGTGAGAAGTGAGGCTCAGCAGAGTGATGCCTCAAGTAAAGCGTGAGGCGTGCTTTGAACTAGGCAACCTGCCTCCCAAACCCACAGTCTCTTCTCCGCTCTTCTCTTCTGACGCTAAGCACCTCGGCTGTTATTCTTCTTACCCTGGGCCACTTCAATCACTGTTTACCTTCTAGCCCTCGAGTTTGAGACCATTGGGGTGCAGGGCTGGGCCAAGCCGCCGTGCTAACTATATGCAAGAAATGTGGGGCGCTCACTATAGACCAGGCCTCATCTCAATTCTCATCACCTCTAATTCACAAACGAGGAAACAGATAAAGTGACGGTTCTAAGGCGCCAAGGAATGAGTGGTTAGGCATCCGACCCGGGACCAAACTCACAGACCTGGCACAAGTCGCCCCCCACGTTAACATAAAAGGGTCTCCGCCCACCCTAGCTGAGCCTTTTCAGACGAGCCCTACGGGTCGCGTGCAGGGCCATGCCCTGTCTCTATTTCCGATCCGCTACACCCAGGCTGGATCGCACAAGCCTCGTCGCGCGCGGGGTACTCTGGGAAAACCGCAGGAAGGACCCGGCCACCTCCACTACAGTTGTCTTAACTTTTGCCTGAGAAGAATGTACCATCGTGTCTTATTTTTGTACTTTTGCCCCCCTCCACCAGCATTTGAGACTAGAAGTGGAGACTTTGCAAAGAAAACGTCTGTAGAAAGTCGAGTGTTTTCAGGCGCATCAGTCATTCATTCGGGCAGCTATGCTCTCAGGGGGTCCTTCACTCCTGGCTCCGCGGGCTTCGGACAACGGGCAGAAGCGGCTGCCAATGAGTCCCGCCGAGTAGCAGAGGGGGCAGGGCTAACTCTTTAAAGGAACAGCGACCTATTAGCAGACCAGAGGGTGACCCGGATGATGGCGGCCGGCGCGGCCTTAGCCTTGGCCCTGTGGCTACTATTGCCGCCAGTGGGGGTGGGAGGGGCAGGGCCCCCGCCGATCCAGGACGGCGAGTTCACGTTCCTACTGCCTGCGGGGCGGAAGCAATGTTTCTATCAATCCGCGCCGGCCAATGCAAGCCTTGAGACTGAGTACCAGGTAGAGTGTCCCGGGCCATAGAGCGAGCGGAGCCAGGGAGAGAGGGCGTGGCCATACAGACCAAGCAATGCATGCATTGAAGAGGGAAGGAGGAGGAGCCCGTGCGTAGGAGCGCGGGGGCGGAGCCAGGGAGAGCTAAGCGGAGGGGGCGGGGACAGCGCGTGGGAGCGGAAGGGATGGGAATGGAAGAAGGCGGGGCTAGAGTGGGGCAGCGGGGAGGAGGGGCCATCGGGAGAACGAGGGAGCCCTTCAGAAGGCAGGACCCTCAAGGGTGGGCGTGGCCAAAAGGGTTTGGTCGATTGCGGGAGTTGCAAGGCGAGACCAGAATGCTGTACAAGAAAGGGCGTGGCCAACCTGAGAATTTCTCGGGGGTTGGGCTAAGAGAAGAAGGCTGGGCTCCGTCATCTCATTTGGGGTGTGGCCAAGCCGGGACGTGGTCTCTAGGGGGGGCGTGACCAGATAAAAGAGCCGATCCTGAGGCCATCAACTCAATGGGGGCGGAGCCAAGGCAAGGGGCGCGGCCAGAGGCACGGGAGAGGGGCGGGACTGGCTTGCAGGTGTAGGTGTCGGAGCTCAGGTAGGCCCCTGGTGGTGGTCGGTACGGGTCTGTGCGGGTCGACCGAGCCCTGGCCTTCTCTGGCAGGTGCCCTTGGCCTATCCCTAGCCCTCCACCCGCTCTTACCTGCCCCCCAGGTGATCGGAGGTGCTGGGCTGGACGTGGATTTCACTCTGGAGAGCCCTCAGGGAGTGCTGCTGGTCAGTGAGTCCCGCAAGGCAGACGGTGTGCACACGTGAGTTAAGTCCTGCTGGCTGCCCAGGTTCAGTTACAGCCCTGCCCCTCACCAGCGGCCTCGGGTTACCACCCTGCCTGCCTTGAAAAGTCTGGCTGGCCGGCCACTCAGGGTCATGTCTGTGTGTCTGTCTGCCCAGGGTGGAGCCCACGGAGGCCGGGGATTACAAGCTGTGCTTTGACAACTCCTTCAGCACCATCTCAGAGAAGCTGGTGTTCTTTGAACTCATCTTTGACAGCCTGCAGGATGATGAGGAGGTGGAGGGTTGGGCAGAGGCTGTGGAGCCCGAGGAGATGCTGGATGTCAAGATGGAGGACATCAAGGTGCGCCCAGGCCAAGCTGGGGCCACTCCTCCCAGATCTCTGGCATTGGACCCTACCCTCTCACCTTGACTGGGGTCCGCCTTGGCCTGACCCTGCCTTTCCTACATACTGGTGCCCCCAACCTAGTAACAGTAGAACATTTCTAGGTGTAAACCTTGTTCTAAGGGCTTAAATAACTTATTAAATCTCCATAACCACCTTATATGTAGGGAGTGTGCTCTAATTATCCCCCATTTTACAGTTGGGGAAACTGATGCACAAGAGGGCTAAGTAACTCTTCTAAGGCCACACAGCCAGCAACTGACAGAGCCAATATCTGAACCCAAGCAGTCTGGCTTCACCTACTGCTATTTATTAACCACTAATATGTTCTTTATACTTAATTAGGCACTCAGGAATTTCCCTGGCAGTCCAGTGGTTAGGACTCCAAGCTTCCACTGCCAGGGGCCGGGGTTTGATCCCTGGTTGGGGAACCGAGGTCCCGCAAGCCATGCGGTACGGCCAAAAACAAAATTAGGCCTTCAATTCTCATGGCAACTCTGAGGTTTAATTCTGAGGAGGAAACTGAGGCCCAGAGAGGTTATTTACTTGCTTATGGTCACACAGCCATTGAGTGGCAGAGGGATTTAGACTCAGGCAGCCTGGCCACTGAGTCTGTGCTCTCAGCTGCCTCTCCCTCTCCCCCCAAACATGAACTCTCACCCCATTCTGCAGGACAAAACCTTGACCTCCTTCTCCTTCTGTGCCATAGGAGTCCATCGAGACCATGAGGATCCGGCTTGAGCGCAGCATCCAAATGCTGACTCTGCTGCGGGCCTTTGAGGCACGTGACCGCAACCTGCAAGAGGGCAACCTGGAGCGGGTCAACTTCTGGTCTGCTGTGAACGTGGCTGTGTTGCTGCTCGTGGCTGTGCTGCAAGTCTGCACGCTCAAGCGCTTCTTTCAAGACAAGCGGCCCGTGCCTACGTAGCCCACTGCCATGGAAGAACAGGCGAAAGGAAAAGCAGCAAGGCGCATGCGTGTGAGACTTGGTCGGGGGTGGGGTCCCTTCCCCAGCTTAGTTTTCTACGGGAGGGGAGGTTGTGCAGTTCGGGCCTGAGGTGTGGGTCCCCCTGCATCTCCTCCCTTCAGGGGCTGGGTAGGGAATACCAGCTGGCTTGCAGACATGGACGCTCCAGGAGGGGTGGCTTAGCACCCGGAAATTGTGCATGGGGGGGCACTGCAGCGTTCGAATGCAACCCTTGCGTCTTCTGGCCCTGCCTCTGTCCCCTACTGTAAAACGTGCCTTAGCCGGAGCCTTCCAGCCTGCGCCAGCCCTACGCGGTACGGACGGGGCCCAGGAAGCAAACTCCCCCTTCCCTCCCCACTGGCCCTCCAAGCCAGGTCCCGGTAGGAAGGGGCTTGCTGTGGGATGCCATGCCTCCCTTCTTCTCCTTGTGGCTCCGCCTGAGGGCTGTGCTACTGCTGGGGGTGGCCTGCTCGTGCTAGGGGCCGGGAAGGAGACATGGCCGCCGTGTTCTTGCGAGAACAGTCACTTTATTGACAGGAAGGGGCCCGGCCCCTCGGCCCAGCTGGGGGCAGGCTGGGTGTGAGGTCTGGTAACAGAACTCCAGGAGCGGGGCCTCCAAGACCACCCGCCCCTCCCGCTGTCCCTGCAGGGGCCCCAGACAGGGCTGAGGGGTGGCCTCGGCCAAAGCCCGCACAGGAGCCTCATGGAACAAAGGGCAGTCTGGCCTGGGCACCAGAGTCAATAAATTATGGTCAGAAAAATCACAGAGCCTGGTGATTGGGGCTCAGGGACACCAGCCGGGACAGACCTGCCCCCAAGGGGGCAGCCAGGCAGGCGGGAGGGGTCTCCCACGAAGCTCAGAAGAAAGGTCGGGCAGGAGCTGATGGAGGTGGTCGCCTGGGCACAAGAGAAAAATCAGAAAAAGCAAAGCTTAACTGTGTCCCCGGCTGGGCTGGAAGGCCTGTGCCCCGAAGAGGGCGAAGGGGGCCTCTGGGGAAAGTCCTCAGGAGACTGCGGGTGGGGAGGGGGCCTGACTGCGGCACAGTCTGGGGCGCAGGGCCAGGAGGCCCTCTCCCCTCAGTAACTGCAACGCCTGCCGCAGGCCCCCGTCCTGGCCTCTGTAACCAGTGCCGTCTGGGGTGCAGGTGGGGGGACAGCCAGGCCTGTGTGTGTGGCTGTGTGAATGTCTGCTCCTACTCCTGAAGTGTTAAGGCAAGTAAAAGCTCTCCCCTCCAGAAGTGAACCCTCTCCCCAAGAGCAGTGCCGTTGGGGGTGCAGGGGGAAGGGGGAAGGCCATTAGCCCCCGTCCTCAGCCTGAAGGTCAACACAAAAGGCCCACACAGCAGCCACCAGAAGCGTCTTCCCTTTATTTTAGTTTATTAATAGGATACAGAGTGCAGGCACTTACAGTGGTCAAACCGAGCGAGCGAGAAGGTCTGCTCACAGAGAGGCCACCTGGGCCCGACCCGTGGGGGAGGCCTGAGTGGGAGCCCAGAGGCCCCCGAAGCTTCCCCACCCACTCAGCCCTGAGCCCAGGCTGCCCCGGGGACCCAGGAGGAGGAGATGGCCCAGGGAGGAGAGAGCGAGGTTGGCCGGGCCGAGTGTTCCGGACCTGGGAAAGGCACCTCCGGCAGCCGAGGCTGGGCCGTGCAGTTAATACGGCCAAGGAAGGAATATGTACAACTTGGGCGGGCGGGTAGCGCTGGGCCCACTGGGCCTGGCTCGCCGCTGGGAGCTCCCACTGCTGAGAAGCAGACACACTCCTTGTGCCCCAGCAAGGACTGGGGGTATGGACACCCTCGGTGCCGTTTCTAGAAAGCCTGGCCTCCTCAGGCTTTCCTGGCCAGAGAAGCCCCTGGGTGAGCACCGCCGCCCCAGCCTGGACCCCTCATTCAAGATGGCACTCAGGACGCAGCTGCCTCCTCTGCTACCTGAGACCCCATCCCCCAAAGTGCAACACCCCGGCTCCCCTCATCCTGGGGCTCCAGGGCCCCTCCATTCAGTGCTGTGTCCAGCTGGGGATGGGGGCCAGGCCAGCCCCTGACTGGGGCCAGGGTTAGGGAAGAGTCAGGGGCTGCCTGCAGGGAGCCTGGTCCCGCGTGGGGACTGGAAGGCCAGGGGTGGCGGTGGATGGGCCCGGACCACCGAAGCTCCTGCACCGAGGGTCCTGCTCGAGGACCCCCGAGAACATGCTGCCCGCAGCCTAGTCGAGCAGGGATGGCTCGGCTGGGCGGATAATGGTAGGCCGGCTGGGCGCAGCAGGGGGTCTTCTGCTGCAAAGAGAATAGAGATAGACGGGGAAGGGGAGAGGGCAGTGAGGCCGGAAGCAGGGCAAGGAGGAGGACCCAGGCCCCACCACCGCTGCCCCAGGCTGCTGCCCGAAGCTGGCTGCTCCTCTAAAGGCTGCTCGGGTGCTGGAAAGGAGTGTGCCAAGCCTGCACATCAGTACCCCTGCCATTACTCCCTTACTCTGTGACCCTGGGCAAGTCCCCCGCCCGCCCTGGACCTCAGGTTACTCACAGGAGAAGTACGGAGGAAAGACCCTGGCCTGCAGGGTGGGGAGAGGCAGGGCTGGGGCGGGCGCAGTGACTGACGTGCGTATCCTCAGAAAGGGGACAGGTGAAAACCGGAAGGGGCCCCGTGGGAGGGGACCCAAGCTACGTGGTGGGCCCATTTGCTCACAAAGAGGACAGGCCCGAGAGCCTGGGAGTCACCCTGACTCCACCACTCCGTGAATTTGGCCTCTCTGAGTCTCAGTTTCCCCACCAGCCCAATGGGGATGCCAGTGACTCCTCTGCTCCCTGCAGGGCACAGGCTGGTGGCTCTAGGTGGCAGGCAGCGAGGGGGTCCAGCCTTACCTGGGCACTCCAGGGGGGATGCCGGGTGGAATCCGAGCTGGCCGAGATGGGATCTGAGGCGGGGCTGAGAAGGGATCATTGTTGGCAAACACGCTGGGGTGGGGTCCGGGCCGGGATGGGATGGGGGGCGCTGAGAAGGAGGCTGCTGCCCCCACCGGCACAGGAATCAGGGGGGGCCCCGGGGTGGGGCCCCTCACTGCTGGGGGCCGGCCTGGGGGGTGCATGCTGGACACAGGCCGGCGCTGCGGAGTGGGGCTGTGGAGGAAGGAGAGGGTGTGAGCTGAAGATGGGGGGTGGCAGCACTGGCCGCATCCGTGTGGCCGCGGAAGCCCGAGGCGGGGCGTGGGGTGCTGGCCACGGTGGCCTCCTCTGTAACATGGGCTGGCACCAGCTACCACCCAGCCAGATGCAGGTGACTGCCCGGTCCTGGGCGTGGGGCAGCGCAGATACACTGGGCCCCTCCGTCCAGCCCCAAGACCTGAGCCAGGGCGCAGCACCTGTCCTCAGCTGCGAAGGGCTCCTGCTTCCCTCTGGCCTCGTTCCCGTGGGCATTCCCCTCTCACTGGCCCCATTCGGGCCTCCCCCGCTCCTCTAATCCCCCCTCTATAGCCAAAGATCCTTTCAGAGCCCAGCCCTGCCCTTCAGATCAGGTCCAAATGCCTCCAGAGGCTGCAGGGCCCAAAGGCCTCTGTCCCAGGTGCCCCCCCCCACCCCGCCCAAGGCTCCCCTCTGGGGCCAAGCACTTGATGCCCCTCAGGCTGGTTGCTGTGCCCTCTCCCCGAGGAACTCCAAGGCTCCCCAAGGGCTCAGGAGGGCTGGCACTTTCTGAGATTTCCCTGACCAATCCTCTCTCCTCCCACTATCTGTCCTGTCACTGGTTAGATGTCCCTGCCCAATGCTCTGACTTGCCCATGCCAGGGCCTTATTTCCATCTCAGCTCCAGGGTGGACAGGGCGGGGGATGCTGGTTACACCCTCCACGTGTCCCTCCAGTTCCCCCCCGCCCGCCATTCTCAGCTATGCTCTATGCCCCAGGAGGCTCACCCGTATGGCCGGGGTTGCCCAGGCCCCTTGCCCTCTCTGGCTTCTGTTTGGGGCTTAACCAATGGAAGGCACCAGGAGACAGGCAGGCCTTTAACCCTCTGTCTCCAGTCCCTTCAGGCCTAGGCGAGGAGGCAGTCCCACACTGTGGCTAGCCCTGGGTGCTGAGCCATCGGTGGTCGGGGCCCCCGCACCCCGCCCACCCGTGGGTTGTGCCCTGATGGACACATGGGGGCGTGGCAGGGGGTGGAGCTGGGATCCCGCAGGCAGCAGCCTCTGCAGCCTGCAGGCGACCAGGCCTCGCAGACCTGTGGCTGCTGGTGCTCTGGAGCCAGGTGTCATCAACGGGCGGGGGCACGGGTGTGGACACTGTGCTGGTGCTGATGTCCCCGATGATGCTGAGCGCCTCCTTGAGCGCGTGGTACATGCGCAGCATGTCGTCCCGCCGCTGGGCCTGGTCAGCCGACTCCTCCATGAGGCTGCTCTGGTCCGCCGATGAGTACAGGTACGCCAGCAGCTCATGGTGGATGAAGGCCTTCGTCTGAGGACAAGGGTTGGAGAGGTCAGGGCTTCCCACCACACCAGCCAAGAGCTCAGCCAGCCTTGCGAAGGGCCAGAAGAGCACCCGGCATGCTGGGCGGGGCTTCGTCTTTCACCTGACTGCAGAACGTGGGAGATACTTACAAGGAGGTGAGCTCTCCACTCAGTTGTCTCCCGAGTCCCTCAGGGGTGCTTGCAAGTGTTCTTCCAACCCATTTCATCAGATTCTTGTGAAACTTATTCCTAAAATCTTATCTTTTTTCTTTTTTTCCTTCCACATGGCTTGTGGGATCTTGGTCCCTGGACCAGGTATTGAACCCAGGTCCTTGGCAGTGAAAATGCGGAGTCCTAACCACTAGAATGCCAGGGAATTCCTGAATCTTATCTCTTTTATTGCTATCTTTTCTCCCATTATATCTTTTTTTTTTGGCTGCATTGGGTCTTCGTCACTGTGTGTGGGCTTTTCCCTAGTTGTGGCGAGCAGGGGCTACGCTTTGTTGAGGTGCATGGGCCTCTCATTGCGGTGGCTTCTCTAATGGAGCACGGGCGCTAGTAGTTGTGGCTCGCGGGCTCTAGAGATCAGGCTCAGAAGTTGTGATGCACGGGCTTAGTTGCTCCAGAGCATGTGGGATCTTCCCGGACCAAGGCTCGAACCAACGTCCCCTGCATTGGCAGGCGGATTCTTATCCACTGTGCCACCAGGGAAATCCCTCAGTTACTTTTCTTGGGGTTTCTAAGTATACATGTTCATGTTTACATACAAACAGTTTTTCCTATTCTTTTTGACGTTCACAGCTTTAAATTATTTTTCTTGGGACTTCCCTGGTGGCGCAGTGGTTAAGAATCCGCCTGCCAATGCAGGGGACATGGGTTTGATCCCTGGTCCGGGAAGATCCCACATGCCGCAGAGCAGCTGGGCTCCTGCACCACAATTACTGAGCCTGCGCTCTAGAGTCTGCGAGCCACAACTATTGAGACCGCGTGCCACAACTAACGAAGCCCGCACGCCTAGAGCCCGTGCTCTGCAACAAAGAGAAGCCACTGCAATGAGAAGCCCGTGCACTGTAACCAAGACCCAACACAGCCATAGATAAATAAATAAATAAATAAATAAATAAATAAATAAATAATTTTTCTTGTCTAACTTCATTGCCTAGTCACCCTACAAGAAGATTAAATAAAAGTGGAAATAGCCAACTTGTTCTTGATTTTGGAGGGAATGCTTCCAGAGCTTCCCCATTAAGGGCAAGCGTGGTTTTGAGACTGAAATATCAATTCAATGGATGTATGAGATCTCATAAGAGAAGCCTCCTTCTACAATTGTCCTTTTAAGAATGGATGTCGGGGACTTCCCTGGTGGCGCAGTGGTTAAGAATCTGCCTGCCAATGCAGGGCACATGGGTTCAAGCCCTTGTCAGGAATATCCCACATGCCGCGGAGCAACTAAGCCTGTGTGCCACGACTACTGAGCCTGCGTTCTAGAGCCTGCGAGCCACAACTACTGAAGCCCGCGTGCCTGGAGCCTGTGCTCCGCAACAAGAGAAGCCACCGCAATGAGAAGCATGTGCACCACAACGAAGAGCAGCCCCCACTTGCTGCAACTAGAGAAAGCCCACACGCAGCAACAGAGACCCAACGCAGCCAAAAATAAATAAATTAATTAATTTTAAAAAATGGATGTTGATCGCTAATTATAAGAGAAGTGCAAATTAAGACTACAATGAAGTATACCTCACACCAGTCAGAATGGCCATCATCAAAACGTCTACAAATAATAAATGCTGAAGAGAGTGTGGAGAAAAAGAACCCTCCTACACTGTGGGTGGGAATGTAAATTGGTGCAGCCACTATGGAAAACAGTATGGAAGTTCCTTAAAAAACTAAAAATGGAATTACCATATGACCCAGCAATCCCACTCCTGGGCATATGCCCAGACAAAACTATAACTGGAAAAGATACATGCACCCCTATGTTCACAGCAGCACTATTTACAATAGCCAAGACATGGAAGGAACCCAAGTGCCCATCGAGAGATGAATGGATAAAGAAAATGTGGTACATATATACAATGGAATACTACTCAGCCATAAAGAAGAATGGATATGATATCACTTATATGTGGAATCTAAAATATGATACTGGGCTTCCCTGGTGGCGCAGTGGTTGAGAGTCCTCCTGCCGATGCAGGGGAGACGGGTTCGTGCCCCAGTCCGGGAAGATCCCACATGCCGCAGGGCGGCTGGGCCCCGTGAGCCATGGCCGCTGAGCCTGCGCGTCCGGAGCCTGTGCTCCGCAACGGGAGAGGCCACAACAGTGAGAGGCCCACGTACCACAAAAAAAACCAAAAACCAAAAAACAATAAAATATGATACAAATGAATTCATTTATAAGACAGAAACAGACTCATAGACACAGAAAACAAACTTACGGTTACCAAAGGGGAAAGGGTGGAGGGATGGATAAATTAGGAGTTTGGGATTAGCAGACACAAACTACTATATGTAAAATAAACAACAATGTTCTACTGTATACTGCAGGGAACTATATTAAATATCCTATAATAAACTATAATGGAAAAGAACATGAAAAAAATATATGGATGGATGAATTTTCTCGAACCTTCAACACACACAAAGATGACAGTGCTGGATAGTTTTTCATTTGCGAACCACGTAAATGCACTAGCTAGTCAAACATTTAAATTCTGAAAAATGAGTAAAAGGGAAAATAAAATATAACCTAAAGATACAGTGAAAACTCCTTTGTCCGCTCTGGCCTCCTTAGGCCCCCTGAGTTCTCCCTCTAGGGAGCAACTGGTCACTAGGTTCTTGTACAAACTTCCAGATTTCTAGGCATATTATAGATGGACAAATAGATAATTTCCCTTCCGTTTTTACACAAATGGAGGCTTTCTGATCATTCTGTTATGCTCTATACCTTTTCTGTTTTAATAAAGTTATTACAGACCTGGAGATAGTTCTCATCCTTTTGTTTTTTGGTATTTTTTGCAATAGATTGGATATTTATTTAATGGATTCTAAGAAATGGATAGAGATTTCTTATCTTTGGCCACTATAAAACACGCTGAAAAGAATAACCATGTACGCGCTCAATTTGCATGTTGGCAAATGTCTCTGTGGGAGAAATCCCTGCAAGGAGAACTGCTGGGTCAAAGCATACATGAATTTAAAAGTTCATAGCTGCAGCAAATCCCATCTATACGTGAACAAGGTACTAGGACACCCATGAAACTTAACACTGACCACCACTGAAGAAGAGACTGGGAAGAACGGAGTGAAAGGGAAGGGACATGGGATTTTTGCTTTAGACTCTGTCGTATTTAGAGGTTTTATAGTCACAGCGTAAACTGAACCTGGGTTACATAGCTTTCTGAGTGCCTAGTGCTGAGCCCAAGGCCTGAATCCTCCCAGCAGCCTGGAGCAGGAGACATCAGTACAGCTGCATTTCACCGAAGAGAAGCCTGATACCCTGAGAGGTTCAGGAGCCCCGGAGGTAGCAGGTAACGCCCTGGGGTGAAGGCAGGCCGGGCTGCAGGCCACCAGGAGGCCACAGCTGGGGACAGACTCAGCCTGGGTTTGAATCCCACCCCTCACTCTTCTGAGTGACTTGGGTCAGGCTTCTTGACCTCTCTGGGCCTCTGTTTTCCTGTCTATAAAATGGGAATGATAGCAGGCCCTCTCCCAGGGTTACTGTAAGGCTGGAAAACTTTAGAGAAAATGCACAAGCGTGGTGGTAGCTTCAATGACCCGATTAAACGGGGGTGTGAGCCCCGTGTGTCTGTACCTTCTCATTTCCCAAGAGAGGCTGAGGATCCTGACTGTGATGTTTAAAAAGTGGTGAGACTCACTCTCATTTCTTTTTTTTTTTGTGGTATGTGGGCCTCTCACTTTTGTGGCCTCTCCCGTTGCAGACCACAGGCTCTGGACGCGCAGGCTCAATGGCCATGGCTCACGGGCCCAGCCGCTCCGCGGCATGTGGGATCTTCCTGGACCGGGGCACGAACCCGTGTCCCCTGCATTGGCAGGCGGACTCTCAACCACTGCGCCACCAGGGAAGCCCTCACTCTCATTTCTGATTTTATACAGACTGTGATCAGCCCAAATCTGGCTGTGGCCGCCCCGTCTTGGGGGAAGGAGGACCTGGAAGGGCAGGCACTCACATTGTTGATCATGAGGTGCATGATGGTCTTTGGCATGAGGTCACGGATGGACTTGTTGATGATGGCCACATAGGAGTCCACCAGGTTGCGAATGGTCTCCACCTGCCGCTCCAGCTGCGGGTCCATGGAGAAGGTGTTCTCCTGGGCTCCGTCCTCATTTTCTGCCTGCAAGCGGGGAGGGGAGGTCATGAGGGGTGACTGCAGCCTGAGTCCAGCGTGGGGAGCCCCCCTCCTCTGGGGATTGCTTGCCCTACCCCACCCGCAGCTGACCCTCTGGGGCTGGCCCCTCATGGCCGCGTTGGCACCACGTGGCCCTGCCTGCCCCTGGGCTGAGCTGCCCGGACCTGGGGGTGACCACAGTCCAAAGATGGGCTAGTGCCTCTCACCTGGGGATTGGAACATGTTAATTTGGGGGCCATGTTCGCTCTGCCTCAAGGACAGGAAAAAAGGAGAGAGAAAAAGCAGACAGGATCCTGGTCCACGTGTGTCCCTGTCCTTGACTTTAGTTGGAGAACCTTCTGGGCGCCGATGACAGAACCCTCTCCAGCCCTTTCTGCTTTGTCTGCTCAAGAGGGTATGGGCTACATGCCCTCAGAGAGTGCTGGCAAACACAGCCTGAAATGACCCATCCCGTGAGATGCTGGCCGCCCTTCTCCCAGGTGGGGTCAGCTCAGCCCAAGGTGTGCCGGCCGGGCAGGGCGCTCCTCACCTGGTCCTTCTCAGGGTAGACCCCGGCTCGGAGGAATGAGGCCTTCCAGCTGTCCACGTCCTCCTGGGAGTCACAGGCCAGCTCAATCTGCCGCAGGTCCTTGTAGACGTTCCTGCGGTGAGAGGGAGGGAGGGAGGGAAAGGCGCATGCTTGACCCTGCCTGTGGACCTGGTGGGTGCAGTGAGCTGGAGCTCAGGCCCTGGGGTTGGCCTGACTGACCAGGATTCACCCCTGACCGGGGGCACTCATGACCAGAGGCCCCAGGATGGCAGCAGCCCCTGCACCCCATTGGGCTGATGGAGGTACCGTGAATTCGTGCCTGTAACACCCAAAACCGTGCCGAGAGCAGGGCGTGTGCTCAGCAAGAGTCTGTATCTAGCGGCATCTGCAGTGTTTTGTTTGTGGGCTCAGCTACTCCTCTCCTTCCCCTGGGAACTGCCCATCCCCTCCTTTATGCTCTCCTGGGGGAGCCAAAGGCTGCCAACGACCCCTCCAGAAGTGGGCAGTGACCTATGACACCCTCCGCCAGTTGGGGAGCTCCCATCAAGGTGTTTCTAGAGAAGCTACAGCCGCATCATCCAAAAGAACGTTCTGGCCTGACGCAGCAGCCACGAGCCACAGGTGGCTTCTTTCTGAGTGTCAGGAATGGGGCCAGCGTGGCCGAGAAAGTGAATGTAAATTTTTATTTTATTTCCATCAATTTACATTTAAATAGTCACATGTGGAAATCCAAAAAAGAGGAAATATATGTATACGTATAGCTGATTCACTCTGCTGTACAGCAGAAACTAACACAACATTGTAAAACAACTAAACTCCAATAAAAATTAATAAAAATAAATAAACAGTCACATGTGGCCAGTGGCTGCTGCTTTGGACAGTAAAGGTCCAGCATGTGCCCCGATTCCTGGGAGGGAGGTGGAACTGGCCAGGGCAGGACTGAAACTCCCAGCAAAGGCTTGTGAACTGCTGGGCAAATGTGGGTCTGTGAGCGGAAGGTGCAGAGCCAAAAGGCTGGGGGAACAACGGACAGACACTAACCAGTGTTTATGGGCAGTGTTCTCCATATATAGGCCAGGATCCATGCTACACGCATGCCATCCTGTCCCACAAGGCAGGTGTGACTGAGACGGCCAAGCTGTCCCAAAGTCTTCGAGTGAGATCTGGGTCTGAGGTTAGGCACGGATGGCCTCACAACAGTGCTCAGGCCAACCAGCAGTCAGTGAGTGGCTGCCCTGAGACTTCTGGAAGGAGCTGAGAGCAGGGAAAGGGAGCATGTCTTTGTTGCTCCTCCTCCTTCCTGCTGCCTGGAACATCATCATGATGGCTGGAGTTTGAGCGGCCATCTTGGACAAAGAGGAGGAGAGCTGAGAAATAAGAAGGAGGGCCTGGGCCTGGATGCCTGTGGGGTTGTCCAACCTGCCCCAGATGGTAAAGTCTGGACTTGATTTACATAAAAAACCCCAACTTCTATCTTGTTTCTGCTACTATCATTCTGGGTTTCCCGAACTCACCACTAAATGATACATTAGGTAATATCTTCACCCCACCCCGCCACCGCCCGCTGCACAGGGGATCACAGGGCCAGGGAGGTGGGATGGCTGTCTGGCGTTACACAGCCAGGAAGAGCTTCCCAGCAGGCCTGTCCCGTCGCAGAACCCAGGTTCTCCCACACACCCTAGGGTTTCTTAGGCAGGGGAGGTGGTGGGTAGGGAGAGATGAGCCTAAAAGGGTTATAAAGGTTTTTGGAGCCAGCCAAAAATGGTCAAAGTGGGTCTCAAGAGTTTTAGGCCAGCCCAGAACAAAGCAGGATAGAACGATTCTTGCACAAAACAGGTGGCTCAGCTGGATTTGGTGTGTGGGATGGGCAGTGGGGAAGGTGGTCCTGGGGCCAGGAGGGAGGATGTCAGTGCCTGCTGGCCAGTCATGAAGAACCACCAGGCCCTGGCTGACAGCTGACCCCTGACTTGGGGGTTCCCTGGATGAGGGTGTGAGTCTGGGCAGGGGCCCTCCTGGGTCCATGCTCAGCCCTTCCTCCTGCTCTCAGACCTCCTGCCAACTGGGTCTCTTCCTGAGCTGAGAGAAGTATCTTTGCTTTTGCTAAAGTCTCCCACCAACGCCCCTTGGCATGGGTTTACTGAGAGCCTCCTGGGCCCTTCTCTTCTCTGTTATACTGGCCCAGGGAACCTCATCCCATTAGACTTGAAACACCTCCACACAACGACAACTCCCCAAATTCACGTTCCTGCCCAGAGCGCACTCCTGAACACCAGTCTCTCATACTTACCCAGCTGGCTCCCCTGTGCCCCACGTGGTGTCTCACAGGCCCCTCTCCCTCAGCATCACCCCAACCCAGCCTCCGACCGGCCCCGAGCCTACTCTGCCTCTGCCTTCCCCATGTCAGCCAATGGCAGCTCAGTCCCTGAGCAACACCTTTCTTGCTCTCATACCCACACCCGCCAGGAGTTCAGTCGCTCTACTGGAATCCACCCCTTCCTCCTCTATGTCCTCAGCCCCACTTGGGTCCAGCCCCACCATCTCCCACCTGGGCCAGTGCAGGCGTCTCCTCCCTGGTCTCCCACGCTCGCCTCCTCAGCCTGTTCCCCTCGTGGCCACCAGGGGGCGCCGGTGAGCACCAGAGCCAGGTCCCATCCCTCCTCTGCTCAGAACCCTCCACGGCTCTTGCATCGTTTCAGCCTCCCCACCCCGCTGACCACCCCACAGAAGCACTTTTCTGTTTCTAGACTGACACCCTTTCTGGAATGTGAGACCCCAGGGTAGGGACTGTTCACAGCAAGTGCTTGGTGGACACTGAAGAATGACTGAACGAGGGCCATTGGTCTCCCTGGCACCTTGGGGGATGGGGGTCGGGGTCGGGGGCACTCACCTCTGCTCCGTGTTGAAGATAGCGAAGACGTGCTTGTTGGACATGAAGCCCTTCTCCACGTCGCGGATTTTGAGGTTGTCCAGAGGCAGCATGTACTTCTTCTCTTTCTCCTGAGGGTGAAAGGGGAGGGGTCACCCTGGGCTGTTTAACTGAGGCCCTGAGGCTGCCCTGGGCTGGACTCTACCGGGAGGACCACCGCCAACACCTGACGCCTCCCATGCTGCTTTTCCTCGGGTGAACTAGTCTGGCACCGCCCTCCCCCTCGCTTACCTGCCCCAGCCACGCTAGCCTCTGTGACTCTGAACATCCCAAGCGGGCTCCTACCCCAGGGCCTTTGCACCTAGCATGCCCCCCCCCACCCCCGCCAACACCGGCCTGGTGCCCTCCTTGCCTCTTTTGTACAGAGGGACCCTCCAGGAGAGGCCTGCCCTGACCCCACCCCAAACTCTCCCCCTACTTTTCCCCTTGGCGCTTCTCCTCACGTAACACAACACACCACGTATCTTTTTTTTTTTTTTTTTTTTGGCTGTGCTGCGCGGCTTACGGGGTCTTAGTTCCCTGACCAGGGATCAAACCCATGTCCTCGGCAGTGAGAGTGCGGAGTCCCAACCACTGGACCAGGGAAGTCTCCCCCGCCACCCCGCATTTCTTGCTTGTTGACCTAGGGTCACCTAGACCGACTCATTGGGTCCTCGGGGGGTGGAGACTCCTGTCTGTTTGGTTTACTGCTGACACACAGTGGATGCTCAAAACTGGCCGACTCTGACTCTACCCAGATTCCAACCACTGAGTGAATGAAACCATTAACATGACTACTTCTTCACGACGAGCCTGCAAGTGAGTTACCAATATGATCCCATTTTCGAGAGAGAGAGACAGACAGACAGAGGCACAGAGGGGCAGGCAGTGGGGGCGGGGGAGGGAGCTGGAGAGCGAGGCCCCCCGTGAGCTGATGCCTGAATCCCAAAGCCGGGGTGGCCCTGTTCAGAAAGTGCCAACCGAGTGCTGGGCATGGCAGTCCTGACGGCTGCTGGGGAAAGCAGCTCAGAGAGGACGCGTCCCTTGGTCAAGGGCACGGGCCTGGTGAGTCTCCGAGCTGGGAGTCCCACTCCGCAGCCCACCTCCTGTTAGCTAAGCACCTATGATACGCCTAGGCCCGTGCAGATGCATTGCTATTAACCTTTACTGGGGGCGGGGGGAGGAGGTGGCAGTGCATTCACTGGGTTTTCTACACCAGGAAACCAAAGCACAGCATCAGGGTACCCCCCCCGCCCCTCCCCGACTCCCACTCGACCCACAGCAGCTCTCAAGGGCTGATGGGAAATGCTGCTTATCCAGCAGCTCATGGAGCCCTCTCACACATCCCTGCCAGGGAAGCGTCGCGCTCAGAGAGGGAAGCGGGCCGCCCTGGGCCACGCAGCGGGTGGACTGGGCCGCGGTGGGACTTCAGAAGCCAGGTTCTCCCCACGGCCCTCCTGGTCTTTGACCTCCTGGGCATCTCTGGAGAAGAGAGACCTGCCCCCCTCACACAGCAGCTCACTTCCTTTCACCCATCCTACCCCTGACCTCCGGAAGGCCTCAGAACAAAACCCAACGTGGCGGTTCCTCCCCAAATCAAGAGCAGCCACAGTGGTGGCGGGGAAGGGGCCCAGGGGCCCTCCCAGAGGGTGGAGGGCCACTTGGAGTTTCAGGACTACTCAACGGGAGGCAGGAGCGAGTGGCAGGCTCGGTGCGTGGGCTCAGTCCTGACTGAGGCGAGAAGCTCAGCAGGGCCTGGCCCCTCCCCAGCCATGTGCCCTTGGGCAAGTCACTGCCCCTGTCTGCCTCAGTTTCCTCAGCTGTCAAAGATGGGTAGGAGTCTCGTCCTCCTGGTGCAAGGTGAGGACGGACACTGTGAAAGTCCCGAGCACATGCCCACCCCAGAGCTGGTGCTTGCGAGGCGCCAGGGGTTTTCTTTTGTCTGTCTGTCACTCTTATGCTCCAGGGTCAGTCAGTCCACCGGGTTCTGGGCAAGGAGAGGAGCCAAGGAGGTGGGAACCCCATTCATGCTGGGAGCCAGGGCAGGGGAGGAGGGTACAGGCAGGCCAGGGAATGCGGAGCCCGGGGCCCTCCAACCTCTCAGGGAAGAATTTGGGCGGGGGGCTTTAGAAAGGGCCAGGGCAGGAGTTCCCGGCCCAGAAGTTTGTGAAGAGCCTCTGCTGCCCCCACCCTATCATGTCATGAGGCAGGAAGCTTCCAGTTGGCCGGCTAAGGCCAAGTAACTGAGTCACAGTCCTTTTGGGCCCCGAGTGAGACACCACATCTGGAAGTGTTTATAGCGTGATTCCGCCCAGAGCAGAGGCTGCCTTCCTGATGCTGCCCGCACGCACGCATACACACTCTCTCTCTCCACACACACACACACACACACACACACACACACACACACACACACACACAGACACACACGACACAAACACACACCACACACACACACACACGACACAAACACACACCACACAGACATGGAGGCGTGCATGTACCCCGCCCCCACCCCCAAAGAGACCTTCTCCTGCACACAGAGGCCACGGACCCAAACCCTCCCTCCCAACCCCCCCACCCTCCCCCCGCCCCCCCACCCCGCCTCCTTAGGATTTCCTGAAAACCCACAACTTTCTCCAGATGCGCGCTGGCCCCGGCCGTGCCACGTCAGAAGAGACGAAGCAGATCGTCGCGGGCGGACCAGTGGCTTCCTCGCCTGCTCGGAGGTGCTGGGGCGCTGTGGCCCTGCTGCTGCCCAGGGGGCCCGCAGGACGGACAGCCGGCCCCGCCAACCCAGTGTTCAGACTACCTGTTCAGGGGGCTCTGAATGTGTACAGTAGTCTGCACATTGGTTAGGCTGGGCTCGGGCGAGCGGCGCGTCAGGATGGGCCCCCCACCCAAACTTGCTGCCACCCACGCAGCGAGGCAGACCAGGAGGTGAGTGCCACTGCCCACCGCCCTCCTCCCCACAGGCTGGAGGCCTGGACAGAAGATTCTGGAATAAAGAAGAAGGGCTTGGGTGGGGGCGGGCGCCGGGGAGGAAAAGAGGCGCCGGGCAGAGGCAAAGAGAGCCCCGACACCGGCTGAGGGGTCGGGGGCTCTGGTGGAATCAGTCTCCTATTCCTACCCTCCAGTAACCACCTCCTCTTGTTTATTTTTTTTAATAAAGAAATATGGTGTCTTGCCTCTCTCTGAGGCTTCTCTACGATGGTGGCCTGACCCCGGGGGTGGCCACCCTGTTGTGTGATTTTCAGGGCCCTTGCTGGGATCCTAGCTTGGCGGGGAGGGGGGAGGGCGCGGGACGGACAGACAGACAGACAGACAGGATTTCGCGACTGCCCCTCCCCAATCTCAGGCAGCTCTGTGTCTGGGGTGTACACAGGGCCCCATTCACAGGTCTGCTGGTTCTCATTACCGCCGGCGGCGCTCGACCCTCCTCCCAGCACTGCCCCTGCCTCTGCTCTGGGGCCCCGAGGGAGGGTCTGGGGCTCCTGCTTTCAACCCCTAGATGAAGGAGAAACGAAGGGCCCCTCCTTAAGTCAAAAACTGGGCTCCCGATGATGCCATACAGCGAATCGCCAGGCTAGGGTTTGGGCCCAGAAGCCCCCTCTCCAACCGCCCGAGGCCCGGCATTCCTGCCCTGGGGACCCCCAAAACCCAAAGGTGCGAACCAGCTCTCAGCTTATCTGACAGCTGATGCAGCACAGAGCAGACTGAGCTTCAGACTGCGGGGGAGAAAAGAGAGGGAGAAAAAGTTCAAGCGTCATCCCCACCCACACTGCACCCCGGCCATTTTGAGGAGCGGATCTGGCCACGCAGGTTCCTTGAGAAATGCCCAGTCCCACCCACCCTCCCTCTGCATCTCGACCCAGGAAGGCGCCAGGGTCCTGGACAACCCCAGTTTAGAAGCAGCCACCCAGACAAGGTCCCTTGGGAGACTCGGGGCTCCCAAGCCTTCACGACATTCCAGCGGTGAGCCTCTGGCCTCACGGGGAGTGGGATAATGACATTCTACTCTTAAACACCCGCCACTTGTGGGAACCGCTTCCTGCCTGGGCAGTGGGGAGTGGTCCAGGTGTGGGGCTGAGGTGCCTCGGGTCAGGGAGCCCGTGTCCTGTACCCACCGCATGGGAACACTTCCCCACCCCATGACACGGGGGCAAGTCACTGCTCAGAACCTAAGTTTCCTTCCCTGACAAAAGGAATGTGAGTATCTACTGAGGAGGAGGAAGAAGACAATGCCCTCCGTGTGGGACCACGGCAGGCTCTCCCAGCCAGTGAGCCTGGCACAGGGCAGGGGCTTCATAAACAAGACAGGGGCGCCAATAGAGTTCTACCTGTCTTGTCTCTGAGCCTGGGTGGAAATACACATGGTTGGGCACAGGCCTGCCTGTCCCGGGATGGGGTCAGCTGCCAGTGAAGCCCCAGGTGTGGGGGTCACCCCAAAACCCCAAGGGGGGAGAGCCAGGTAGGGCAGCTCCAGGGGCGACCAGAGAAGCCCGGCCTCTCCTCCGGGGGCACCTGGGCCGGGCTGGAGGCTGTGCCCTCCCATGTGGGCCAAGCACAGAGCGGAAGCAAAGATCCCGGAGCATGTGTGCAGAGGGATGCGTGTGCCTTCCTTGTCAGGCACCTCCTTCCCTCCTGTGGCCACGTGGTGATGGGCACGGGGCAGCCATCCTGGACCACGAGGAGGAGCTATGTGTTACGATGGCCATGGGGGAGGCAGAGCCAGGGCCCTGGCCAGCCTCACGGCACAGGGCCGCCAAGCTCGCCGGGCGGGCAAGAAACAGACCACCTCTGTAAGTGCCTTCATTTGGGACCTCTGTCACAGACGCAAATCGAGAGCCAGCTAACACCACCTTGACGACAGGGAGCGCCTGTGTTATCTCTCACAGGGCAGCCCAGAGAAACACACTGGCCCTCGCTGGTGGCCCCTGGAAGCCTGTGTCAGAGTGGCAACAGGCAGTCACACCAGAGGAGTGGCTTCACTCCCAGGCTACTAAGCCACAGTACTGTCGTTCTGTTAAGAGAACTAAGCCACGAAATGGGCCACTCAGGACGGGAGGATGGGCCGAGGCGGAGGAGGGACCTGCACGGCAGCACCCGGTGGGGCTGCCCGCTGGGCCAGGGAACAGGGGTGCACTCACTCACAGCCCCGTCCACAGGCTCAGGGAGACCATGGCACGAGGCAACGTGCAACACCACCCCCTGTGCTTATTATTCCTGGTGCTGTCCCCAGAGGCCTCCCTCATCCTTCTGAGGAGGCCAAGCACATGTGGAATGATCTCAAGACAGACACCGTGACGGAGCACCTCAAAGATGCAAGGGCCGTTCTACCTCACTTCACGGATGGGGAAACTGAGGCCCAGAGAGGCTAAGGGCCTGGCTGAGCCTGGGTTAGCTGTAGAAAATGGAACCCCAGCAGCCTCGGCGTGAACCTGAGTCCCCGACCCCAGGCCGTGCCCCCTCTGAAAGCCCCCACCTTGCCATGATTTTGAAGGGTGGGATCAGTTTGGAGCCTCCCCCGTGCCCCTTTCCTCCTCAGGGAGCCCAGCCCCCACGAGGCACGACCGCACGGGGGGCCGTGAGGGGCTCGGATATGATGCACAGTGCCTTTGGACATCCTGCGGCCCTGGCTGATACCATCCTAATGGTAAGCTTTGGGGTATGGTGGCGCTCAGGGAGCCTTTCCCGAACGAGCAGTAAGTTGAGGGAGCGCCACCCAGAGGAGGGAGGTGTGGAGAGCACGACCCACCATTGCCCAACCGTCCCACCCCTGCCAGCCACTCACCTCCTCATCCTTGTACCAGGACAGGGACTCGGCCGTCAGCACAAACCAGTACTCCTTGGAGCCGCCCTTCATCAGGCTGATGTTGTTGATGGTCAGCCAGCCCCTGCGGATCACCTGGGGGGGGAGGGCGGGGCTCAGCAGGGGACAGCGGCCACCACCCAGCCCGGCCTGCCCCAGCGCGGTGGCCAGCACCCTCGCCCCTAGCAAGGCGGGAAAACGGGGACCACGGCAGAGACACCTCCAGCCCAAAGCCAGGCACCCCGATTCCAGGCCACCTTGCCCCAAGCACTTCCCAACGGAGACCAACGTGGGGCCCTCGGGCGGGCGGACGTGGACTCACTCACAGTCCCCAGGGTGATTGGGAACTGGGTCCCTGGGGAGCCCCTCTGCGCTTGGTGTTAGGTTGAATTAGCACAGGTGGCAAAAGGTACTCCCAGCTGGAAGGGGCCCAGAGGAGGGCATCCCAGGCTTGTGGGGGGGGCCATGTCACATTGGATGTGACTGAAGGAATCACACTTGTCTTGGTGAGACGCGGTACCAGCGACACCCTTGGGCCCTGCCCCTCGTGCCCTGTGGAAGGCGGCTGTGGATGTAGAGCTGGAGGAGTCGCCCAGGCAACGGGCAGAGGCTTGATTCTGCTGCCCGGCTCACCCAGGCAGGCGCTCGGTGGGCACAGGGACCTACTCTGACCAGGAGTTGAGGCCAGCCCCCGCCCCAGGGCTCCCCTCCCCACAGGCTCTTTTCAGAATACGAGGATGAAGAGACTCCTCCACCCAGAGGGCTGGGGACAAAAGTTTGAGCCCAGGGGACCCGCCAAGGATCATGCCCCACTCTGGCTTTAAACCATGTGGTCCCACTTTTCTCTGACTGGCACATCCGGGTTCTGGGCTGTGAGACCCCCTATATGGGGCTCGTCTGGCCACTGCTGTCATCTGAGCAGGAGACGGAACCCAGGCCTGCGTGGGGGACTCACCTGACAGCTAAACGCAGGTAGCCTGGGGGAGGCCACACTCCCATGTTCCCTGGGCCATGGAGGCGCTTGTGGGATGGAGCCTCCCACCACTCTGGACTGGGGATCCCGGGGCGGCGGGAAGCACGAGTCTGCGCAGGCAGGGACACCCGGGGCCAAGGCAGCGACAAACTGGGCTAAGCTGCAGGAGGTGGGCTGCCAGTGGCCATGGACAGCGGGGAAGGGCTGGCGCTGTACCCCCCAGGGTGGGGTAGGGCTTTGGGGCTGCCTCTGGGGCCCACATGCCTCCCTAGTGGATGCGGCTCAAGAGGGGCTTCATCCTGTCTACTCTGTCCTGCCCCCGGGCACACCAAATCTTCACAGGGCCACCACCCGCCTGTGGCTGGAAATGAGCTCTTAAGTCTCAGAGACCAGGAAGGCAGAGACGGCCACAGAGTGGCCAGGAACCTCTGCACCACATAGAAGTCCCTGCCCAGGCTGTGCCACCGTTGAAATGCCACCTGGCAGCCCGTGCTAAGGCTTCTCCCTCCCTGGGATGACGAGACAGCACCTGGGAGTCTTGTGGCCGTCAGGCAGCAGGCAGAGACTGTCAGCCCCAACGAGGTCACGGTCTCAGTCCTGGCAGCAGGGTGACCGACCCGCCCTGGCTTGTCCAGGAGGTCCCTAGGCTTAGTCCTCAAAGTCCTGGGAATGCCCTCAGTCCCGGGCAAAGTGGGACGGGTGGTCAGGCCGGGGGCGGAAGGAGCCCCTGCATCTCCAGAGCTGCGTGGGTGCCTGTCCCCGCCTGTTCCTCGCTCCCCTGGGGGCAGGGTAGGGCCTGCCTTGTCTTAGTCCAGGTCTAGAGTGGGTGCTTCTAAACTTCAGTCATTGATCGACAGCCGGGGGCAGGGGGGAGGCTGTGTGTGTTGGGTGCTCCCCAGAGAAGAAGTCCTCACATGGCAAGGCCTCCACGCTTCCAGGCCCAGCCTCGTTCCCAAGGGGGCAGATGTGCCCCCCACCGCCACCCCTTGGTGGCCGAGCTGGCTCGCCTGCCTCCACCTTGGGTCAGGTAGAGGTCAAAGCTAGCAGATGGGGCCCTTGTCATGCTCCAGGGCATGCGGCCCTGCTGGAAATGGCACCTCTGAGCCTTGGGGCAGGAGGTTGCTAGCTAGGCCTGGAGAAGCACTGCCCCCCCTCAGGTCCCTCTGCCCTTGAGCCACCCAGAGAGCTGCCTGTGTGGGAGCCCAAGGGGATTCAGAGACAAAATCCCGCCCTGGGGAGGGGCAAGCTGCCGGTGGCAGACACAGGCGCTGAGTCTAGAGGAAAAGGAGTGGTCGGGCCTTCTCATCCAAAAGCCAGATTTGTGCCCAAGGGACTGGGCTTAGAAAAGGCGGGCGGGGGCGGCGGGAATAGGGTCAGCTGGGGAGATAGAAGAGGCAGGCGGGGTTCCCGTACTCCGGGGGGCAGGCATGCTGGGGGCGGGAGGAAGGGCTGCCAGGAGAAGTGACGCAGCTGGGGCCCACCTCCTCCTCCCTGGGTGAGTCGCCTGGGCAGGGATGGAAACCATGGCTGGAAGACCCAGGAGCCACAGCCACGCACACGGCAGGGCTGGGCTTCGTGGCTAGGGGTGTGGAATCTGGCAGGAAAAGAATGACTAAACTTCTCAGGGTGTGGGTGTGGGGAGAAGCATGCCTCTGGGCTGTTTGGAGGGAAGAAACCATTCAAAGGGGATTGGGGTGACACATGGGAAAGTGGGAACCATGGGCCCAAGGACGACCCATTCCTCCCGCAACCGCCCCCAACCATGGCAAGCTTTGGCCTCTTCTGCATCTTCCAGGTCCTGTTAGGGGTTCAGCTCAGCTACTGGAAAGATCCCGGGGTCACCAGAAGATCCCTGCCAGAGGGCAGCAGTAGTGTGGGGGGAGAGAACCCGGGAGAAGGAGGCCTCGGTTAGGGCTGGTGGCGCAGGCCATGGTCTCCAAGGTGGAGAGCTGGGGCGGAAGCCAGCTGCCCAAAGGCAATCATCTTGAAAAGAGCTCAACTCTCAGAAGTGGGCATTGCCTGCTCCCTGCCGGGCTGGGCTGGGCCACACACAGAGAGGAGGTGTTACCTAAAACAGGGATGGCAAATACCATTCGCCAATCAATGGGTAGCACTGTGGTGAGAATTCTGGGCACTGTGGGAAAGGACACTAGGATCAATTAGTGATGTTTGCCATTGGCAAAGGGACAGGGGCAAGTGCAACAGAACAGCCTCATCAATCATCGTATCTGCTATGGAGGCAGGAGGATAGTGGCAGCATCCAGGAGAGAGTCTCCTGATCAATGTCTGTCACGGGTACAGGAGGGGTATCACGTGCAAAGCTATCACATGGGGGAAAAAATTCCTTGACCAGTTAGTCACATCTGCCACGGAATGGGGAGTAGTGACATGCTTAGGAAACAAAAATGCCAGGATCAATTAGTGATGTCTGCCAGGGGCACAGGACAGGAGAGAGGTACAAGGAAAAGAGTGCTGGATCAATTAAGAATGTCTGCCTTGAGTGCAGGAGGGGAAAATTTCTGCATGGTGTTGTCTGGAAACAGAGTGGTGGCAGTGGCAAGAATAAGCTCTTGCAGGGCTTGAGCAAAATCATCCCCGGCCAGGGAGGTGAAGGGAGAAAGGCCTGGGGTGTTAGCTAAGTATTTGCCATCCCTGACCTACAGGAAACTAGGAAACCGTGTCAGGAATGGGCTGGAGGGGTGGGCGCCAGATGGGGGCAGTGGTCAGGTTAGTGTCTGTGTGAGTCAGCTTAGCCCAGGGCAACACGAAGCCTGGCAGGCGGCAGCCACGGCAGAGGTTTTTAAAGGTTAGCTGGATTTTTAGTTGTTCTGTTATTTATTTATTTATTTTTGGCAGGGGGCGGGGGGGGGGGGAGGGGATATTATGGGGTGGCGTGGTCTCCACCACTACCAAGTTCTCTAATGTTTGCTACCACACTAAGTGAGTACTTACCAAGATCTCCCCCTTTGAAAATGCAAAGTTAGGGTTGTGGGGAAATCAAAGAAGAGCAGGCGGAGGAAAAGAGACGTAAGGGACATGAGGGGATGGAGAAAAAGCAGGAAAGGCACAAAAATGAGGAGAGAGAAGAGCAGGGGGAGAAAACAGCAAAAGAAAAAAAAATTACATGCTATTAATTATATTCATGGTGTTAATATTTAATTCATTATCATCTCCCGAAATGAAAAAGCAACAATATATGTATTACCTATGGCAAGCGCAAAAAAAAATCATGCAGTGGTTACACCCTTCTTTTCCAGAGGGCTCTGTCATCGTGCAAGATAAAGAGCAGAGCCCCCACCCCCACCCCCGCCCGACGTGGAGAAGGCAGGGGACACCGGCAGAAATTTTTGCAAAGATGATGTGTTTTCTTAAGCAGGAAAAAAAAAAAAAGGGCACCTAATACTGGCCTATACAAAGCTGTTCTTACTTCACAAGGCCTCTGGCTGGGGCATGACATCAAGGTGGAGAACCCCCCATATAGCTCTGGGTTTCCCCAGGTATGGGGATCAAAGCACCCCCAGGCTCCCCAGACCTGCCTGTCACAACCAGCCTCCCCCCAGGCTCCGAGTCTCCAGGGCTGGGCCCAGGAACCCAATGTGGCTGCAGACACCAGAGGGACTGGGCTGCCCCCCTCCTTAGTGTCAAGCTCTAGCCGTGGCCTTGGATGTCAGACAGGGCCTTCTGCAAATCTGCCCCCTAGGCCCTGCCAGAGCTGCTGCTCAAAGACCGGTTTCCCAAAATATCAAAACTTAAGTGGATTTGAGAGGCTGGAGGGGTGGGGGTGGGGGTTTCTGGCGGGACATGCTATGAGCCAGGTGCCATCGCTGGGTTCGGTGGTCCCTTAGTGCCCTCCCACCCCCGAGGGTGGAGCTGCGGGCCACGGAGGGTGCAGGGGTGGGCGGTTACCTGGTTGGGGATGGCTCTCTTCTTGTTCAGCTGGGTGCTCCTCTGCTGGGCGCTGAAACCAAAGCACAGAGAGAGCTCATGCGGCAGGAAGCCCATGAGGGACGAGGAGCAAGAGGCCCTCGTGGCCCAGGTGAGGTTCTCTCCCGAGTGGGGGCCAAGGGCAGAGGGAGAGAGAAGCCCCCCGTGTATGAAGGGCTGCCCAAGGGAAAGAGAACGGGCTCATGGAACGAACGAGATACCAAATTAAACCCTGACTTCTCATCCCTGATCTTGGCCACTCCTGAGAGCGCCAGCTATTTCTAGGAGTCACTGGGTCCTGGCACTTCCAAGAGGGGGTATGGGAAGCTGGATTCCCAAGTGGCTGGGAGGTAGCCATGCTGGCTTCAGAGTAACCTTCAGTGTTTGGGGGCTCAAACTTGAGGCTTCTTCCCGCTTTCTCCTCCCATCCTGGCCCAGGCACGAGGCCCAGAGCAGCTCTGACCACAGGGCCATCCAGACTGGGAGATGAGGCTATGGGACAGCTGCTCGCCATGAAAACGTTACTCATCTTGGATGGCTCCTGACCCAAGTCAGAGGACAGTCAAGGTCAATGTGTTTCTGCAAGGTCCCTTATTTACCTATAGTCCCAGATCTCTTTACTTCTTCATCTATGTTGTTTCCTGGCTAGTTCACAACAGACAGACGAAGTCTCCTTTATTTTGTACGTGGGCACCTACTCAGCTCCCTTGTTTGTCCTAATATATTTTCTACTCGGACCATCATTATCACCACCGGCAACCAACACTCCTGTTACCTAGGGGTCATATTGTCTTTTCTTATCATATTGTTTTAGCTGGAACTTTTGAAACAACATGAAAAGGCAAAACATCTTGTTTAATCCCTTTACTGAATGCCTCTGGGATTTTACCTTAAAGTTCAAGCTGGTTGTTGGATAAGGGTGTGTGTGTGGGTGTGGTGTGTGTGTGTGTGTGTGTGTGTGTGTGTGTGTGTGTGTGTGGTGTGTGGTGTGTGTGTGTGTGGTGTGGTGTGTGTGTGTGTGTGGTGTGGTGTGGTGTGTGTGTGTGTGTGTGTGTGTGTGTGTGTGTGTGTGTGTGTGTGTGTGTGTGTGTGTGTGTGTGTGTGTGTGTGTGTGTGTGTGGTGTGTGGTGTGTGCTGGGGGGAAAATCCAAAGTGCTCCCCTTGGCCTGAGGCCCTCCTCACCCCTCCACCTTGCCTTGGCCTTCATGCTCCGGCTTGTCAGCCTTCCTTCCCTGTCTCCAGTGCTCTCTGACCCCGCTCCGCTCCGGCCCCACCGCCTGGCTGTCATGACTTCCTTGGGAAGGTCTCTCCAAGCCTCATCCCTCACTGCCCTCTCCCACAGCCCCTCCACCTGCCCTCCTTTCCCACTGTCATCCTCCTTATGAGAAATGGCTTAACGACAGCGTGTGGGTTCTCAGCCTCGGGGTTCTGAAAAGGCAAGGCCCAAGTCTGGCTTGTTCACCGTCCTAGGACAAAGGCAGTGCTCCGTGGCTATTCCGGGGGCCCCTGCGACATCCCACCCAGGGCCGGGGCCTGGGCCGGGTGGAGCCTGGCACCCTGGGCCCCGCCCCCAGCCAGGGCGTCCCCCGTTCACACACTAGGGAAAAGGCACACAGCAGGCAATACCCACCCGGTCACCAGCTGCTCAGTATAGTAACAGCTGGGGGAAGTGGGAAGGCCCAGGAATCCAGAGGAAAGAGTGGAGTGGTCAAAGGAAAAACAGGAGAGATTGTGAGAAGGAACTGTGGATGAAGTGTGAGAAGCAGAGACATCAAGGTGAGGAAAACAGCAGCAACGTGAAAAGGGGGACCGGCGTTTCCAGGCCCCACACACCCGGCTGCTGGGGGAGCAGGAGCAAGTGGGGCTGCGAGCCAGCCTGAGGGGCAGTGCCCGGCCAGGGCCCCTCAGCCTTCCCCACAGCGGGGACAGTCCGGCCGGGGCCCTCAGCTCACCTGGGCGGGGGCAGCAGCTTCTAATCATGCCCCCCATTCATTCGTTCACTCATTCATTCATTCCACTCACCAACCACGTGTCCAGCACAGAAGAGCTGAGTGCACTGATGAATGTCTACCCAGGGAACTACTCAGCCAGCAGAGACCCTGGACGGGAAGACCCTCATGCCCAGCCTGCTAGCCCCTTCCTCCCTGCACCCCCAAGGCCAGGCCACAAGGCCACCCTCCGGACTCCCACGGGCGGTGGACAGCCCCACCCCGGCACTGACCACACTGTGTCTTAACTGCCTGGGGGCAGCTCTGTCCCTGGCGCAGGACCTTCCTTTCAGGGTGGGGACCTGGGTCTGGGCCTGCTCACTGCTGTTCTCACAGGGCCTGGTGCAATGAAAGCACACCAGCGATACCGGCTAAACAAATACAAGGAGGCTGGCTACCAACCGCCTGTTATTCTATCAGCCTCCGGAAAGAGGACCTTCGCGAGCCATCAGAACAATCTGTGTGATACTCACCGAGGCGGGGGGCTGATGGCATCAGCGGGTGACACTGGAGGCCACCAGCATTTATATTTATATCCTGCTGAAATCAGCGCCCTGCTCTTCTGGCCCCTTATCCGGGTGCCGTGGAAGGTTCTAGTTTTAAATCTACAGCATATGCACAGAAGCCATGCAAATCCTGGCAGCACTTCCCCAAGAGCAGCCCCTGGAGCCCTGAGCCCCTGAGCTGCTCAGTGAAAGGGCCCAGTGCACGTGGGGGAGACTGGGAAAGCTGCACGTGAGTCTACGAAAGGCTCTGAGAAGCCCTGCAGGAAAGGAAGCAGTGAACGCTAGTTAGCCTTGCCCTTTCTTGAAGTCTCTGACCACTGGACCGCCCTTTCCTCCTTAAACTAACCATGGGGGTGCCCCACAGGAGGTGCATTGGGGACAAGGAGGCTGGGGGGTCGCTGCTACCCAGCAAAGCTTCCAGATGCTCTCCGATGGCCCCGTGCTTCACCTGGGGACCCATGACAGAGAGACCTTCGTGCCCCGGCCCAGCAGCGGAATCCCAACTTGACCGCCTTTCTCAAGGAGTGGCTCTGAGGGTGGACACTCATGCCACCCCACCAGCCGCTATCTTGAAAAGTACATACTTGGCAAATCCAATGAAGTCTTCGTGGTTCGTGTTGATGTAGGACTGCTCGATGTCGATCAGAAGAAGAATCTGGGGGAAAGCGGGGGTCATGGTGAGTACAGAGCCCAGCGTGGCAGGGAGGGGCCGCTGCCAGAGCACTTCCCGCACCCGCCAGCAGGGGGTGCCCCGGAACAACCACACTGTCTCCCAGTTAGGAGAAGAGTGATCACCCACCCACTCCTTCCCATATCCTGGGGTCCATCTGCAGGGGGAAGGGGGCGTGGGTGCTTCCAGACACCAAGGCCTCACAAGTGAGAAAGACTGGGCCAAAAGAGCAGAGTGAGGCAGCCCAATGTGGTAGCCACAAGTGCGGCCTCCGAGGCCTGGAGTAGGGCAGTAAGGCCTCACTGCAAAGGCTTACGTAGGTCACAATATGTCATGTTGAGAGTAGTGCCCGGCATGCTATAAGTGCCTCATTAAAACGGCAAAGGTGGAAACTATTCAATATCCTGTGATAAACCATAACAGAAAAGAATATGAAAAAGAATGTATATACATGGATAACTGAATCACTTTCCTGTACAGCAGAAATTAAACAACATTGTAAATCAACTATACTTCAGTAAAGGACTTCCCTAGTGGCGCAGTGGTTAAGAATCCACCTGCCAATGCAGGGGACACGGGTTCGATCCCTAGTCTGGGAAGATCCCACATGTTGCAGAGCAACTAAGCCCGTGCACCACAACTACTGAGCCTGCTCTAGAGCCTGCGAGCCACAACTACTGAGCCCGCGTGCCTACAGCCCATGCTCTGCAACAAGAGAAGCCACCACAATAAGAAGCCCGCGCACCACAACGAAGAGTAACGCCCGCTCGCCGCAACTAGAGAAAGCCCGCATGCAGCAACGAAGACCCAACGCAGCCAAAAATAAATAAAATTAAAAAAAAAAAACAGAAAAACTATACTTAGGTAAAATTAAAAACAAACAAAAAACTGGCAAAAGTAATTTGGCCAGGTAAGGACATTAAAATGAAACACACGGGCACAAAGGCACACACCAGCCAGCCAGGATGTCGTCTCAGATAAGACACGGGCCCTTAAACAGCCCTGTCACTTCACTGTGCCTCTGAACCCTCAAGCATAAAGCGGGCCAGGCACTCGGATCTTGGGGGGCTGTTGGAAAATGCTGGGGTGCTCCGTCCACGGGAGACACTGTCACTGGTTTAAAAGGTCTGAGTCCTGTTGCCCCAGAGCCCAGCCATGACAACAGTGGGGCAACCGGGGGCTCTGGTGTGTATGGAAGGGACAGTAGCATTCTTGCCAACCATGACAACAAAACAAATTAGAATCTCTCAAGCTTTTCACAAAACTTCCAGGTTACAGAAGCTTCGAGGGAATGGGGGACCCTGTGAAGGACAAATGAGTAAGTTTCTTCTCCGTCAATGTCAAGGGGAGAGGAGCTGTTCTAAACAAGGTGATCTCACAACCAAATACAACAGGTGGGCTTGTTTCGGTTCCAGTTTGAATAAACAGTGGCCAATCTCCTGGGATAAACCACAATGGAAAATTATATATATATATATATATATATATATATATATATAAAGCAAATCTATATGTGCATAACTGAGTCGCTTTGCTGTACTGCAGAGATTGGCACACACTGGAAATCAACTATACTTCAATTTAAAAAAAAAAAAAAGAGAGAGAGAGAGAGAACACAGTGGACCACCGTGGGGGAAATAACCCAAACCAGGTGTCGGGCCACATGAAGGCAGGATGACAGCCCTGGGCTGAGCAGGTGACAGGTGAGACTTGAACTGTGGCTGTGTGGGGCATCTCACTCTCTACCTTTGGGTATGCTTATGCAGTCTTCATAAGACAGTGTGAAAACACAGAAAGCACTCAAACATGTTCTGGTGGGTGAATGGATAAGCAGGCTGTGGTCCACGTGCACCATGAAACACTACTTGGCAGTCCTAGGAGACACACTTTGGCTACACCACAAACAACAGGGATGAGTCCTGAATGCATGGGACACAGGATCAAAAGGCTACCACAGGGCTTCCCTGGTGGCGCAGTGGTTGAGAGTCCGCCTGCCGTATGATACAGGGGACACGGGTTCGCGCCCCGGTCCGGGAAGATCCCACATGCCGCGGAGCGGCTGGGCCCGTGAGCCATGGCCGCTGAGCCTGCACGTCCGGAGCCTGTGCTCCACAACAGGAGAGGCCACAACGGTGAGAGGCCCGCGTACCGCAAAAAACAAACAAACAAACAAAACTCACACTGCACGACCAAGATCTACTGCACATAAACTGTATCTGAAGAATGAAACAAAAAGCCAGTACCTGGTCCTTGGTTCTCCCCTCCCGTTCCCGGATGTAAGTGGTGACGATTCGTTCGGTCTCCTCTCGCAACCGGGGGTAGGAGCTGAGCTGGAGGGAGAGCAGAGTGGCGGCGTCGGCTGGGTCCTCGTGGCTTGGGCAGCAAAGTGAGCCAAACGGAGAACATGGGAGGGGGGGGGGTGGCGTGGAGTGTGCCCACCGGTTCCCCACCCCGCTCCTGTCTCAGAGCTGCTCCAGCCGGGAGACAGGAAGGGGACGGTGAGGGGACGGTGGGCCGGAGAGACCGAGAGGGTGCCCGCACACAAGCAGAGGTGCTTTTCGAGAATGCGTCTCGGAGGTGGAAAGTGGCAGAAAGTGGAGAAAGCGGGTGACAGCCACCCCCCTCCCTTGAAGTGCTGGGTGAGAGCAAGGACACAGTGTAATTAAAGCCCCTGGGCCGCCAGGGCGAGGGCCTGAGCACAGCTCAGGAGTGCGCAGCAACGCCCGTTCTAGCATAGGGGCAGGGCCAGCATCTGGGCCATCGACCTCGGAGGGACTCCCTTGCGGGGGGTGGGAAACTGCTCCTAATCATCTCACCTTTGGGATCCACTCCTCTGGCACCCCCACTGCCCCAGCCTTTGCAGCAGCAACCAACCCAACGCACAGAAGCCCACCTTCCATGGTTTGGGGAAAGACCACGAGTTGGGAAAAATTGAGCCAATGGTCAAAATCACTAGAGGAAAAATTCCATTTTCTTTTTTGGCTACACCACACGGCTTGTGAGATCTTAGTTCCCCGACCAGGGGTCAAAACCTGAACTGCAGAGTCCTAACCACTGGACCGCCAAGGAACTCTGAAAAATTCTCAGATGCCTTGTGATGTAAGAACACGCAGACCAGCACACGGGCGAAGCGTTTCACCGCGTTGGTGGCAGTTTGGAAACCACCTTTCTCAAAGCGTTCCAGGGATGGGCATGGACACTCATCCCTGCTGCCTGCTTAGTAAGTGCATCTGGCGACATCAAAGGCCTTCCATCCCCGTCAGAGGCCCAAGATGCAAAGGTGGAACCCAAGTGCGACTGGCCCACCCCCTTGTGTCAGCCAAGGCAAAGTTGAGATGTCTCCAAGCGACCACTGGCCCACGGAAGGGGGTTCCTGCCGAGGCAGAGTTTCCCAGATGCTTGGGTTAAGACTCACGATGGGAAAGAGGAGATGGGGGACAGAGGCATAGGTGATAATAATGAAACCTTCTGTTACCTTCTCAGCACACTTTTTAATGACCGTGGCCAGTTCTGAGACCACGAGATCAACACACTTCAAACTCGGCTCTTTGAGTTTTACAATCTGTTTTTTCACAATGGCTTCAAAGGCCATGTCGGGGGTGAAGAGCCCCGTCCTGGGTCATGCGGAGGGCGGGATGAGGTAAAAAGACACCCAGGGGGCAGTGCAGGCCACACACGCGGGACGGGAGACAGAGAAAGAAGAAACGAGAGTCAGCTGGTTAGTGACATGCATGGAGGAGCCTGCGCCCGCATTTGCCCCGGAAGCTGCTTCGGATCAAGAGGCGACCTGGGTCCAAGGGGTGGGCTCAGTCTGGGGTTTAATTATAAAAGTGCTACGGGTGGGAGTCAGCCTACGAACAGCTAAAGGTTTGGGGAGGCCTTGCCTTTTCGTATCTGTGACAATGGGCTCTAGGACGAACATCTCCAAACCACCTGGGTTTCTTTCCCTTCCCTTTTCCAATCGAAGAAGCTTAAGAAGCAAATGTGGGCTTTTCCAGACTGAGAACAGAAGGATGAAGCAGAAACTCCTGCCTTGGAAGGCCGACCCAGAGCTCCACGGCCATGGGGGACGTGCAAGCACAAACTGGCCACTAGGAAGCGCTTCAGCACCTTGGCCAACACTTGCTGCCCCGGGAACCAGGCCGGGGGTCCGAGGGCCACTGCCTGGGGACAGCACTGCTCCTGCGGGAGCTGGTGGAGGCTGTTAGGGGCGAGCCCAGGGCCGAGCACTCCTCAGGCCGTTGGCGTTTGGGCCTTTCTCGGCGCCTTGGGGACAGAGAAGTGGCTGGCTCCGGGACAGCCTGAGGGTGCCAGGCATTTGTCAAGAAGGCATTTGTGAGGGGCAGGGAGGTTCAGGGAGCTTGGCCTCCAGCAGGTGACGCGAGGTCCCTCTCTGCTTCCCAGAAGACAGCAAAGCGACAGCCCAGCAAGACCCCCATCAGACACATGCTAAGCTTGGTATCAGGGTCCCAGGGAGCCCTGCCCACCAGTCTGGAATCTGGAGGCCTGGCACCCCCAGGCTGCACCCAGGCCAAAACGCTTCTGCCCCAGCCTCTGGGTAGAGGCCACGTTCTTGGAAACTGAGGCAATCTGGGAAGGGGAGGGAGGGGGACCAGCGGGGCAAAGGCCAAGCAGCCATCGGGAGCCTGATACCAAACTCCCACAGCCCCGTTTCCACAAGGCCAGGAGTCACCCTGCCGAGGGTCCAATACCTTACTGGTACACTGCCTAACTGTATTGATTAGCTCCTGGATAACCAGGTCGACACATTTCAGACAGGGCTCTTTCAGCTTGACGACCTGCTTTTTCACAATGGCCTCGAATGCCAAGTCCGGGGTGAACAGCCCGGTCCTAAAACCATCCGTACCCGGGGAGGGGGCAGGGAGATAAGTCAGAGAGAAACAAAGCACGGTCAGCGATTTCATAGGCACGGGCTGGGTTCCCGAGAGAGCCAAGGTTGCAGCAAGTCTGGGGGTCGGACGCCCGCGTCCGCTACCTGGAACCCCCCCAGGGCAATGTGAGGATCCCACGGCGACACAAGCGTGGAGGGCGGGAGCAAAACGGTGGGGACCCAGGAGGAGTCCGGGGCACCCATGACGGGGACAAATGCTGGGGTTCCTGCAATCGTGCCTTGGGTCTGACTTCCTCCCCACCCCCCAGGGCAAATCTGCAGTGAGCTTTCTGACTTGGCTGACCACGGTAACTGGGCCCTTTAACCCATGTTTAACCCAAGGGCAGCGGACAGCCGCAGGGCTTACGACAGATCCACACAGAACTAAGCACATCCACCCTCGAGTGCCTTTGGAGACCCAGAGGGAGAGACTGACAGCTACTGCAAACCATCCCAGAGCCCTCTCCAGGCCCCCCCAGTTGGGGCACCCCAAGGATTGTGGGGACTGACTCGCTGCAGGGTGGCACCATGGAGGTGAAGGGAACACGGCGCCTCCCCCCGTGGAACTTGCCTGACTCCGTGGATATTCTTAATGGCGTAGCTGATCTCCCGTCTTAAGTCCTTCTCGTCGAACTCCATCTGAGAAGAGACAAACCAAACACATGCAAGGAGGTGCCTGAGGCACCGCCACATCAGGTCTGTAGCGAGGGAATGTCACCTCCTGTGTACCATTTACATTCACAGGGCAGAATGTTTAATTGGTCAGAATTTTCAAGAACATTAAAACTCAGTTTCAGCAAGGATGCTCTGAAACTAACACTCTTGCTCTCTTGGAAGGAAAATCAACTCAAACTTTCTTCCGGGCTATGTGGCAGTAAAAATCAAAACATACCTATACTGTCACAAGGTCGTTTTTAAGAGCTCTAGGAATTTATCTTGAGGAATTAATCAAGGATTAGCTACATTCACAAAACCAGCCATAACTGCTGAAAAATGTGCAAAGAACCTAAATGCCGCGAAATGGGAGACTGGTTAAATGAACGATGGGACAGTCATAAAATAAGATAGTGTTCTGCCATTGACAATGCATGAAATGTATATACTAGTTTGGAAAGATGGCAAATCATTTGAAAAAAAAAAAAAGAATACAAAGGTGCATAATTAATTTTTTAAAAAATACATATGCACACACTGGTATGGATGAATATATGTATTGTGTTTGTGGACGCAGGGAGGCTTTTTGCCTGCATTTGCACAGAAATAATTCTCAAAGGACACACATCCAGGTGCTAAGAGGCGTTGTCTGTAGGTGTTAGGATTATGGGTGTTTTTTTCCTTTTAGCTGTTGCTCTTCTATTGAAAAGAACATGACTGGTTTTTACAAAGATGGCACGTGCTCACTGTAAAACAGTATAAAACTTCAAGCAATTAAAACAAAAAGAAAACCTCCAATCCCAGCACCCAGAGCTGACATTTTGTGAATATCCTTGCAGGTCTGTCTCTGCAAAAAGACACACATCTAGACATGCGTGTATGATTTCATATGAAGGATGTTGTAACTATCATCTGTATGTTCTGTTGTACATGCTGGCTCCATAATCTGCTTTCTCCCTTTCAACCACATGCTGGGGACATTTTCCCATGTGAATTTACCTATATTTTCTATGTACTTTGCAAAGAACATGTATTCAGAGGAAGAAAATGGAACTGTTCATACAGCTCTGCTGGAAATCTCTAAGCTCAGGGAAGGAGGCCCGGGCCTGGAAGTGGGAGCTCGAGACCTCGTGGCCTGGGAGGAGGCCGGGTTCAAGGTGGACTGAGCAGAAGGGTCAAGGCTGACCAGAGGGCCTGGGCCGGGCAGTGCTACCTTCACCAGCTCGAAGGGAAACCGCTCGTGGAAGATGCGATTGATCCGGGCACCCCCGGAGAGCTCTAGCGTGTCCACTTGGTCTCCAGAGCCCTCGATCCTCTTTTCGAAGTCCACCCCAAACTGCTGGACCATCCTATAGGAAACAGAAGACCCGAAGGTCAAAGCAGAGGTTTTAACACAGCTCCGGAATTACGTCCCTGGTCAAGCCGTGGCTTACTTTCCTCCGCAGTGAAAGCACCGTATCCTAACCACTAGGCCACCAGGGAACGCCCATCTTTTTATTTTTTAGCAGCAAAACCAGACAAAATCCAGGAGCAGCCAGTGGCAAGCACTTGCTACGCACCAGGCCCGCTCTATAGGCCTGCTACGACTATTCATTCATTGAGTTGGGGGCTCGGGTGGGGGCAGTTATTACTCCCATTTTGCAGATGGCAAGAGGGAGGTGCGGGGTGTGTGTCGGGGGTCACAGTTTAGCAATCTCTGCCCTGAGGTTTGGCCTGATCCAGCAGGACCATAACGTGAAAAGGGAGCCCCTGCACACAATTCAGGTGGCTTCCACTGGTTCCCGCCACCTCCCAGTCTGTTTGGGTCAGGACTCCACCACTGATGGGCTGAGAGGCCTTGGACAGGTGGCTCTGCCCTCTGAGCCTCAGTTTCTTCATCTGCAAAGTGGGTTGGTTGTAACAGCACTTCCACACAGGGTCACTGTAATAAGGATTTAAGGAGTTTCTAGATTTCATCAACTCAAAGCAGGCATTGGTGTCCAAATGCACTAATGGCCATGGACACCCCCCAAAGAGAAAAATGTTGCCAATTAATGGTAATTCATCTGAATCATCTGGTTTGAGAAGTTAAAAAAAAATTGTTTTAAGTGCACACCTAATTGATGAAATGTGGTAAATGCCACGCGTGGCCCCTTAGAACCCAGCCCAGCCCTTAAAAAAAAAGTGCCTCAGAGTATTGCTGATTAGTGCTGTGAAGAAGTGAACAGTAAAGAACCAAGATATTTATCAGTGTTTTGGTCTTCTTTAGCATTTCTAATTGTTTTCCCCAGTCCCTTGCACTGTCTGTCTGAATCATTTCCTCATTTCCATTCCCCCAATTCTGGATCTCCTCAAGTACTGTGTGGAGGTTCCCCAGAAGAGGAGCTGCTCCAATCGGGACCAGCCCCACACTGGGCTGGCAGCAGGGAGCTGGCAGTTCCCTGGCACAGAGAAGCCCGGCTCTTACGAGCAAATACAGCTGATGCCTGCAAGCTGCCAAGGCGGCCAGCCTCGGCCACCAATGGATGGGGTTCTTCCAGAACACCCAGGCGGTCACGCACAGGGCGTCCCAGATCCCCAGAAGCTCTCTGCCCACGTGAAGCAGACAGCGCCCACGCTTGACTTCCTTCCCAGAGACACAAAAAGGCCTGCGTTAATGCTGCACCTGGAATGGGGACCTTGAACGGTGGCCAAATCAGGGCCAAGGTCGTAAAAGGCTGAGCACTACAGCAAGGACAGAGTACGGAGCAGGGAGTGGTTTAGGCAGCGGGATGAAGACCACGCCAGCTGCCGCCAGACTCGGAAGGGAAAAGACGCAGCATGCATGAGCATCAGCCTCCCAGGGGCCCTGGAGCCCGAACTGCACTCAGAGAGCATACTTACCAACTGTCATGAGTTAAATTGTGTCCCCCCAAAATTCATGTTGATGTCCTGACCTCCAGGACCTCAGAATGTGATCTTATTTGGAAACAAGGGTCTTTGCAGATGTCATTAGTTAAGATGGGGTCATACTGGAGAAGGGTGGGCCCCTAAGCCGCTGTGACTGGTGTCCTTAGAAAAAGGGGAAATTTGGACACACAACACAGGGAGAACGGCATGTGAAGATAAGACAGAGATTGGGAACCCCGAAGTTGCCAGCAAGCCACTCGAAGTCCACAGAAGAAAGCAACCCTGCCGACACCCTGATTTTGGACACTCAGTGTACATAACTATGAGACGATAAATTTCTTTTTCTTTTTCTTTTCTTTTTTTTTTGGACACACTGCAGGGCTTGTGGGATCTTACTTCTCTGACCAGGGATTGAACCCAAGCCCTCGGCAGTGAGAGCACAAAGTCCTAACCACTGGACCGCCAGGGAATTCCCAATAAACTTCTATTTTAGTTTAAGCCACCCAGTTCGTGGTACTTTGCTGCAGCCACAGCAAATAAATACACCAAGGTAC
Source organism: Orcinus orca (assembly GCF_937001465.1). Lineage (NCBI taxonomy): Eukaryota > Metazoa > Chordata > Mammalia > Artiodactyla > Delphinidae > Orcinus > Orcinus orca. The sequence continues at coordinate 7,316,467 of NC_064561.1, read as the reverse complement.
AGGGCAGGTAAGATATCTAAAACTGACCAGCGGTCCCTAGAGATGAATGGTCCTGAGTTTAGAGCCACAACTGCACGTCTAGGGAACGTGCATTCCTGATCCTAGTTCTAGAAGGAGAGAGATCCAGGCGCAAAACACAAAAGCTGAGGGACAAGGGCTGGTTTGAAAGATGTCCCCGATCACCTCTGCTTGGGGAAAAAAACCTGCCAGGGTTTTAAGTGATCTGTGTTCTATGCACAGGATGGAGCTGAGGTGAAGGTCACTGTATAACTTGGTTCCCCGACATGGAGCAAGGACCAAGCTGTGCCTGGGAGGAAAAAGCTCGACCCAGAACAATCGATCATGGTAACGAGGATGATTAAAGTAGACAGTTAGCTTTCCTATCACTGGCTCCAAGTGAGCCACATACCATATATACCTGTGTGGGACCTGAGGGGGTGCCCAGAACGAGGCCGGGAGGGCCAGCGGGCATGGGGCCCCCTGGAGGCCACGGAAGCGCTACTGATTCAAATTCAAGTTCTCCTCAAGCTAGTGATCCCTCTTTTAGGAGCCTGCCCTGCGGGAATCCTCGCTTGTGAGCTCAACAATGAATTCGAGAAGCATCTATCGAAGAAGCAAAACAATACCCGAACGTCCCCTATGGGCATGGGGTCACGGGAAGAGCGTATGGGATACTCCAGGCGGCCGTGGGAAATGGAAGGCTCTCGATGCCACTTCCATCAGCTGCGAGAGAGCAGAACTGGGGGCTAGTCTGATGCCACTGTTCTCATTCTCTGGTAAGACAAGAGCCTGGAGACAGGAACCGTGGTGCAGAGGAGGGAGGGGAAGTTTTCACCCTCTGTACACGTGAAGGCAGTCATTTTCATAATAAAGGCCGAGGAGGAGGTCACACAACAAGCCATTCGAAGGGACGCCCGCCAGCAGGGAAGGAAGAAGCAAGGGCCTCTGCTGAATGCTGGTCTGTGTGGCCCATAGCCTGCAGGAGGGTCTGGGACTGCAGATAAGACGCTAAAGAAGCCCTCGCTGAGGGGCCGCAGGTGATAGCGGTGCACCTCCGCTGTGATGTCAAAACCACCCAGGCCGGGCCTCAGGGCACTGGTGAAAGATGACACGAACCTTGGGGGATGGGTGCTGTCGTGGAGGGTGTCCCCTGGCCCGCCCCGCCAAGGGCCCCAAAAGCGTCTTCACAAGATTCCCCAATGGCCACGTGACGTTGAGAGTCGCTGCGGGCTGCGGTCGTCATTTTAGGGGCGAAGAAAATGAGGCTCAGAGGGGTATGGCCACCTGCCTGTGGTTGCCCATCAGGCCCAGGTTTAGCCCCAGGCCGTGGCCTCTGCAGCACGCGCTACACCAGATCTCCTAAAGCCTGCAAGGGGCCAGCGCTGGCGCTGCAGAAAGCTTTTCGGAATGGGCTGAGGCCGTCTGAGGTTAAAAGCATTCTCACCCCCGATCCAACCAGTGTGCAGTGCCACTTGGCAGAGAGGGTAGGGGGACGTCAGGGCTATAACGGCCACACAGGACAGTGTCCCTCTGGGAGGGGTCTTGTACGCGGCACCATCTGCCATCTGATGTGCCAAGGAGCTTCTGGATCCCATTCTAGCCAAGCCAGCTAAGGGTCCCCGGCAGGGCAGACACCTGGAGTGCGGAGGCAGGAGAAGACCCGGGTGAGAAGCTGAGATCACGGGGCACACCCACTCCTCCGACTCACAGCTGGGTGGCTGCCGGGAGCACCTTCTTAGAGTCAGGGTGAGGATTCCAAGAAAGCAAGCAGAAGTAGCTGACACATGGCTCGGCTCCCTCCCCCCATGTCTGTCCTCCCTGCAGCCGCCAGAGGGCGCCCGTGAATACCTGAGTCAGGCCACGTCCTGCCAATGCTCAGAACCCTCCATGGCTCCCACCTCAGATCAAAAACCAAAGCCCTCCCCATGGTCTACAAGGCCCTGTAGGCTCTACCCTGTTCCCTCCCCGCCCTCCCTTCCTCCCACTCTCCCCTCGCTCACTCTGCTCCAGCCATATGGGCCTTCTCCGACATGCTGGATGAAATCCTGCCTCAGGGCCTTTGCACTGGCCAGTCCCCCAACCCCAGGACTCTGCGTGGCCCCCTTCCTCACCTCTTCAGGTCTCTTCCCGACTCTCACTGTCTCAGGGGGGCCTTCACTGGCCACTTTATTTTAAATGGCACCCCTATAACTACCCTGGCACTCTCTACCCCTTCCCTACTTCGATACTTGGCCATTTCACAGAGTACACATGTTCTCATCTACTTATCTTGCCTCATCCTTTCCCCCCTCTCCGTTCTGAGCATATGGTGTGTCTGCCCAGCACACTGGGGAGACCCCAGTGCTCAAGACAGGGCCTAGCACACAGGGGGCTCTGGCCAAGTGTTTGTTGAACGAACAGACGGACGGATGAGTGGGGGAGCCTGAGGCCAGGTGGAGGCCCCGGAGCGCCAGGCGGGGGGAGGGGCACATACTGCAGCAGGGCTTTGGTCTTGCGCGTGGGGTCGTCGGGCCGGAAGTTCTTGTACTCCTCCACCTCCTTCTCCAGGGACAGCAGCTGGCTCTGCAGCTTGCTACGCAGGGCCGGCAGTGACTCCCGGATGTGGTTGGTCAGTTGCTGCAGGAGAGAGGCTAGAGGTCAGAGGTCAGCACAAGCAGGATGCTGAGAAGGGGCGGGCCCGCTCCACCCCCAGCCTCGAGGGTCCAACAGAAACATCCAGCTGGAGTCACACTGGCGTGAGGGGCAGGGAGAGGTGGCACAGCTCCATCCACAGTGCGAGATGCTGCAAAAAGCCCACGGGGCCTTGGGAGGGCAGATCAACCAGGCTGTCACACCAAAGAGTACACGCAACTGTTCGCAAGGACCAGGCAGCAGGACCCAAGTGCTGACTGGGAACAGCCTCCCACAAGTGCCGCTCGGTGGGGGGGAAAAAAAAAAGCCTAGAAGCCAACGCAGGACCCAGGTACAGAAGGACCGTCAGACGGGCGATGGTGCATCCACACTGCAGAATGCTGGGGGAACGTACAGATACGGGGACGGGCCCTACAAACTACAACAGAAACAGTTTGCCAAAAAAGGCACGGAAGACACCTATGATGTGCTCCCCTCTGTAAAGACGGGGAGAAAGTAAGAACACATTTTCATTTGCACGAACAGAGTGAAGGATGGTTCACAAGAGAAGGGCAGAATGGACCAGGTGGGTGGAAGGACCCTTCCCTGCAGCCCCCTTTTCCTCTATTGTTCTGCCTTTTGTTTTTGTTTTGTTTTGTTTTGTTTTTTGCGGTACGCGGACCTCTCACTGTTGTGGCCTCTCCCGTTGCGGAGCACGGGCTCCGGACACACAGGCTCAGCGGCCATGGCTCACGGGCCCAGCCGCTCCGCAGCATGTGGGATCCTCCCGGACCGGGGCACGAACCCGTGTCCCCTGCATCGGCAGGCGGACTCTCAACCACTGCGCCACCAGGGAAGCCCTATTGTTCTGCCTTTGAACCACGGGGATTTGTTCCTTATTCACAAATTTTAAAAGGGGGCAGCAGTGCAGAAAAAGTTAGGCAATGAGCCTCAAGATGGGTCGTTCAACAAAAAGCTAGTTACAGAGCAGTGGGTAAATATCTTAACTGTTCAGGTGGTGAAAAGGAAGGCGGAAAAGGAAAAGAAGGAAAAGAGAAGCAGGAGGAAAAGGAAGGCTGGCGGTACAGACACATCAGTGTCTAGCGTCTCGAGAAGGAAGCCGAGGAAGTGGTGACACTGGCCGCCTCAGGGGAAGAGAGCCATCGCGGGATGGGAGGAAATGGGACATTCACTATATTTGCACTGTCTGACTTTTTTAAAAACTATGATAAAAGAGAAAGAGAGAAGGGAAGAAAAGAATAATAGCCATAACATCAGCTAAAACCCACAAAGTGCAAAGCAGTGTTTTGTGGCCACCTGTCCTACAAGACAAAAGAAATGACAAACTCTCCATCAAGCTAGAGAAAAACACATGAAGGAGCCTCACACTCCGCGGAATGAATCTGATGGTCACCCCAAAGCCCTATGTGAGCTGGGGCCCCTCCCTGTGGAAGCTGCAGGTCCCTAAGGGTGGCAGTCCACTCCGGCCCCCAACAGCATCCTGGGGCGTTACAGTGGCCCCATTTAGCTCGTGAGGCAAAGGAGGGGTGGGGGGACCAGGATGTGGAGCTGGGCTGCTCACCTGCGGCTCTCAGAGGGGGCCCCAGGCACTTGCAGGGAGTTTTACTTCCCTTCCTCTCCCTCCACCCCCTGCCCAGGCAGACCGCTGCTTCCTTTCCTGGAGGGCCCCTCCCACCAGACACTTACTTCCCTCTTTGTTCTGCTGAGCTGCCTGCTCTGCCTTCCTGCTCTGCGCCAGCTCTCTTCCCGGCCCCATCACTGCCTAACACTCGACTGTGCCTCTACCTGGTACCCCCACCTGGTGCCCCCAATTAGAAACATCCCTTCCCTAAGGACAGGGCCCAGCTCCCACGTTGCCACTGTGTCCCACTGCAGTCATGAAGGACTCAGGCTGTCGGGCCCTGCCCCATCCGAGATGCTACCATATAGCACTGAGGGGGAATTCCTCGTAACCCCGGGGCCACTAAGGACCGCACTGCCTGCTAAGATATAGCTACATAATCCCACATTAGGGATTTTACTCTCGTAGAAAGTGGCACACATGCAAAACGATGTTACTAAACAGCAGCCTTTTACTGACTAGGAACATTAGAAACCAGCCTTCCAAAAAGAGCCTGCTTAAACAGACTAAGACCCATGTGTTCAGGGACTACTACAAGGCCACGAAAAAGAGTGAGGAAGCTTTTTCTGTAGGGACCAAGTTCCAGGAGATACTGATGAGCAAAAAAAAAAAAAAAAAAAAAAACACCAAGGGGCGGTTATCCATGACTATGCAAGAAAGAGAGAAATGTGATTCTCAAAAGTCCTTTTTGCTTTTATGAACAGAAAGAAACTCAGGTGGTGTTAACAGTGGTGCCCTAGGGGTGGGAAGCAGGGGCAGATGGGGGTGCTTCACTATATACTTTTTTTTTTTTTTTGCGGTATGCGGGCCTCTCACTGTTGTGGCCTCTCCCGTTGCGGAGCACAGGCTCCGGACGCGCAGGCTCAGCGGCCATGGCTCACGGGCCCAGCCGCTCCGCGGCATGTGGGATCCTCCCGGACCGGGGCACGAACCCGTGTCCCCTGCATCGGCAGGCGGACTCTCAACCACTGCGCCACCAGGGAAGCCCCCCCACTATATACTTATAAACACTGGGTTTTTTTATGAGCCCTGTGAATATACTACCTGTGGGAAAAAATAACACTAGAAAAGCAGTGAGATACCAGAGTTGCTGGCATTTGCTCTGTGCTGCATTTCATGGAGCAGACGCCAGCCCTGGGGGCAGGGATGCGGATGATTCCCGCCTGATGGACGGGGAGGCTCGGAGAGGCGGGGCTGGGCTTTGCACCAAGGAAGGCCAGACTCCGAAGTCCTCCCACTTGGCTACTGTCGAGCGCTGCTATCCACCCGGTGTTGGTTCAGGCGAGGCATTCGTAACCCAGGTCATCAGTGTCAGGAACTGTATGCAAACTTCTGGGTACGTGACTAAGTAATTACGGTGGTAATTAAAATAATGGTAATAAACAACAGGGTCCTACTGTATAGCCCAGGGAACTGTAGTCAATATCCTGTGACAGACCATAATGGAAAAGAATATGAAAAAGAATATATATATGTATAACTGAACCACTTTGCTGTACAGCAGAAATTAACCCAACATTGTAAAGCGACTATATACCTCAATAAAATTTTTTTAAAAAATAAAAATAAAATAATGGTAACAATAGTAGTGATGGTAATAAGAGTACCAGTACAGACTTACTGAACACCCACTCTTCTCCAGGCCCTGAGTCAAATGTTCACTGAACCCATTTTGCTAAAACAAGTGCTGCTCTAGACCAAGGCCAATGGCGCTGTGCATGGCAGCTGTTGTGCAGTGCGCAGCCTGAGCAACTGCACAAAACACTTGCCGTACCTGATTCAGAGTCTTCTGCAGGTGTGGGGTGCCCATGCGGTCTGCCATGTGCCGGTAGGCCGGGTGGGAGAGGAAGAACTTCCTCTCCGCCGCCAGCGCTGCGCGGATGTCCTTCTTGCCCTCAATGTCCTTCTGGCTGCGGTTCACCACGCCAATGTAGCCTGTGGGGAGAGAGGGTCAGGTCAGGGCAGTGCCAGGCAAGCCAAGGAGCCCAGATGTCCCCTTTTTTCCACGGGACCGGGCAGTGTGCGGGTGTAGACATGGATCTTGCCCTATAAGTCACTCACAGAGGAGGTGACAAGCCATACGCATTACTCAGAAGCAACACGGGGAATGCAAACACTGAGTACAGTCCTGAAAAGCAACGCCAAGTGTTTGGAGGAAGAAGTTATATTCAGCATGGTGTGAGAGGCTGGACAGAGAAAAGCTCTGGAGAAGATGAATTCCACAATCCGAGCTTTAGAAACGGAAAAAAAAACCTTCAAAATTAAGGGCAATGGGGGACAGCTAATCTTGCTGGATATTAATACCTATTCTACACTGTGCCACAGTGAAAAACAGGAACCAACCTAAGCGTCCAACAAATGGGGTCTGAGTAATGGTCCATGTACCCCCATAGGAGGGACCCCACGGGAGCTTTTACAGTCATCTTGAAGAGTATTCGCCTTCAAGGGAATGTTCACAGGGACACATTCTGCTATTTTGCTAAGTGAAACGGAAAAGCAGGTCACCAGGCGGTGTGGCGCTGGAGAGCTGGCGTTCCAAACCAGCTCCGCCACCTGCCAGCTTTGCGAGCTGGGGCAAGGGATTTAGCCTCTCGGTGCCTCCGTTTCTTCATCCATAAAATGGGGATGAGCACAGAGCCACTGCATTGGATTGTTACGGGGATTAAATGGGTTCTTCCACACCAACAGTGCAGAACCGTGCCTGATATGTAACAGGTACTTAATACATGTTTGCTATTCTCATTTTACTGAAAATAAAAATACTTGGGCTACTCTTGTCAGAATATCTGAAACTAAACTTAAACACGAGCCTCATCAGCCTCTGTCTAGATCAAATGACTGGTTTATAGGGAACTCCAATGGCCAGATCCCAAGTGAAGCAGTACAGATAAAGGGGCCGGAGGAGGAGCTGTTTGAACAGAATCGTAGGTATTTATGTGTCAAATGATAGGATGCCTAGGATTTGCTTCGTGATCCCCCAAGGGAGGAAAGAACAACAGGAGAGGATATTGGGGACATTGAAGGTTAGCTGTATGTGATTAGCAGCGAGGCTGGGCCAGTGGTTCTCCTTGCACTTTTCTCTCCACTCGAGAGAATGTTTGAAAGCAAGTATTGAACATTAAGAAAAGTTACAAACCCTCGGGAACTCCTGGGAAGGAGAACCACAGAGTATTAAATAGGGGGACAAGCTGCGCTGTGGATGATTTGTTTCCTTCTTCTGGACACTTGTTTTCTGTTGCCAAAGTGAGTAGGCATTCACTGTGTAACTGAAAAATGCACGCAAATCAGAAGAAAAAGCTACCTGTGTTCACTCGGGCAGAAAAAAAGAAGAAAGGCTCTACAATGGAACAGAAAAGCAGTTACTTCTGGGCAGTGGGGAAATGGGATGGTGAATGTATCTGTGAGCATTTGCTGGGGTTTCAGTAAAGATAACAAAAACAAATCATTTTCCAAAAGCAAAGGTGCACCAGCTCTCCTGCTGCTCGAGCCCACCCATCTTGCCTGCCCTCCCCTGCCCTGTAGCTCCCAGGCCCTCCCGGGCCGCACCTCTTCTCAAGGGGAGCAGCTTGTTCTCCAGGATGTCCCTGGCATCAGTGCCTTCGTCCATTAGGTCGAGCTTGGTGATGACGCCGATGGTCCGCAGGCCTGAAAAGAGCACAGAGGTCAGAGGGCACCATGAGGAAGGAGCACGGGCTGGCGACCCCGGGCCACCTGGGGCCCAGCTGGATCCCCCCACTTCCAGGCCATGTGACCTGGGACAAAGCATAACATCACCTGCCTGGACCCTAGTTTCCCTCATGTCAAATGAAGGCAGTAACACACCAATCTCAGGGGGTCGTCCATGAGGATAAACCTGGCATGTGGCCAATGTTCAATCAATAAATGCTGGCTACCGTCATCACTGGTACGACCAGCGACGGTGTCTTGCTGCAGCATCAGGGGGCAACCTCATCGAACTTGGACCCCAGGTCAGAATCTCCATGCTGTGCTCTCTGAGTGGCATGCAACGTAACACACTAACCCGTGACAATTCTTTCTAGGGTTACCTCTCATCTGAATGGCCAAAATTCCACACTGGAAACCACCCCATGGAATTCCTCTTCGTCCCAAGTTGCCCAGAATCGAGGGAACCCTGCAGATCGATCAACTGCCCATGCTGGTGCCTGAGGGCCCCTCTGTTCTAGCCATGCATGTGGTATGTGTGTGTGTGTGTGTGTGCGCGCGCGCGCGCGCGCGCGCGCGCGTGTGTGTGTGCAAGCACCCACAAAGCTTGGGGAGGGTAGAGGCAGCCCAAGGTAGAGAGATATGACTGGGGAGGGGGTCTGGGGGCATCTACTTTATTAGAAATGTCCAATCTCACTGAAGCACTGTTCCTAAAAGCTCAGAAACAACCCAAATGTTCAAGAACAAAACAAAGACAGCAGTGGGCTGCATGGTGGATGGCTATGGACCTATGTCCCTGTGGTAATAGGCAAACACACACCACTACAGAAAAATAAGGAAAGACCATCCCATTTCTAAAAATGTAACTTTACGTGGAAGAACAAACTCTGAAAGAATATTTGCCAAGTGTGGCCACCAGTATCTGCAGGGGGAGAGGAGCCGTCACATGTTAGGTCCTACATTTTACAATGGTGACATTTTGGGGATAATTATCAGGAATACTTTCAAAGTTAGAAAGCCACTTTTTTCTGGAAGAATGCCAGCATCAAGTTCACTTAACTGTTTTCAAGCACACATCCTCACTGCCTGATCTAGCCTCTGCAGTCACGGTCACACACTATTTCCTGGGACTGGACTAGGGGGACAGGAAGGCTTGAGCGGGGCGCTGTGGGCAGGGGTGGCCCCACCCAGGAAAGCACACCTGGATGACCCTGGGGAAGAGCTGCCAGAGCCCTGAGCTTTGAGGAGCTCACAGTCCCGGCGGGAAAGGAGCCCCCTTCGCCGACTGTCCCCCAGGCCTACAAACTAGGGAGCGTGAGCCACAGAGCCTGTCTCCCCCAACTCCACACTGGTCCCCAACTCCTTCCAAAACACTGTGGGATCCAGGCAGTCAGCGGACAATTTGGAGAATGTATTTCGGTATGTGTCGTACTCTGCTAACCCCCCGCCGCTCTCAGAGCACACCCAGCTCCCCACCGCAGTCCACGGGGCCTGCTCGACTGGCCCTGGCCCCTCTCGGCCCTCGCTCCCGTGCCCTCCCTTTAGCTCACTCTGCTCTGGCCACACCGGCCCCCCTGCTGTGTCCTGGGCACCCCCGCTCTTTAGCACCCACTGTCCATTTTCCTGGGTTTTGCCTCTTTTTCTCATTCTGATCTTGCCCAGAACCTCACATCTTCAGAGGCCCGTGACTGCACCCCCTTCCACCCCAGTCTCTCTCAGTGGGTTCTATTTCCATCCAGTGCTTACGACTACCGGAAGTTATTCTACTTGCTTATTTCCAGTGGGGGATTCTGTCGCTCCCACTGGAATATCAGCTCGCTGGTGGCAGGGGGGCCCTCTCAACTTTGTCCCGTGCCGGGTTCCCAAGGCCGAAACAGAGCCTGGCATGTAGCCGGGGCTTAACTGACATTTACTGAACGAAGGCCCTGGGCCAGAGATGCCCCAGTCTCCACCACTCTCTCCTGCCCCAACTGGCTTCATTAACTCGTCATCCTTTCATCTTCTCTGCCAGACCCCCCGAACAGTGATGGAGAGACCTCCAGTCCTCTTGACAGCTCTACAAGTTAGGACCGCTGTTGCCATTTCGACAGGAGGGACCAAACCTCGGGGAGGAAGAGGAACTTCTAGAGGTGGGATTTGGACTCGCATCTGTGTCCAAGGAGGGCTGCCCTCTTCCCACCCGCCTGGACTAGCTTTCTGCACAGGCGAAGCAGGGACCAGCTTTCCAAGGAGCAATGCCAACTGCCACACACTGGCCTCCCAAGGGATGCCCCCCGGAACTGCTGGCCCTCACGGGAAATTCTGTGTCCCAGGCCTTTTCCTGGGGAGGCTGTGCGCCAAAGAGAATGCCACTGACGTGGAATCGAGGATGTGGGGCAGGTCGTGATGCTCCAAGGCGCCGGGAAGAGGGAGCTACTGCCGTGGGGCTCGGGGGGTACCTTGGGGGTCGACCTCCTTGGCCAGCTTGAGGGCATCCGAGTTGGCCAGGTCCATGTTGGCGGGCGTCACGGCGAGGATGAGGCTGCTCTCCCGGCTGATGAACTGCAGGATCATGTCCTTGATCTGGTACTCAATGTCTGGGGGCTGGTCCCCCACAGGCACCTTGGTGATGCCCGGGAGGTCGATAAGGGTCAGGTTCAACACTGGGAGGGAAAGCAGAGGGAGAGGCTGTCAGAGCCAGGGCAAGGGAGGCACGCACAGCCCTGCAGGGACCTGGCCCACTTCTCCAAGTGCTGGGGGTCAGGCCTCAGGATTTCTCCTGCGCTCCAACTGGATCCCACCTTTTGACCCGATAACTCCCTCCTAGGAATCCCATCTTACAGACACCCTCCTGTACTCTATTTCAGTGAGACAGCTTTGTTTCTTTAATGAAGTGACTACTTTTTTTTACTGAAATATAGTTGAAATACAATATTATATAAGTTGCAGGTATACAATATAGTGATTCACAATTTTTTAAGGTTATACTCCATTTACAGTTATTATCAGCGATACAGTTTTAAATCTGGACATTTGCATTTGCAGACTGGAATTACTCTCAATGGCTGAATAAATTTCAGCCCATCGATTCAGCCAATACCAAGGAACTATTAAAAACAAAAAGATGATACTCTGGTAAGAAACACACTCTTGAGATGCACTCATACAAAAAAGACGCATCAACGACTTTTATACCATGCTACGATTTGAGTAAAAGTTGTGAAACACACATACACAGTATATACACACATGTTCATAACTGCCCACATAGGCATTATGTATCATTTCGAGAACATGAAATATATTTGTAATTTGGGGGGGCAAGGTAGGTTTTCACTGGATATACCCTTTTATAACTTGAATATCAGCCATGTACAGGCATCATTTGTTCAAAAATAAATAAACTGGGAATTCCCTGGCGGTCCAGTGGTTAGAACTCTGCGCTTTCACTGCCGAGGGCGTGGGTTCAATCCCTGGTTGGGGAAGTAATATCCTGCAAGCCACATGGCGCGGCCAATAAATAAATAAATAAATAAATAGACGCATCACAAAGAACCCATACTGAGGTGTTAGGAGTCAGCTGCAATATTCACCAAATACCATTTAAGTCAGCAATCCATGCCTCTGGGTCAGAGGTTATACATGGCTACAGGCTGCTTGCTTTGTTTAAATGATGCAGTTTTAAAATCAGGACGTTATGCAGAAAAATCTGGCTCTCTGGCTCCTCTTGAAGAACCAGAAGACCTGGCTGCCTTGGGCTGGCATCACTGTGTGGCCACCATTCACCTGGGAGCTGAGCCGTGGCTGCCCCTTTAAAAGGAGCATACGAGCTGCAATTCACCCCAGACTCCACCATTCCTGACAGTCTCCCTGGCATGCTGTTTTTCTTAGAGCTGAGATCAGACGTGGGAAGATACGGATCCAGAGGGCTGTGTTGTGTGTGAAGAGAAATGGGAGGGGCCGTATTCTTGAGAGTGAGGCCGACCCGACCCGTGACCCGTGGAGTCAGCCTTCCGCTGCCCCCGTATGTGAGGGGTCCCTGTTGCCTACCGTGTGGTGAGTAGACCCGCAGGTTGATGGGCACTGGGGAGATGCCTTTGTTGGTCCCCGTGACCCTGTCGGTCTCGGCTTCAATCTCCTGCCGGACTTCATCAAAGTCTGTAAACTTTTTGGACTTGCAGTGCAAAAACTCGGCATATTCTGAAGAGGGAAGAAAGATGCTCAAATGAGAAAGAGAAGCGGTCTCGCTGTGCGCGGGGGAACAGAGGGCCTTCTGGGACAGGTGCTTTGTCAAGCAGAGCAGGTGAAGAATCAGTTACAGGCCTTCCAGGAATCTGGGGAGCAACAGATTAATTCTCTTGACAAGTATTTGAGGGGGGCCCTCCTATAGACCATGCCCCCCTTCTAGACCTCAGGGATTCCACAAGGTACAAAACTGGCAAAAATCCTGACTCTGTGGAACGGACATTTTCATGAAACATTTTGCAAAACAACACGTCATGACATATTATGAGTATAAAAAAAATCAAAACCAAAACAAAGGGCTTTCCCTGGTGCTGCAGTGGTTAAGAGTCCGCCTGCCGATGCAGGGGACACGGGTTCGTGCCCCGGTCCGGGAAGATCCCACATGCCGCGGAGTGGCTGGGCCCGTGAGCCATGGCCGCTGAGTCTGCGCGTCCGGAGCCTGCGCTCCACAACAGCAGTGAGGCCATGCTGTGGCCAACAGCAGAGGCCACAGCAGTGAGGCCCGCGTACAGCAAAAACAAAACAAAACAAAACAAAAAAAACCCCACAAAAAACAAAAGACAACAACCAACAGGTGGATGTGACCAGCACTTATTCTTTTTTCTGATGAACAGGATACGAAGGATAAGCATGCATCACCCAGAGTGCAGTGATGTACGTTTGACGAAGCTTCTGCTTCGGTTTTATATTACATGAGATGGTCCTGGGTCGTGATGCAGAATCTCAGTCAAAAGGGCCGCAAGCCGCTGCCCTGGTGGGGTCCTGAGCCGCCAGCTCCCTCTAGCCAGGTGAGATCCCCGGTGCATGTCCCTGGGACTCACTGTCCTCCTTCCCCAAGGCACCCGCACAGGATGGGGAACAGGCAGCACCACTGGCCTCACCAAAGCCCATCTCGCTGCCCCTCCTCCCCTCCTGGCTGTTCATGGGGCCCCCCAACCTAGACGTGAACCCCTCAAGAGAAAAGCTTTCTGGCTTCTTCAGGCCTTCTGAGCCCGGGGTGTCTGAAAGCCGTTACTGACACTGAGATGAAGGGAAATAAAAGTGACTAACGACAGTGCTGGTCCTATCATCAAGGCAGAGAAATCCAAAGCACAATGTGGATAAAGCAGGAAGAAAAAATGTTCATCGCAGGACACAGGTGCTGAGTCTACAGGCATTCGCTGTACAATTCCTGACTTTTCCATGCGTTTGAATTTTCACAGTATATGTTGGGGATGGGGGACCTTCTAGGCCCAGAGAGCATGGCTCCTGCAAGTGATGCTAAAAAGAGGGAAGTAAGTCTCACTGGCAAACAGCCTAAAGAACTGGTCCATGGCAGAGATGCAAAGATGTTGCAAACAGCGTTGTAGCGCTGTTTCTCACAGTAAAAGACTAGAAATTGCCTCAATGTCCACCAGGAGGAGACCTGGCTACATAAATCACAGCACAGTGTTACCATCAGCTGCAGCAGAAGAAAGGAGGGAGAAAGACCCCTGCGACAGAGAAAGGCCAGGCAGGTGAGGAATCTCTACCCAGACGTGGAACACAGCAGACAGAAATGAATGCAAAGAGGTTCGCCATCCCATCACCATAACCAAACAAACTATGGCCAACAGTCAGGCTTTGCTTGCTCTGGCCAGGCCCTGCATGTGGTCCCATTTGTTCCTCACAAGTGAGCACCTTAGCAGGTAGGCACCTCCATAATGCCCATATCACAGACAGGGAAACTGAGGCCAGAGAGGTGACACAAACTGGCTCAAGCTCAGTGGCGGAGCTGGGATTTGGAGTTCAGATAATCTGTCTCCAGATGGCGGCTCTCGAGTCACATGGCCTCTGTGAGGCCACAGACAGGCTCTTCACCTCTCTAACCTCTGCTGCGGGGGCCAGGGGGACTCCGTGCTCAGATCACTGAGGATCTTACCCAATGTGGGCGCTGGCCACTCGGGAGCAGGGCAATGAAGACGCTGGCTGGAGGGTACAGGACCAACCACCCCAACCCTTTCAGCTGACCCAGTTCCCAAGGACGGTCGTGCTCCAGCCCTCCACAGGGACAAGAGGAAATACTCCGCTGCTCTTCCTGCAGCAGCCACCGAAAATGGAACAGTCCTCCAACCCACACAGAAAACCTCAGCTCTCTTCCGGCTCAAGGCCCTGGGCTCAGCACTTGCAAGGTACCATCCCCCTTCCTAGAGTGCAGGGGAATGGAGGATGATGGGAAAGGGGCTGCGGACCAGGACACAGGCCCTGTCCCTTGCAAACCTCTGCCCTGCCAGGCCGGCCTGCCTGTTGCCTCTTCCAGGGAGCCTTCCCTGACTCCATGCCACCTGGAACCCCATTGTGCATTTTGGACCTCCTCCCCTGGCAGAGCCAGGTCACCCTGGATTGTGTTTATGGGACCAGGACCTGCCAGCTGTAGCCTCCCAGAGCCTAGTGTGTGTGGCAGCCTTCCCTTCTGCCAGACCCTTTGTGCCTTTGTGTGACTGAAAGATGTGCAGGAGATGGTGCTGGAGAGCCACAACTTCTTCCCCAGAGGGTCAGTGGACAGCAGAAACCATACCCTCTGTGCCTAACAGGAAGGTCAAGGATTCCGCCAGGCCCATCCCTCACAACCCTTCTTTACTGGGCTCCTCGTCACTTTGGAACCATGGGCTAGATTCCAGGCTCATACCAACTAAGAAAGGTTCTGCCAACCCTCCTTCCTCTCCGCCCATAAGCACTGACCCTCTTAAAGCCAGACCTCAGCCTCTGCTCCTTGAAACCCTCCATAGCTCCCACCTCACCCCAATAAAAGCCAGTCTTGGGACTTCCCTGGCGGTCCAGGGGTGAAGATTCCGTGCTTCCAATGCAAGGGGTGCAGGTTCGATCCCCGGTCTGGGAACTAAGATCCCACAAGCCACACGGTGCGGCCCCCCGCCCCCCAAAAAAGAGCTGAAGTCTTCACCACATGTCGCAGGGCGCTACAAAATTTCCTTCCCCCCAGCTTCTGACCCCAACTCCCTCCCCTCCAGCTACAGTGGCTTGCCTGGTTTCTCACACTCCAAGCCCTCCACTCCTGCCTCAGGGCCTTTGCACTGACTCTTCTCTCTACCTACAGATACCCTTACGGGTCCCTCCCTCTCCCCCTCTAGGTTTCTGCTTGAATGTCACCTCTCCTTCTCCATGAGGCCTGCTCTGACCCCAAAGGGAGATGACAAACCTCCTCACTCTCTTTCCCCCTTCCCTTCCTTAGGATCGTCCAAGTACCTGCCACCTTCTAATATGGTTTACCTTGTCCACCTTCTAATATGGTTTACCTTGTCAGCCTATGTATCTTCTCTGATCCCCAGGAGAAGGTCCACCCCACGGGGCAGGGATTTGAATCTGTGTTGTTCTGTGTCCCCGGGGCACAGTACTCTGAGCACACAGTAGGTGCGCTGTAATTACGTTTACAACTAAAATGACTGCCGGAAAGGTAGTATGGTCCCTGCTCCAGCTTCCGTGAGGTGGCCCAGCACCACCACGGCCACCAAGCTGGATATACGGGAGACTAGACAGGAACAGGGTCTGATGGGACCACCTGCTATCTCCCCCTCCCTCCCTCCTTCCCAATGCACTTCTTGACAGCACAGGTCCAGCCCAGAGCCAGGGTCCTGGTCTGACGAGGAAGATGGACTCGGCACAAGCATGTCACAGCTGGTGCCAGAGGTGCTCAGAAGAGAGACTCAACGTACCAGGAACTAGGAGGCGTCTCCTGGAGGGGCGGCCTGCCCGACTCAGCCCCGGCCTACCTCACGGCCGCGTGATCTTTCTGAAGTGGACACCTTTCCCCATGCCCTGAGGATGCTCTGGACACAGGGGAGTCTACAGGAGATGGAGAGAAGGTGGGGGGGATGCCCACTGGCCAGGCTCCCCCTCTGTGCCTCAGTTTCCCCGTGAGGAAAATTAAAATATGACATGGGCTTCCCTGGTGGCGCAGTGGTTGAGAGTCCGCCTGCCGATGCAGGAGACGCGGGTTCGTGCCCCGGTCCGGGAAGATCCTGCATGCCGCGGAGCAGCTGCGCCCGTGAGCCATGGCCACTGAGCCTGCACGTCCGGAGCCTGTGCTCCGCAACGGGAGAGGCCACAGCAGTGAGAGGCCCACGTACCACCAAAAAAAGAAAAGAAAAAAAAAAAGACAAATAGGCAGAGTGTTTAGCCTGGGTTTCCACAGCCCTGTAAGTGCTTGGATGGGGGAGGTGATTTTTTTTAACGATGTACGGTCTCGAAGAATAATTCAGGGGCCTTGAGGCTGAGCTACTGGCCTGCAATGCCTGGAGAGCGCCCTCTCAACTCATCCCCAGCAGCCCAGGTCGAGCCACCACCAGCTCTGCCTGCCCTGGTCCCCGGGCCCCGCTGCAGCGTTGGTCCATCCCCAGAGCAGCTGCAGCGTTTTCAAACCTTCCTTTCCTTGTGCTCAGATAACAAAGCCAGTCCCTCAGGTCCCTGGGCCCTGCCACAGCATTTCGACGGCCACACAGGCACCCCACCGGAGCCCGGCAGCAGGCTTCCCTGGAAGGAGGGCCAGCCACATGTGATCAGTCCCCGGAGGCTCCACGGGACCAGCCCAGGGCACAGCAGGAGTCAAGGATAAAGCGGGCCCTCGGCGAGCAGCTGAGCTGCCAACTCCGAAGAGCCAGCCACCCTTAGCCACTGCAGGGCATCCCACCCGCGTCCCATGGGGTCAGTGAACGCACTTGCAGTTTTTTTCTAAAAGGAGGTTCTGCCCTCCGCCCAGGACTTGTTCCCTGCCTCCTTCAGGTCCTGGCTCTAAACAACGCTGCTTGGGGAGGCCCACCCAGACCAGCCGGCCCTTCACGGCACTCCTCACACTGACTCACCATGTGCTTGTGTGTCCCCTGCTAAAGTCAGAGCTGCAAGAAGGGACTGCGAGGGACTTGGTTTTGGTCTTTGTACTCCACGGTGCCTGGTGCATAGTAACTGCTTAATAAAACTTAATTACTAGGTGGCCTGTTACAAAGCATTAGGTGCCGAAGCGTAGGAGGACTTCCCCCACCCCATGACTCCCATGTGGGTCCCCATTGTGTTCAGTAGCCAACACCCCGCCTCGGGCATCTCCCAGGCATGCCCTTCAAGAAGGTGCCCTCAGGACTTCCCTGGTGGTCCAGTGGTTAGGACTCTGCGCTTCCACTGCAGGGGGCCCGGGTTCAAGCCCTGGTCGGGGAACTAAGATCCCATAAGCCGAGTGGCGCGGCCCAAAAAAAAAAAAGAAAAAAGAAAAAGGATCAAGGATATAGAAAGAAGAAAAAGATAGGAGAGATGTGTATTAAGAAGAAAACATTTACTGGATATCTTTAAGAATACGGGGGCTTCCCTGGTGGCGCAGTGGTTAAGAATCCACCTGCCAATGCAGGGGACACGGGTTTGAGCCCCGGTCCGGGAAGATCCCACGGGCCGCAGAGCAACTAAGCCCGTGCGCCACAACTACTGAGCCTGCGCTCTAGAGACCACAAGCCACAACTACTGAGCCCGTGTGCCACAACTACTGAAGCCCACACGCCTAGAGCCCGTGCTCCGAAACAAAAGAAGCCACTGCAACGAGAAGCATGTGCCCACAATGAAGAGGAGCCCCTGCTCGCCGCAACTAGAGAAAGCCCGTGTGCAGCAACGAAGACCCAATGCAGCCAAAAATAAATAAAACCAATAAATTTATAAGGAAAAAAAAGAATACAGAATGCTAAAACTTGATAAAGCATTAAAAAAACGAATTTTTTAAAAAAACAGCCCCTCGGGCCTGGAGAACACAAGTCAGGCACCACAGCACGACTTGGGGAGGTGACAGGAAGATGAGAGGGAGGTGGGAGCGCCTCAGTTTCCCCTCAGTGAAACAGGACAACACAGAGCCCAGGGTTAGCGATGTGATAAAGCAATCAAACAGTGCCAGGCCCAGAGACAGCATGCAGATAGCTCAGCTGCCGGGCTTAGGGCAACTTCCGATGCTCCCTGGGGTTTCGGTGCTTCAGGGGGGTGTGTGACGGTTCTGTCCTGACCTTTGGGAGCACGTCCCATCCCTTCTCCATTCTCAACCCAACGAAGAGCAGAACAACCAGGCCGACCCCGGGCAGCAGAGATGGGGGTCTGCCTTCCTCAACCTGTCAACAAGCATGCTGGTCTGGCCGACACAGCCCAGGAGGAACAACCTGGGGCTCAGAGACACCTGGGCGACCCTGCGCACCACACAACCGAAGGGATCCAGACTTGAGGAACTCTTCAGAGCTTTCAGCTGAGCAGGAAGGGGGCAAAGCCCGTGGCATCTCCGAGTCTGTGTGGTCCTCACCCCCCCACCCCCACCCCCAGATTTGAGACAAGTCGTGAACACCTCCCATCCTAGGACACATTCTGGCCACTGGGAAGGTATGACATTACGATTTATAATAAGAAATATGTATTTGGTCTTCCCTCCACTTCTGACACAGAGCTTCTAAAATCCTTGGAATGTTCTAGTGATAAGAGTGATATTCATAATAAGCCCCTCTCAGTCATACCTAAGTTTATGTTAATGAGGTGACGTGGAATGCACCTAAGGATGGGGGCTGGTTATCAGGGAAACCAGCCAGCTGTGATTAGAAGGTTGGAAACTTCAGTCCCACCCCTTGACCTCCGGGGAGGAAACAGAGGCTGAAGGTTGAATCAAGCACTAATGGGAATGATTTAATCAACCATTCCCTACATCCTCCAGAAAGCCCCAAAAGGATGACGTTCAGAGAGCTTCCAGGTTGGTGAGCAGGTGCAGGGACCGAGGGAGTGGCGAGCTCGGACAGGGCGCAGAAGCTCCTTGTCCCTTCCGCATACCTTGCCTCATGCATCTCTTCCATCTGGCTCTTCCTGAGTTATACATATCTTTTTATAATAAACCGGGAATCTGGGGAGTAAAATGTTTCTCTGAGTTCTGTGGACCACTCTGGAAAATCGATTGAACCCAAGGAGGGGCTCACAGGAACCTCTGATCTAGAGTCGGGCGGTCAGAAGCACAGGTGACAGCTTGGACCTGGGATCGGCATCTGAAGCAGGTGTGGGGGTACAGTGTGGTGAGACTGACCCCTTGACCTGTGGGATGTGATGTGCCTCCAGGTAGGGAGTGTCAGAACTGAGTTAAACTGGAGCACACCGGACCAGTGTCCACTGACAACTGGAGAACTGGCTGTTGGTGTGGGAAAAAACACACACTGGAGAAGGTGACAGTGCCAGGCTGCCATCCTGACCAGCTCCCACCTGACCCTCACCAGCTCCCAGCTTGGTTTCCTTATGCAGACACAAGGCCACACCCCGACCATGGCAGGGTCTATAGGCTTTATAGAAAGGGCCCTGCCAGGGCCAGGCTGGCCAGGGAAAGGTGCTGCACACACAGTCGTGGATACTCTCCCACGGGAGAGAAGGAGCCCAGCAGCAGCCCTTAAGAGCATGGCTAGCCACCTGTCCCATGATGACGGAGCACCTACTGGGTGCCAGGCCCCATGCTGGGCACAGAGAAGAGCGATGGACAAAGCAGGTCAGCGGCCCTGCTCTGGTGGCACTGATGTTGAGGCACGGGGAGAGAGAGAAAGACCATCAAGAAAATACGAGGGGGGCTTCCCTGGTGGCGCAGTGGTAAGAGTCTGCCTGCCAATGCACAGGACACAGCTTCAAGCCCTGGTCCGGGAAGATCCCACATGCTGCGGAGCAACTAAGCCCGTGTGGTACAACTACTGAAGCCTGCGTGCCCTAGAGCCCACGTGCCGCAACTACTGAGCCCGCGTGCCTAGAGCCCGTGCTCAGCAGCAAGAGAAGTCACCGCAATGAGAAGCCCGCGCACCGCAATAAAGAGTAGCCCCCGCTCATCGCAAGTAGAGAAAGCCCACGCGCACCAACAAGGACCCAACGCAGCCAAGAATAAATAAATAAATAGATAGATAGATAATTAATGAATTAATTAATTTAAAAAAGAAAGAAAGAAAGAAAATACAAGGGGCTCCCCTGGTGGTCCAGTGGTTAAGTGTCCGCACTCCCAGTGCAGGGGGCCCGGGTTCAATCCCTGGTCAGGGAACTAGATCCTGCATGCTGCAAGTAAAGATCCCGCATGCTGCAACTAAAGGAACCCGCATGTGGCAACAAAGATCCTGCATGAGGCAACGAAGATCCCGTGTGCCACAACTAAGACCCGGCACAAATAAATAAATATGTATTAAGGGAATAAAAAAAGGATATACGAGAACAGGACGGTGCCTCATAACGCACGCTGTAGAAGGACTAAGGCAGCAGTGACTGGGGTGGGGCTCACCCAGGGGAGGAGGAGGATGAGGCAGGGTGGTCCAGGTGGGACGCACAGTGAGGGTGAAGGTCCAGAGGTGGGAACAATCGAGCTGGTCCTGAGGATGAAGAGGAAGATTGTGGCACCAGGAGGAGGTGAGGTCCCAGAGGCCAGCAAGGCCCCGTGGGAGCCACGAAGGCTCAAGGAGGCTGAGAGCCAAGCCCTGACATCCCCTCTCTGGCTCCTGTGAGCACCGGCCAAGGTCAAGGCTGGGAGGGGAGGCTCGTGCACATTCCACACAAGAACAGTCCCCAGCACCCAGGGTTTACGAGGTCCAGGGGTGGTTCCCAAGGAGGAGCAGGTTCCCCCGTGAGCCACCAAACTTCCTGGTGGCTGTGGTCTAACGTAAGTTTTAAACTAAGCCAATTAAAAGTAATGGCTCACTGAGACCAACCTGGACGAGGAGAAGCAGGGCGCCACTGGGCGCTGCCGAAGTCAGAGAATTAGGAACTTATGGTACCAGGGACTCCAGACCCTACAGGAGGCGACAGCCACACCACAGACTCATGGGGTGCCAGGGCCACGAGGGAGTCACCACTACCACCCCATTCTATAGACGAGGAGGCCGAGGCACAGAGAGGGAAGTTACTTGCCCGAGGTCGCGGATAGGAAGGGGTGGCAGCCTGGCTCTGGAGTCCTGATCCTGAGAACCACCTGAACAAAACTTTAATCTCTAGGAGCAATGCAGCCCCGTGTAGCCCCTAGAAAGCTCTAAAGCCCCAGCCATCACCAAGTCCCACACTGCGCTCAGCTTCCTTCCTCTTATCAGTGTCACCCTCAGCCCTGGTGCCTTGGTGACTGTCACCTGGGCTCCCCACCTCGAGATCACTGTAGACTCTGCCCTCGCCACCACAGCACGGCCCTGGGCCAGGCCCCAACACCTCTCACCTGGCTCCAGGCCAACCTCTCCCTGGCCTCCCCACCTGCACTCCTGCGCCTGTCCATCCCTCCTCCACAAGGCAGCCAATGGGCTAAGCCGGTCTCTACACACCCTGAATGCCACTCGGGTTCCCAACGCCTGAACCCCTTATCACACCTGCCAGGATGTGCCACCTGCCTCCCAGGCCCTCCCCAGCCTCACCTCACAGCTTCACAACACAGCTGTTGCCCTGCCTAGAATGTTCTCCCCGGGCCCCTGGCCCAAAGTAGATCCAGTGTCTGGTATACTCTCCCACAATCCCCTGTGCTCTCCCCTCTCAGCTGGACCACAGCAACCCCGCATGTGCTGCACCCAACAGGCTGAGCTTAGGAAGGGCCGGGACCCTCGGAGTGCTCACGCTGCCTCCCTGGCATCTGGCCAAGGCCCAGCTCACATCTGCTTGGGACATCAAGAGACTAGGAAGGGACTTCCCTGGAGCGCAGTGGTTAAAAATCCATCTGCCGATGCAGGGGACATGGGTTTGATCCCTGGTCCGGGAAGATCCCACATGCTGCAGAGCAACTAAGCCCGTGCGCCACAGCTACTGAGCCTGCGCCCTAGAGTCTGTGTGCCGCAACTACTGAGCCCGCATGCCACAACTACTGAAGCCCGCGCACCTAGAGCCTGTGCTCCACAAGAGAAGCCACCGCAATGAGAAGCCCGCGTACCGCAAGAAAGTAGCGCCCGCTCGCCGCAACTAGGAAAAGCCCGCACGCAGCATCGAAGACCCAACGCAGCCAAAAAAAAAAAAAAAAGAGAGAG
Organism: Orcinus orca; assembly: GCF_937001465.1. Classification (NCBI taxonomy): domain Eukaryota; kingdom Metazoa; phylum Chordata; class Mammalia; order Artiodactyla; family Delphinidae; genus Orcinus; species Orcinus orca. The sequence continues at coordinate 7,294,345 of NC_064561.1, read as the reverse complement.
AGAGAGACTGGGAATGCCATGGTCGGTGGCGGGAGACTGTGCAAGCTGGGACACAGCAAGGAACACTCCCACGTGGGACACCCTGGACCCCTCTCCCCCACCCCACACCCCCAGGCCCAGCCCAACAGGATCCAACTATATGTCTCCATCTCCACGGATGCCACCCCGTCCCTACTTCCTGGGTCCCCCTGCCCCAGAGCTGGTCCCTGTGGTCTCTTCTCCACCAGTGGCCACAGGATCTGATCAAACCACACCTCGGCCTAAGGCCACACTCCCCCAGAATGAGTTTAAGCCTTGGCTTTCAAGATGGCCCTCCCATGTGCCCTCAGGCAAGTGGCTTGGAAGCTTCAGTTCCCTCCTCTGTAAAGTGGGGTGGCAGGAATGGAGATTTCAGCATCATCCGGGGCAGGCGTTGGGCAGATGTGCTCCCATAGGGCTGTCACTTGTCATGTGCTTCTCTTCTCTCCCCCAGCAGAAGGAATTTCAGTTCCTCCAGCAGGCCACGCTGGGCCTCGCTGCCTCACGGTCTTCACGCGTACCACTCTCTGCTAGGAGGGAGAGTTTCCCCTCCCCCAACACACCCCAAAGCACCTGTCAGCCTCGGCTCAAACATCACTTCCTCCGAGAAGCCCTGTGATGCTCCCAACCGATGGACTGCGTCACCCCACCACCACCACACATATTCGCATCTGGTGAGGGCCACGTCTATGTGTCTCCCTCCTGCTCTCAACCCAAGTCTCCCCCTACACTGTCCCTCAGCACCAAAGAAGTACCAAGAGGCAAGGTGACAGATGGTGGCAGCACCCCTGGTCCTGCTCACCACTGCGCCCCAGCCCTGCGCTAGCTTGCGGCATGCAGCAAGTGCTCACTGGATTATTGCTGGGTGACAGCCACTGGGGAGGTGATGGGGGAGCCCTCCCGCCACGACAATGCCACGGACCTTCTGTTGCAGGAAGCCAGCCAACCTGTTCCCCAAACAGCAAGCTGTCCCCAAACAGGCTGGCAGCAAGCACAGACCCACAGCCAATGGGATGGTACCACTACTGTTCTACGGGCTGTACGTGTACTGAATAATACGGTCTTCATGGCAACCGACAAAGGCAGTACTATTATTATCTTCACTGTCCAGACAGGAAACACAGCTGTGAGCAGCAGTCCCTCCCCAGGGGCCAGACAGCCAGTAAGCTACAAAGCCAGGATCTGAACCTGGGCAGTATTAGCTCTCAGCCCCCACCCACCAGGGCAGAGGTTTTCCCAATGTAGTTTTCCCAAAAGCATCAGCATGACCTGGGAACTCATTAAAAATGCAGATTCTCACCCCTCCACCCCCCACCAACCTACCGAATGTGAAACAGAAACCCAATGGGCCAAGCCCTATGTGACTCTGACCCCGCTGACATCTGAAAACCTGCGGTCCTGCCGCTGCCCTTCCTGGCACAGCTGATTGGACACCTGAACCCAGAGGAGGCAGCCTATTGGCTTGCCCGTGGCGGGCGCTGGACCAATCAACTGCCGTCTCTCACTGGTGTCCTGCCCTCCTGCAGGTGGATTGGGTGAAGGCCCGGAGGATGAAGGTGAGATGAAGGGACTAGAACCAGCTGAGAGTGGAGTCTGCGGTCTGACCCCACCTGGGTACTCATCCCAGGTGAAAGGCAGGTAACCTGGTTAAACCTCAGTTTCCCAATCTGTAAAATGGGAATATGTCAGCTGCCTTCCCCGAGTGGGGGTGTTTAACATAGCCTGTGGTGACGCTGGCACAGCGAGTGCGGAACCGACCATGGCTGACATTCCAGGTCAGTGGGGAAGCAGCATGGAGACCCCCTGAGGGCTCTGGAGAGAAGAGAGGCCCCACCCCCAACGGCTCCCCTCTCCCCGTCCAGCCTCTGACCTGAGATGCTTTACAAGGAAGCCAAGTGGGTTTCAAGCTGGGAGAGATGCCCATGTTATGTCAGAATTGTGTGGGAAGAACGGAGGCCGCCGAGGGAAAGACAGAAAAAAATCTACATGTGGGCCATTCTATATTCAACAGGCTGGGTCTCTCCCAAAAGTCAGTGTTGTAGTTTAAAAAGAAACGGTGGGGGAAAAAAAGAAAGAAACGGTGGGGATGCTGCTCTAATGAAAAGAGGAGACACGACAATGAAGGGTAGTGTGGGACTGATCAGAGCAGCTGTAGAACCAGCCAGGGAAGATATCTGGGGGACAATTGGCAACACGAGTATGGACTGGGTGTAAGATAACAGGCAGAAATGATGACTTTTCTTGGGTGTGGTTCTGTGAGTGTAAGAGAGTGTCCTTATTGCAAAGGGAGATGCACTGAAGCATTTCGGGTTGACGTGTCACAGTGTCTGCTATTGATTCTGAAAGTGTTCAGCAAAAACGTGTCATGTACGACAGAGCCAGAAATATGGCACCTGATGGCCTGGTCACAGCTGAGGATGCTAGGGGCGGGTGGAGGTGCTCAATGAACTGTGCTTCAACTTCCCTGCATACAAGGAAAAAGTGAATTCAAACCCAAATGGCAGCCTAGGACCCGAGACTCATCAGAAGGCCCCTGGCTCCCGCTGGGCACCGCATCCACGTTCGTTTCCTGTTTGGGCTACAAGCCACCCCATCGTACCTGTTTTTGAGAAGATGAGCTGCAGGATGAGAGGCCGCCGAGTGACGATTCCTGAACCTCGGGGAAGGAAGTCCCTGTGGGAGGGGGAAAGGGTCAGAAATTACTCACGAGGCCAGCTTGCAGGGGGGGCAGGAAGTGTGGCCACATGGAGTGGAGCAATCCCCTCTTGCAATCTGGGTGATCTCAGCAAAGACACCAACCCCAGCAGGGTACCCGGGAACGCTCTGGCCTTGGAGGGTCTCGAGGCCACAGAGGAATTGGGGAGGGGCTGGATTGGAGGTTAGCGACAAACGGAACCATTTCCCTCCAGCTGGCTATGCTCCAGACCCAGCATGCCCAAAGAGCCCTTTCCCTGCCAAATATTTGAACCCCCAGACCCAAAAGAGATCAGTACATTTCTTTTTCTTCTTCTTCTTCTTTTTTTTTTTTTTTTTTGCCACACCGTGTGGCATGCAGGATCTTAGTTCCCTGACCAGGGATTGAACCCATGTCCCCTGCGGTGCAAGTGCGGAGTCTTAACCACTGGACTGCCCGGGGAAGTCCCCAGATCAGTACATTTCCTACCTACATTTTTAAAAGTAATATAATGCCATACATATGATATAAAGACTAAAATAAAAGGAAAATATTTAATGACAAAACACGATGTGTTTCATATCCCAAAAAGACAAATCGATAGAGGCGTGGAGTGGATCAGTGGTTGCCCCAGGGGTGGGAAACTGAGAGCAGAGAGCTTTCTGGAGTGATGGAAATGTCCTAAAGCTGGACTGCAGTGCTGTTTACTAATACTTACTATACATTTACTAAAAATCACTGCATTTGAAATGGGTGAATTTCCTAGCATGTAAATGAGCCCTCAATAAATCTGTTTAATAAAAATATATATATATGCTATGTATTTCACTATGGAAATACACAGGCACTACCTGCACTGACTTACACTAATACACCTGGATTCATGCAAAGTGGGAAAGCCGGGAGCCACCCTAGACCATTAAGAAAGGAAAGCAAGGGAATTCCCTGGCAGTCCAGTGGTTAGGACTCCGCGTTTTCACTGCTGAAGGCCCAGGTTAGATCCCTGGTGGGGGAACTAAGATCCCGCAAGCCGCATGGGCGCGGCAAAAAAAAAAAAAAGGAAAGCCAAAGAGCAGGGTCCAGGCAGGCACAAAAGAAGCAACATTTTCAGAGATCACCAAAGCCGGGCAAAGGATTCTTTGTTGTTCCATGTAAAATGGAGAAAGGTTCTGGGCTCAGGGAATTTTAAACAAGTTTTGCACCCAGATAAACTTCGGATTATCTGAAATTTGTGCAGAACACTGGGCAGGTGTGTTTCACACAGGCAAGCATCCTTGGTGCCACCCCACTCCCCGGAACTGTGACAACCAGTGTCTCAGGGGCACCCTACCTGTATCGGGAACCCCAGAGAGAGCCCCAGAGGAGGTTGCTGGTTCTCAGCATGGGCTGGGTGTCGGAACCCCTGGGAACCTGTTAGCCCAGTGGGCGGAATGAGGGAGGAGGCGCGCCCTCACCGCACGCCATGCACTATGAGGGTCGCGCCCCATCGGCCTGTGGGCGGTCCCACCACGCTTATGCAGCGCCTCCTCTGGCTGGGCACAGGGACACAGCAGTGACCACGCAGCAGGTCGGCCTGTGAGATGAGGGACATCCCAGGGGCAGATCGGCTCTGGAGGTCCTATGGGGGTGCCGCTGTGAGCAGCAGAGTGGGGCGCTGGAGTGGACAAGTGAACGGGCCCAGAGAGGGGTGGGGTGACGGTGGTGCCGGAGGTCACGGGGAGAAGGCTGGTCGTCATTCTTAGAGCAAGGCCACTTGCTGTCACTGTTAAGGGACAGTCAGATCATAACCCTGTGTGCTTTTAAAGGTATGTGGCTTTAAAAGACCCCTCTGGGGACTTCCCTGGTGGTGGTCCAGTGGTTAAGACTCTGCGCTTCCAATGCAGGGGACACGAATTCGATCCCTGGTCGGGGAACTAAGATCCCACATGCCACATGGTACGGCCAAAAAATAAAAACAATAAAAAATAAATAAAATAAAAGACCCCTCTGGCAGCTTCAGGGGTGAGGGTGGGAGCCAAGAGGCAGGCAGTAGGCAACTGCACACAGAGAGAAGAACGCCCCAAGGGCACACATAAGCCCCAGGGGGGATAAAGCCCACAGCCCCTGGCGGCAGGCAGGGTCAACCCTCCACACGCCTCGGATGCTCCCCATGGAGCCACATTCCTGAGGATGACAAAGAACCCTGCCCTGCTCGGAGTACTTCACACCAGCGTGACGCCCTGGGCATGACTCCCATTCTCCCACCTGGCAGGTGAGGAGACTGAGGAGCAGCAAGGATTTGTGACCTGGCCAAGGTCACAAGCTTGTTCACTCAAGTATTACTCACACGTACTGAGCACCTTGGCGGTGCTGGGGACACCAGTGCCAACCTCCTGACAGCAACCACGTGAGACGGTGTGGGTGGGGACAAAGAAGACACATCATGGGGGTAAGAAGGCTTTGGTCAGTGACCAAACAAGACAGGAGCAGCATGTGAATGGAATCCCCAGTGTCCCACCCATGCGGCTCCTCCACGCTGTCGTGTGTGATCAGGGCCGGTTCCTTTTCCTTGCTGACCCGTGAGCCACTGCGTGGATGGTCCACAGTCTGTTCATCTGCTCGCAAGCTGATGGCGGCTTTTGGTGGGGAGCGAGGGGTTGTCTTTCCAGCTCGGGGCCATTACAAATAAAGCTGCTATGAACATTCTCATCCATGCCTTTTGTTGACATATGCCCTTGTTTCTCTTGCTGAGTCACACGGCAGACCTAACCCTGAACAGGCAAAACTAGTTTCTGCTGATAGAAATCAGAGCAGTTGGTCCCCTCTGGGGGAACTGACTAGACGGGGCAGGAGGGGACTTTGTGGGGTGATGACAACGCCCTCTATCTTGATCTGACCAGTGCATGCATTTATTTTTAAAATGGAGGTGTACATGTAAGATTAGAACAATTTACCATATCTAAATTCAATCTCAAGCTCACAAGCACAAGGAGGCCCAGGAACACGCACTCGTGAAGACTTCAGATACAAAGCACAGAGAAAGCACTCCATTAAAATTTGCCCACAAAAACATTATAATCTGGGCTTCCCTGGTGGCGCAGTGGTTGAGAGTCCACCTGCCGATGCAGGGGACACGGGTTCGTGCCCCGGTCCGGGAAAATCCCACATGCCGCGGAGCGGCTGGGCCCGTGAGCCATGGCCGCTGAGCCTGCGCGTCCGGAGCCTGTGCTCCGCAATGGGAGAGGCCACAACAGTGAGAGGCCTGCGTACCGCAAAAAAAAAACAAAAACATTATAATCTTACTAGTTTCCCAGTAATAGCTCAGATGTAAAGAACTTTAAAGCCCATGGGGGAGACTAATTATATTATGGCCCATTCGTGTCACTGTGCAGCCACACACACATGTACACACACACACACACCCAAAAACAACAACAACAAAAAAGAGCCTTTTATCTCCTGACATGGAATTTCCTTCTGGGTGTATTAAGTGCGGAAAACAAAACGTGTGGAACAGTGTGTTTTGTAAGTAAATAAAAAGCCTCAAAACAGAGCCCAGGGTGGCTGGGGCCTGTTGCAGGGGGTTAGGGTGGGGGGGAGAGTCACTGCACTGTTTTGGAACATCTCTGAATTCTGCATCATCCACATGGATTACTGACTCCAAAAAAAAATTTTTTTAAGAGTAGCTAACAGTTGTCGAGAGCTCACTGTATGCCAGGCAAAACGCTGAGAACTTTCCGTGCCCCTAAATGGGTTCATTTAACCATGACAAGATCCAACAAGGTGGTCTGTGAGCTCCATTTTACGGAGGTCACTAGGCCCAGAGGTTGGGCAACTGCCCACGGTCACTTGGCAACCAGGGGTGGCAGGAGTGTAGACTGAAACCCATGGGGTCTGAGCTTCTGACCACCAAGGCCCCCGGCCTCTGGGCCTGCATGTCCGCCATGGAAGCTACAGGCATCTCCCCGGCAAGGACCAGGCTTTCCGCCACTGGTGTTGACCCGTGCTGTCCTGTGACTGCTCGGGGTATGTCCAGGAGGCCCAGGCACCGTGAGCACGATGGTGACACCACACACAACAGACAATGCGAGCCTCAGAAGAACACGAGGGCCAGCGTGATGAGAGCTCTGGGCCCTCGCAGGGGAAGGCTGCGACTTGGGCTGGGACGTGTATCCGGAAGCCGCCGGACTGCAACACCCACCCTCAGCCTCAACAGTCCCTGAAAAGCAGCCCCCCAGAAATCTCGGAGGGGCTCAGTAAGGAGGCTCCTGCCCGGCTGTGCCGTAAGGCCCACCCGCAGGGTTTCCTGGCATGCAGCAGCAGGAGCACTCTTGGGGCCCTCCTGGCCTGGGTGGTGGAAGGAGACCGCCTCCCCCAACCAGCTCTGCCCGCAACACTGACTGTCCACTTATCAGGAGGCGACTTTCAAGCCTCAGTCATCAGCTTCCTCCTCCCTGACCCCACCCACACTCCACTGGTCACCAAGTCCCTCCCTCTGACTCAAAGTGCCCACCCCCTCCTCTCTCTTCCCAGCTGCTACAAGGGCCACTGTGCCCCGAGGTGGCCCTGCATGCTGTGTGACCTTGGGCCAGCTTCCCAGCCTCTCTAATCTGGGTTTCCTAGTTAGTAATGGGGAAACTCCTCTCACCTCAGAGGGCAGCTAGGTAGCAAAACAGGCCGCCCATGACTCGTGCCCCACAGCTCTGGCTCAAACGACACCTCCCTAGGGAGATTTCTCCCACCCTCATTCACAGCTCCACCCGCCCCCCATCTTCCTCCCATGCCTCATTTTTCTCCAAAGCACTAACCCCTTGTATGTCATTTATCTGCTTCTTGTCTGCCCCTCACCACCCCCATGTCAGCTCCCCAGAACAGGATCTAGGGTTTATTCTGCTCCCTGGTACACAGTAAGTGCTCAATAAGTGTTAACTATGGTCATTTAAGCACCATCCCTGGCCTCTAAGCCATTGGGCCTACCCCTGGTCCCAGGCTTCTGACCCATCCTCCTCTCAGGCTATATGTGGTCATCCTCCTAAAACAGAGACCTGGGCCTCCAAGCCTCCCTCCTGCAGAGGTCACATGACCAATCCCAGGTTTGACAGGGTCCCCCACCTGCCCATCCCACCACCCCCCCAGGGCTGCCCCCTGGTAGCCGCCCCCCACCCACCGGCCCGAGCCTCTGGGTTCTTCCCTGCACTGCTGGCCTCCAAGCCTTTGCAAGGGCTGTTCCCTCTGCCTTCCTCTCAGGCTCTGCAGATGCAGCGGATTGCACCTCTCCCTCCCAGATGCATGCCCCTTCCCACTACCACCAACTTGGCCTCCAGTGGAGGTCTAGTCCTGTGTCAGGATGGGACCTCTTCACCTAAACTGGTCACCACTGGATCTCCAGCACCTAGAACAGAGCCTGTCATACAGCAGGTGCTCATTAAATGTTGAATGGACAGAAGGAACGTGGACGCTGGAGCCAGATGGCCTGGCTCCAAAGCCCAGATCTGCTCCCACCCTGGGCAGGTCTCTGTCCTCTCTGGGCACTGGCCCAGCCACCTGTGGGATGGGAGGACGCCGCCCATCCACTGGGATACGTGACCTGGCAAAAGTCACTTCACCCTCTTGGAGCCTCAGTTTCCAGGCTCTAAAATGGGCTGCCTCTCCCTAGAAGGTGATGAGGGCTCCGGGAAAGGCAGTAGGGGGCAGGGAGGGGAAGGGCGCAACAGGAGGTGGCACCGTGGGCCACTCAGAAGCCCAGGCTGTTTATTTACTGTCTTCTGAATGGAGCACAAGGCCTCTCCAGGAGCACTTTGACTTGCAGTCCCCAGGAGGGTAGAGATGCAGGAACAATGGAGACTAAAACCCCAGGAGAGGGAAAACAAACACAAAAGCCGGCAGAGGATGAGTCAGCCCGAAGCCAGAGCCTGTGAGGGCCCAGGCAAGGGCCCCATGCTGGGATCCCCTCCTCCTCCTCAATTCCTCAAGGGTCACCCAAAGCCTCAGTGGGGCTGGGAGACCACACACAATGCCAGCCACAGCAAGAGCCCCGGGCAGAAGCATGTGCCCCAGGGTCATGTCTGGCCTGACTCTCTCAGGCTCTCACAAGAGTCCATACAGGGAACCCTGGCCACCCACCCGGCCCAGCTCTGACCCCATTTTAGGTAACATCTCAGTAAACCCTCTAGCAACGCCAAAGGAATGATGCCAGGGTCAATACGCCCATTTCACAGATGGGTAGACTAAGGCTCAGTTTCGAGACCTGCAAAAGCCACTCAGCAAGGAAGGAGCAGAATCAGGATGGGAACCTGGGTGGGACACCAATGAGTCAGAGCCCCCAGTCACCCCCACCTGCCTGGGGGGACTCCTCTGTAGTTTTTTTTTTTTTTTTTTAGGCTCCGGACGCGCAGGCTCAGCGGCCATGGCTCACGGGCCCAGCCACTCCGCGACATGTGGGATCCTCCCGGACCAGGGCACGAACCCGTGTCCCCTGCATCAGCAGGCGGACTCTCAACCACTGCGCCACCGGGGAAGCCCCTCCTCTGTAATTTTGCTAGAACAGAAGCAGAGGTCATCATCGCTCAGTCTCCGAGGCCACAACATCCGGCCTGTGCACACGCCCTTGGTCCCTGCCCTGGTCCCTGCCTCGTCCACATCCCCTCTCGATACCATCCAACAGTAACCATCGGCTACCTGGAGCCCAGCCTGCACTCAGTGTCCCTAGCATGTGCCACAGTGTCCTTGTGGTCCCCCCAAGGGCCAGGTACGGTGATTATGCCCCGACTCAGACCACAGACCAGGGGGTCCTCCTGTCTCCCATCCCCCACCCCGCCAGGCGGCAAGTCCTGCAGGTTCCACCTCCAAATGGAGCCTGAATGGGCCTACTTTTCTCCACATCCAAGGCCTTCAGCCTGGCCCACCAGCGCTTGCCTGGACCAGTGCAGTGGCTGCCTCTCAGGCTGCCCACCACAAGTCAGGGCATGACCCACTCTGTTCAGAGCCCTCCCAGGGCTACTACCTCACTCAGGTTAAAAGCCCAAGCCTGAGGACTTCCCTGGTGGTCCAGTGGTTAAGACCCCGCACTTCCACTGCAGGGGGCACGGGTCTGATCCCTGACAGGGGAACTAAGACCCTGCATGCCATGAAGTTTGGCCAAGGGGAAAAAAAAAAAAAAAAAGCTCAAGTCCTCCCTGTGGCCCATGTGACCCGCCCTGCGTGATCTTTCCAGTCACCTCCCTGCCCTCACCTCCTCCTTTTCTCCCCTCAATGACTTAGTTCCTGCCACACTGGCCTCCTCCATGTTCTCCAAACACACCAGGCACAGCGTGCCTCAGGGCCTTTGCACGGGCTGCTCCCTAGACCTGGAACCCTCTCCCTGCAGCATTCACAAGGCCAGCTGGCAACTCCTGGCCAAACGGTCTCCTCCCTGCACCCACCCCCTGATATGGAGCAGCTCCCCGCTGTCACCCACCATCCTGCTCAATTCTCACTTCTACTCATAACCGCCCCCTTCTGGTTTACTGATTTGTTCACATGGCTGTGGTTTATCCCTTCCCACCTACCCGCCCATTAGAAGAGTGGCAGCCTCACGGGGAAAGGGTCCTCTGCCTGGCACGAGGCAGGGGACCAATGCTTGTGGGACGAAGGACCAAACCTGCCATTGTACAGATGAGGAGACTGAGGCTCGGATGACGATGGGACGATGGGATAGGTTGTGGGTGCCCCCCGCCAGCTTTCATCATCTCACTTCCAGGTGTCACCCTTCACAAAATTCCCAGCAGGCTCCTCCCTGCTCAGGAATCCTGCAGGTTCGCCAGGCACTCAGCCATAGTGTCACTTGCTCTGTGGTCTCATCTGGCAGCCAGGCCAGGAGCAAAAGCAGGAAGTGGCCCACAGTATACAGCAGCCCTGGCTCTGGGCCTTTCAGACCCCGGCTGGAATCCTTTCTGGACAACCTGTGCAGGTGGGGTGACATCTTTGTGCCTCAGATTCCTCATCTGTTAAGTGAGGTAAGGTAGAGTGGAAGGTTTGCAAAAGTTCTTACCACGGTGCCCAAAAGAGACCATCTGCCCCATGCAGTCGAAGAAAAACTCAACACAATATGAGATCACATCCCTCCTCTGCTCCAAAGTGCTCCCTGTGGCTTCCGAGGCCCTGGGCAATCACCCCATCACCTCCCTTCCCTCACCCCTACCTTCACTTCGCGCACTCCCTCTGGCCACACTGGTGGTCAAGGTACAGCAAGCAGGCCGAAGCAATTCCTGCATCAGGGCCTTTGCACATGCTCATTCTCTGCCTGGAATGACCTTCTCCCTGGAGCCTCTCCATAATCCTGGCTTCCTCTGGTCACTCAGGACTCAACTCAGATGCCACCTCCTCTGAGAGGCCTGACTGTCCTCTTCTGACCCTTCCTGCCCCACGTCACCGGGTTTTCATTCTCCTGAGTGGGTCTGCAAGGACGGCCACTCCCTGCGGCAGTACTTTCCAGAGTGAAACCCATTAACAACCTAGAGGTCCGTCAGCAGGCAATTGGCTAAATCAAGCTTGGAACTGGCCCAGGGAGCAATCCAGGCCATAGTGCTGAAAGCAAAGCGTGACATGCAGAACCGTTTGTGTCCTCCATTTTTTTTTCCTGCCTGTGTAGGGACAGTAAGTTTGGAGGTGACACCCTGAGCCCTTCATGGAGGTCGTCTATGGAGTGAGAATGGAAAACCTTCTGTTTCTTACAGTCTCCAATGTGATTTGGATTTTGGTCTTTTATAACTTTTTAAATAACTTTTATAACAGGCAAATATTAATTTGTAACTTTAACGTTTTTTTTTCTTCCGGCCACACCGTGCGGCTTGTGGGGGCCCTGGGCAGTGGAAGCACAGAGTCCTAACCACTGGACCACCAGGGAATTCCCACTAATTCATAACTTTCCATTTGTACTGAGGCTCCAAAGCAACTGGTCAGCCAAGCCACATTTTCAAGGGTGATGGGGAAACCACCAGTTTTTGGGGAGCTGAGCTCTCAACTCCACCCTTGCGGGCGTCCCTCTGACACCTCCTCACGGCTCTACACTGCAGCAGGTGGCCTGACTTGCGCAGTGTGGGCCGTGCGACCTTGGCAGCAAAGTCACTCATGTTCTGGGCTCAGTGTCCTCACCCGTAAAATGGGATGTGCTGGGGGAGGGAGGAGACATCGCAGGTGCTGGGGAGGTGGTGGGCGCTCGCCGTGAATCTGTAGCCCCTGGACGGTGGTCAGCCACATGTGGATTTCTAGCTCTGTATACATCGCCACCCAGAGGGGCCCAACCGAAAGCAGGGGCAGGGTGTTGGTAAATATGTGGAAAGGAAAGCCAGGCAGCGCCCCAGCCCACTGCCAGCATTCCAGAGCCTTCCTCCTTGCAGGCTTCCTTCAAGCAAGAGGGTGGGCATTGGCCTCTGGGGATAAGTGCACCCCCTCCGCACCCCGTCTCCTTCCCAGAGCCTCTGCCAGCATGATGGGGTGTCACACTGTGAGGAACCCTCAAGGCAGACCAGGGGCACAGGGACACACGAGACAGGATGGGCTTCCCGCCCTTCCCTGGGTGGTCTCTTTCCCACCTCCTAGGGCCCACCTCTCAGCAAATCCTGTCGCCACTGCCTTCAACAGACCCAGATGCATCCCCTTCTCTCCTGCTTGGTCCCAACATCCTTAGGCTAAGTCCCCTGGGTCACAGCCACACTCCCCCACCCACGTCTCCCTCTCCCAGCCCCGTATGTTCGTAGCCCAGCAGCCAGGGAGAGCTTTTCAAACCGCCCGTCACGTGCTTAAAACCCACCTGTAGCTTCCCGCACACCCTGGGACAAAATCTGTGGCCTCCCCGCAGCCCACAAGGCCCTGCCTGAACCAGCGCCCCATTGCTCCCTACCATTCCCTCCTCTCCCACCTCAAGGCCCTGCTGGCTGAGGCCTCCACCTGGGCTGCTCTGCCACCAGACACGCCAGAGCGCCCTCCACTCTTCCTTCGGACGCTGGCCGGACGGCACCTCCTGGGAGAGGCTGCCCTCACCGCCTCCCCGGGCCGGGCTCTGCACCCCTCCACGCTTCCTTCCTGCTCACTGGTCCTCCGCCGCAGACCGTCAGCCCCGTGAGGACAGGGATGCCTGTCTGCTTTGTTCACTGCCGGTGTCTGGCACACAGCAAGTGCTCAGTAAATGCCTGCTGAGGAGCAAACAGCAAGCCCGGCTGGCATCTCTGGGGTACGACATGCAGGCCCTGAGCTGGCCTCTGCACACGCAAGTCCCTGTTTCACTCTCACGGACACTCTCACCCACGCCGTTTCTCAGATGGGGAAACTGAGGCGAGAGAGGTTAGGTCATCACCTAGACCAAAGCCTCACAGCTAACAGCACACCCCTCTTCCCCAACCACTGAGGCACCCATCCAGCTGGACTCGTTCCTGTCCCCACTGTCAGGCACCATCCCAGTCACTATACCACACATCCGGCAATGAAGATGGAAAGGAGCCCTGAATGCTGAAGGCAGGACAGTCAGGCACGGCTGCCTGTGGAGACAGGAGAGCCAAGTGTGGTGGTGCAGAGCACAGTCTGCAGCCAGATAGCTCAGCCACAGCCTTGCTGTGGGACCTGGGTGAAGGTCAGGACTTCCCCGGGCCTCAGTTTCTCCATCTGTAAAATGGACCTAATAACAGTGCCCACCCCGTCAGGTCATTGGCAGGACTAGGACAAGTCACATGAAGCCCAATGCCTGGCACACGTAGGGCCCTGTTCCACAGGACAGTTCACAAGGGTGATGCGGATGGAGGGGGGGTGTCACCCCCTGGCACCACAGACCCTCCTTGGTACCCCCAGAAGGTCTCTGGCAAGATGATCCTATATCTGCTCCCTCTCCAACACAGCAGCCCCCTTCCAGGGATCAGCCCTGAGCCTAGCAGATGTGCAAGCTGGTCGACCCCCAAGGCTCTGTCAGGAGGAGAAAACTGGAAACAACCTAAAAGCTCATTCAGAAAACAATCTTATGGTTACCAAAGAGGAGAGAGGGGTCAGGGTGGGGGGGATAAATTAGGAGTTTGGGATTAACATACACACACTACTATAGGAAACAGATAAACAACAAGGAACAGGGAACTATATTCAATATCTTGTAATAACCTCTAATGGAAAAGAATCTGGAGAAGAATATATACTATATGTATAACTGAATCACTTTGCTGTATACCTGAAACTAACACAACATTGTAAATCAACTATACTTCTACTTAAAAAACAAAAACAAACAAAAAAAACTCATGCAGAAGAGTGACCGGATTTAGTGGGACTGAGGAATACTACACAGCCGTAAAGAAAGCACAGGGCAAGGGAAATACAGCCGAGTCAACGATAATAGTTGGAGACATCAATACCCCACCTTCAATAATGGATCGGGACTTCCCTGGCGGTCCAGTGGTTAGGACTCCACGTTTTCACTGCGTGGGGCCTGGGTTCAATCCCCAGTCAGGGAACTAAGATCCCGCAAGCCGCATGACGCAGCCAAAAAAACAAACAAAAAAAAAAAGATAGAACAATGGACAAAAGATCAACAAGGAAACGGAAAACATGAACACCACCATAAACCAACAAGACCTGAAGGCATGTATAGAGCACTCCACCCAGCAAGAACAGAATACACATTCTTATCAAAGGCACATGGAACATTCTCTCCAGGATAGGCCATATTTGAGGTCATAAAACAGGACTCATTAACTGTGAAAGGACTGAATGAAATCATACGAAGTAGGTTCTCTGACCACAATGGAGTCAAGTTAGAAAACAGTAACAGAAGGAAAGTTTGAGACATTCACAAACATGTGGAAATTAAACAATACATTCCTGAACAGCGAATGAGTCAAAGAAGAAATCACAAGGGAAATTAGAAAAATACTTTAAGATGAATGAAAATTAAAGTACAACATACCAAATCTTATAGGATACAACTACAGCAGGTCAGAGGGAAATTTATAGATGTAAGCTCCTATATATTAAAGAAGGAGATTGCAGATTTCTATATATCAATTATACCTCAATAAAGCTTCATAAAATTTTTAAAATTAAAAACAATTTTAAATTTTTTCTAAAAAAAGAAGAAAGCTCTCAGCCTTAGCGCCATCTTCGGAGAAACCTCCGCGCCATGAGAGCGAAGCGGAGGAAGAAGCGAATGCGCAGGCTGAAGCGCAAAAGAAGAAAGATGAGGCAGAGGTCCAAGTAAACTTGTACACCCATGGAAGCCACAGGAGAAGAAACAAGGGAAGCCAGAGGCCAGGGACGCTGGTACAAATTGTTGGACTGCTTGCCTACTGTCTAGAATTTGTCTCAGTGGATCTGGAACATCGATGGCCATTCTGATCGCCTCGACCGCCTTTGAGAGACCCACCTTGCTCGTATCAAAACGGCCCCTTTTGGCCCTTTGCCCTGGACCTTTGACATACTGGACTAGTTCTATTCTCAGTTGTGGCTGAATGTAACATGTAACAATAAATCATATCTTTTGCTGTCTTAGCTGAAGAAGAAAAAAAAATAAAAAATAAATAAAAAATAAGAAAGGAAGAAAGATTTCAAATCAAAAATTAATCTTCCACTTAAGAATCTGGAAAAAGAAGAGCAAACCAAACCCACAGTGAACAGACAGGGAAAACAATAAAGATCAGAGAGGATATAAATGAAATCGAGAATAGAAAAATACAGAAAATCAGTAAGATCAAAGCTGGTCCTTTGAAAAGATCCACAAAACTAACAAACCTTTAGCTACGTTAGCTAAGAAAAAAAGAGAGAAGACTCAAATTACTAAAACTAAGAATAAAAAAAGTGGATATTACTAGCCCTTACAGAAATAAAAAGGATTACAAGGAAATACTATGCTAACAAATCAAATAACCTATATGAAATGGACAAACTGCTAGAGAGACACAAACTACTGAAACTGACTCAAAAAAAAAAAAATGAATAGACCTATAACAAGAGATTGAATTCCTGATCAAAAATCTTCCCACAGGGCTTCCCTGGTGGCACAGTGGTTAAGAATCCACCTGCCAATGCAGGGAACCCCGGTTCCAGCCCCGGTCTTGGAAGATCCCATGTGCCGCAGAGCAATTAAGCCCGTGCGCCACAACTACTGAAGCCTGCGCGCCTGGAGCCCGTGCTCCGCAACAAGAGAAGCCACTGCGATGAGAAGACCGCGCACCGCAACGAAGAGTAGACCCCACTCACTGCAACTAAAAGAAAACCCACGCACAGCAACAGGGACCCAACACAGCCAAAAATAAAATTAATTAATTTTTTAAAATCTTCCCGCAAAGAAAAGCCTGGCTCAAGTGGCTTCACAGGTAAATTCTAACAAATATGGAAAGAATTAATACCAGTCTTTCACAAACTCTTCCCCTAAACCAGGACACTTTTTTTGTTTGTTTGTTTTTGTTTTTGCGGTACACGGGTCTCTCACCTCTGTGGCGTCTCCCACTGCGGAGCACACGTGCAGGCCCAGCGGCCCATGGGCCCAGCCGCTCCGCGGCATGCGGGATCCCCCCGGACCGGGGCATGAACCTGTGTCCCCTGCATCAGCAGGCGGACTCTCAACCAGTGCGCCACCAGGGAAGCCCGAACCAGGACACTTTCTAACTCATTCTATGAGGTCAGCGTTACCCTGATACCAAAGCCAGACAAAAATATCATAAGAAAACCACAAATCCATCATCTTTTATGAACAAAGACACACACACACAAATCAACAACAAAAACTATTAAACCAAACCCAACAACACAAAAAAAAAATTATGCGCAGGAATTCCCTGGTGGTCCAGTGTTAGGACTCCACGTTCTCACTACTGGGGGCCCAGGTTCAATCCCTCGTCAGGGAACTAAGATCCCACAAGCCGTGCAGCGCACCCAAATTAAAAAAAAATTATGTGCAATAGTCAAGTGATACTTATTCCAGGAATGCAATGTTGGTCCAAAACTGGGAAAAATCAATCAACACAGTACACCATATTAATACAGTAAGTGACAAAACCGTATGCTTATCTCAACAGATGCAGAAAAAGCATTTGATAAAAGCCAACACCCTTTCATGATAAAAACAGTCAACAAACTATGAATAGAAGGGAACTTTCTCACCTTGATAAAGGACGTCTGCACAAAACCCACAGTTAACATCATACTTAACGGCGAAACACTCCAAGTTTTCCCTCTAAGATCAGGAACAACACAAGGATGCCCACCCTCATTTCTACTCAACATTGTACTGGAGGGTCCAGCCAGAGCAGTCAGGGAGAAAAAGAAATAAGGCATCCGAAGGAAGAAGGAAAACCATTCACAGATGACATGATCACGTCTATAGAAGACGCTGGGAAATCGCAAAATTTTTAAAAATTAGAGGTAATAAATTTAGCAAGGTTGCAGGATGCAAGATCAATATACAAAAATCAGTTATATTATTACATACCAGCAGTGAACAATCTGAAAATGAAATTAAGGGGACAATTTCATTTATAATAGCATCGAAAAGAATAAAATACTTAGAAATAAGTTTAATAAAGGAAGCACAAAACGTTTACATTGAAAACTAAAAAACACTGTTGAAATAAATTAAAGCCCTAATAAACGAAAAGACAGCTTGTGTTCACAGACTGGAAGACTTTTTTTTTTTTTAATTATAGTTGATTTACAATGTTATGTTAGTTTCAGGCGTACAGCAGTGAATCAGTTATACATATACATTTATCCGCTCTTTTTTTTAGATTCTTTTCCCATATAGGTCATTACAGAGCATTGGGTAGAGTTCCCTGCCCTATACAGTAGGTCCTTATTAGTTATCTATCTTATATATAGTAGTATGTATATGTTAATCCCAATCTCCTAATTTATCCCTCCTCCCTGGAAGACTTAATACTGTTAAGATAGCAGTACTCCCCGAATTGATCTAGAGATTCAATGCAATCCTCCTCAAAATCTCAACAGCATTTTTTGCAATAAGTGATAAGCTGACCCTAAAATTCATATGGAAATGCAAAGAACTCAGGATAGCCAAAACAAGCTTGAAAAAGAAGAACACAGTTGGAAGACTCACGCTACCCAATTTCAAAACTTACTGCAAAGGTACAGAAATGAAGACTGTGGGGTACTAGAATTTGGGTAGACATAAACATCACTGGAATAGATTTGACAGTCCAGAAATATACTCTTGCATTTATGGCCAACTGATTTATTTTATTATTTTATTTTTTTGGCTGTGCTGCGGCATACGGGATCTTAGTTCCCCAAGCAGGGATCGAACCCGTGCCCCCCTGCAGTGGAACCGTGGAGCTCTAACCGCTGGACTGCCAGGTAATTCCCCAACTGATTTTTAACCCAAGGTGCCAAAACTATTCAATGAGTAAAGAATGTTCAACAACTGGTGCTGGGACAACTGGAAAGCTATAAGCAAAAGTATGACATTGGACTTCTACCCCACACCATATATAAAAGTTAATTCAAACTGGATCAGAGACCTCAATGTAAGAGCTAAAACTACAAAATATATAAAAGAAAATATACGGGCTTCCCTGGTGGCACAGTGGTTGAGAGTCCGCCTGCCGATGCAGGGGACATGGGTTCGTGCCCCGGTCCGGGAAGATCCCACATGCTGCGGAGCGGCTGGGCCCGTGAGCCATGGCCGCTGAGCCTGCGCGTCCGGAGCCTGTGCTCTGCAATGGGAGAGGCCACAACAGTGAGAGGCCCGCATAACGAAAAATAAATAAATAAATAAAAATTTAAAAAAATAAATAAATAAAAGAAAATATAGGAGTAAATCTTCATGGATTGGTCAATGGCTTCTTGGATATGACACCAAAAGCATAGGTGAAAAAAGAAAGAAAAGACAGGAGTTCATCAAAATTTAAAACTTTTCTGCTTCAAAGGACACAAGAAAGTGCAAAGACAACCCACATAATGGGAGAAAATATCTGCAAATCATTTATCTCATAAAGGGCTGTTCTTGATACCAGATGTAAAGAACTTTTGCAAACCAACAAATGAAAAGACAAATAACCCAATTTAAAAATGGACCAAGGGGGACCTCCCTGGTGCGCAGGGGTTAAGAATCCACCTGCCAATGCAGGGGACGCGGGTTCAAGCCCTGGTCCAGGGAGATACCACACGCCACAGAACAACTAGGCCCGTGCGCCACAACTACTGAGCCTGTGCTCTGGAGCCCACAAGCCACAATTACTGAGCCCGCGTGCCACAACTACTGAAGCCTGTGCACCTAGAGCCCATGCTCCGCAACAAGAGAAGCCACCGCAATGAGAAGCCCGCGCAACGCAATGAAGAGTAGCCCCCGCTCACCGCAACTAGAGAAAGCTCAAGTGCAGCAACAAAGACCCAACACAGCCATAAATAAATAAATGTTTTTTAAAAATGGACAAAGGATTTGAATAGACATTTCTCTGTAGAAGATATACAAATGGACAATAAGCACATGAAAAGCTTACCGTTAGCCATTAGGAAAATAAGAAAAAAAAACAACCCACGATGAGCAAAATACCACTTCACACCCACTAGGAAGCTGAATTCAAAAAGACAGATAATAACAAGTGTTAATGAGGATGTGGAGAAACCAGCACTCTCCTACAATGCTGGTGAGAGCGTAAAATGATGCAGTCACTATGGAAAACTGTCTGGGGGTTTCTCAAGGTTAAACACAAGGATTACCATATGACTCAGCAATTCCACTCCTAGGTACATACCCAGAAGAAATGAATGCATATGCGCCCACAAAACTTTGTCCAAAATGTTCACAGCAGCATTATTCCTAAGAGCCAAAAAGTGGAAACACCCCAAATGTCCATCAGGTGAGGACTGGATAAACATAAGGTGACATAACCATAGAGTGGAATGTTATGCAGCCATAAAAAGGAATGAAGTTCTGATAGATGCTATAGCAAGGATGAACCTTGAACACATTAATGCAAAGTGAAAGCAGCCAGACACAAACAGCTACAGAGCATATGATTTCATTCATACGAAATGTCCAGAGCAGACAAATTCATAGACAGAAAGTAGATGAGCAGCTGCCAGGAGCTGGGGTTGGGGAGTGACTTGACTGCCTAATGGGCACAGTTTCTTTTGGGGACATGAAAATGTTCCGAAATTAGATACTGGTGATCACTGCACAACTCTGAAAACACTAAAATCAGCCGGATAGTACACTTTAAAAGGATGAATTTTATGGTCTGTGAATTATATCTCAGTAAAGATGTCATTTTAGAACAAAAAGCACAAGAGCCACCTATGTACCAACAAGGGGAAAAGTCCATCTTAAAAAGCTTTAAGATAAAAAACTGCTGCTGAGGGACTTCCCTGGTGGTGCAGTGGTTAAGAATCTGCCTGCCAATGCAGGGGACATGGGTTTGATCCCTGGTCTGGGAAGATCCCACATGTCGCAGGGCAACTAAGCCCGTGCGCCACAACTACTGAAGCCCGCGTGCCTAGAGCCTGTGCTCCAAAACAAGAGAAGCCACCGCAATGAGAAGCCTGCGCACCGCAACGAAGAGTAGCCCCCACTCACCGCAACTAGAGAAAGCTCACATGCAGCAACGAAGACCCAGAGCAGCCAAAAAACAAACAAACAAAAGAACTGCTGGGCTTCCCTGGTGGCACAATGGTTAAGAATCTGCCTGCCAATGCAAGGGACATGGGTTCGAGCCCTGACCCGGGAAGATCCCACATGCCGCGGAGCAACTAAGCCCGTGTGCCACAACTACTGAGCCTGCGTTCTAGAGCCTGCAAGCCACAACTGCTGAAGCCTGCGCGCCTAGAGCCCGTGCTCCGCAACAAGAGAGCCATGACAATGAGAAGCCCGCGCACCGCAACGAAGAGCAGCCCCCGCTCGCCACAACTAGCGAAAGCCTGCGTGCAGCAACGAAGACCCAATGCAGCCAAAGATAAAAACGAACAAATAAATTTATTTAAAAAAAAAAAAAAAGAACTTCTGCTGACCCACACAAACCAGTCTAACTCCAAGTGGTGACCAGCTCTGTTTGGCCCCAGCTGAGTAGCAGCTGGGGTCAGAGCTTGGTACCAAACAGGCTCTGCTACCTTTGCTGAGTGGGTCCCACTTCGTGATGGAGACGCAGATGGGTGAGTTTACACCGAAAGGGAGATGGATTTCGAGAGCATCTAATACACGCCAGGCACAGTACAAGGGGCTGGCACACACCTAGGAGCAAGGCCACACCATCAGGGCACTCACCTACTACTGGGTGGTAGGATAATAAACCAAATAAACAGGTAGGACAAGGACGCGGAGTGACAAGTGCTTCCAGGAAAAAATAAGCAGAGCAAGAGGATGGAGTAATAGGGTGGGGACATTTTAGCAGGGTGGCCAGGGAGGGCCTCTTGAGGAAACAATTTGAGCAGAGGCCCAACAGAGACGATACACAAGCCACACGGCTATCTGAGGGAAGGAGCTTTCCAGGCAGAGGTAATAGCACATGCAAAGGTCCTGAGGTTGGACTGTGTCTAACATGTTTGAGGAATAGTGTGGGGCCCTGTGTGGCTGGAACAGAGCAAGAAAGAGAGGAATAGGAGGAGGTGAGGGGAGAGAGGTGATGGGGCAGGGGGAGGAGGGTAAGGATATCATGCAGGGCCTTCTGGGTGATAATGACGACTTTTTTGGCCACACCATGCAGCTTGCAGGATCTCAGTTCCCTGACCAGGGATTGAATCCAGGCCACGGTAGTGAAAGCCCGGAATCCTAACCGCTAGGCCACCAGGTAACTTCCAAGGACTTTAGCCTTTACACTGAGGGAACTAGGAGCCATGTTGGGTTCTGAGCAGAGGAGGGGCACCTTCTTAAAAGGCCCCCTCCCACCACTGTAGGAAGAACTGCCTGGGGTGGAGTGGGGGGAGTGGAGTCAGAAGGTGCAGGACCTAGCAGGAAGTGACTGCAATGGTCCAGGTCAGCACTCATGTTAGAGGGAATAATAACGGTTACAAAAACTAATAGCGGGACTTCCCTGGGGGCGCAGTGGTTAAGAAGCCGCCTTCCAATGGAGGGGACACGGGTTCAAGCCCTGGTCCGGGATGATCCCACATGCCGCGGAGCAATTAAGCCCATGCGCCACAACTACTGAGCCTGCACTCTAGAACCCTCGAGCCACAACTACTGAAGCCCGCGTGCCACAACCACTGAAGCCCGCACACCTAGAGCCCGTGCTCTGCAACAAGAAAAGCCACCGCAATGAAAAGCCCGTGCACCGCAACGAAGAGTAGCCCCCGCTCGCCACAACTAGAGAAAGCCCGCGCACAGCAACAAAGACCCAACGCAGCCAAAAATAAATAAATAAATAAAAAATAAATTTATTTCCAAAAAAAAAACAACTAATAGCAAAGCTCTCCATGTACCAAGGCACAAGTACCATTTTTGCAGAAACCAACAAGCTGATTCTAAAATTTACATGTAAAGGTAAAGAAACTAGACTGGCCAAAACAATTCTGAAAAAGAACAAGGAATTCCCTGGTGGTCCAGTGGTTAGGACTTGGCTCTTTCACTGCTGGGGCCGGGTTCGATCCCTGGTTGGGGAACGAGGATCCCGCAAGACGCGTGGCACAGCCAAATTTTAAAACCTTAATTAATTCAAAATCTCTCAAAATGCATCACAGTTATAAGGCACACAGAAACGTGCAGATAAATATTTATATCAGCATTGATCATAAGCACCCAGAACTGGAGACAACCCAGCATCCGTCAGCATCCTTCAGTGGGTGAACACTTCAACAGCCAGTGATCCAGACACACCATGAAATGCTCCTCAGCAACAAAAAGGATCAAACTATCAAGGCACACAGCCTTGGATGGCTCTCAGAGGTGTTATGCAGAATGAAACAAGCCAGACTCAAAAGGCTGCATGAGTCTGTTTATATGACATTCTGGAAAAGGCAAAACGATAGAATGGAGTGGGGCGGGGCGGGGGGGGGGGCGTGACTGCAAAAGGACACAGGAGATTTTGGAGCGTGATAAGAGTGTTCTATATATTGTTTGTGGTGGTAACTCTTTGTGTGTTCACTATATGTAAATTTTATACCTAGGGTGGGGGAAAAAAACCCACAAAAATGAGCATGCTCTGTGTTCTGATACACTAAGATCTCCAAGAAATACTGTTAAGTGACAACCTCATCGTTCACAACAGGGTGTTAAGCTGGGCAGGAGAGGGAAGTGGATACACACACATTCATATTTGCTTCCATTTGCACTGAGAAACTGGGAGGACGCAGGAGAGGAGCGAGGGTGGTTAGCCATGGCTGTAGAAGTAGGAGGACAGGAAGCAAGCTTCTCTCTCTCCATTCTTCCTGATATTTTTGAACTTGGTTCCATGTTGGACATACTACCTATTCAAACAATTATATTAAAAAGAACACTCGGACTTCCCTGGTGGCACAGTGGTTAAGAATCCACCTGCCAATGTAGGGGACACGGGTTCGATCCCTGGTCCGGGAAGATCCCACATGCCGCGGAGCAACTAAGCCCATGTTCCACTACTACTAAGCCTGTGCTCTAGAGCCTGGAATTCATAACTACTGAGCCCGCACACCCCAACTACTGAGCCCGCATGCTGCAACTACTGAAGCCCACGCACCTAGAGCCCATGCTCCGCAACAAGAGAAGCCACCGTAATGAGAAGCCTGTGCACCGCAACGAAGAGTAGCCCCTGCTCACCACAACTAGAGAAAGCCCACACACATCAACGAAGACCCAACACAGCCAAAAAAAAAAAAAGAATCTTCAACGCTTCCAAGGGATAGTGTACAAAAAGGAGAGAAAAAGTAACTTTGTGGCAAGGAAAGCTGACAGACATGCCATCTCACCCAAAAGATCAAGGTCAACATCATCCACGGGAAGCTTTATTGATATCATGGACCACGGATAAGATGTGAGAAGAGTACCTCATCTTTGTGGTCCTCTTCCCCACAACCCATAGCCCCACTCAAACCATGAGAAAATACCAGATAAACCCAAATTGCGGGACAGTCTATAAAATACCAAGGTCATGAGGGCTTCCCTGGTGGCGCAGTGGTTTAGAGTCCGCCTGCCGATGCAGGGGACACGGGTTCGTGCCCCGGTCCGGGAAGATCCCACATGCCGCGGAGCGGCTGGGCCTGTGAGCCATGGCCGCTGAGCCTGCACATCCGGAGTCTGTGCTCCGCAGCGGGAGAGGCCACAACAGTGAGAGGCCCGCTTACCACAAAAAAAAAAAAAAAAAAAAAAAACCAAGGTCATGAAAAGCAAAGGCTGTGGCGCTGTCATAGCTGGGCGGAAGCTAAGGAGACGGGATGACCCAATGCGATGTGGGATCCTGGATGGGGTCCTGGGACAGAAAAAGGACGTATTGGGGACAACTGCGGAAATGTGAATCAATTCTGGCTTTCATTAATAATGATAATATGCCAAGGTTAATTTCTTAGCTGTGAGAAATACACCACGGCAAGGTAAGAGGTTAACCTTAGGTAAAGACGGGTGAAGAGTATATGCGAGCTCTCTGTGCTATCCCCATAACTTTCCTGTATGTTTACAGCCTGCTTACTTTCTGTAAATCTAAAGTTATGCCAGAATAAAAAATGTCTTAAAGAAACAAAACAAAGGCAAAAACCCCTCAAGACACTAAATAGCAAAGAACTTGGCATGAGGCATGACACATTCCAGCGAGATTTTGGACTATCAAAGATAAGACCTGGGAATTCCCTGGCAGTCCAGTGGTTAGGACTCAGAGCTCTCACTACCAGGGCCTGGGTTCAATCCCTGGTCAGGAACTAAGATCCCGCAAGCTGCACGGCACGGTCAAAAAAAAAGAACACAAAACCAAAACCAAACAAAAAGACAGACTTAATCCTGGCATTTAATGTGGTGGTGGGGGGGGCATTCACACATTAAAAAAATAAAGAAAAAGAATCTGAGAAGAGCTACAAGCTGATGAAGGTGGTCCCAAGCAAAAGGCAAGAAGAACCTCCACCTTACTCTTCCTATAGGAGAGAACTGTATTTTACAGCGAGTAAACAGTCCAAGAACTCTTGTAATTAAAAATCAAGCTAGATGGACCTAGAGACTGTCACACAGAGTGAAGTAAGTCAGAAAGAGAAAAACAAATATCGTATATTAATGCATATATGTGGAATCTAGAAATATAGCACAGATATTTGCAAAGCAGAAATAGAGACAGAGATGTAGAGAACAAATGTATGGATACCAAGGGGGAAGGGGAGGGTGGGAGGAATTGGGAGATTGGGATTGACACATATACACTATTGATACTATGTATAAAATAGATAACTAATGAGAACATACTGTATAGCACTATGTTAACTCTACTTAATGCACCGTGGTGACCTAAATGGGAAGGAAATCCAAAAAGAGGGGATATATGCATATGTATAGCTGATTCATTTTGCTGTACAGCAGAAACTAACACAACATTGTAAAGCAGCTACACTCCAATAAAAATTAATTTAAAAAAAATCAAGCTAGGACATCCTTTTGCCAGGAGCATATTCCAGGTGGGGGCCTCCCCACCTCAGAAAGTGGCCTGCTCTGAGCTTGCTGTCAACCTGTGCCAGGCGGTGCCACCGGGAGATGCCACTAGGGCAGAGGCCGCTGGAGCCGGGCTTCCTCCTGAATGGCTTCCGCCTAGACGAGGGGAAGTGTCGCAAGATGAGGAGACGTGTCAGCCCAAACCACAGGCAGCCTCTCTCAAGCTGAGTGGGCGGCTCACAGCCCCCGGTCACAGGCCCCTGATCTTGACTTATAGATCCCTGGGACTCCATCGCCCCACCAGCCAGAAAAGAACAACTCTGAGGGTATCATCCTCAAAGCCACTGGCTCCCTGGCTGCAGGGCCTGCTGAGGGGCAAGCAGGCTGTGACCCTCCAGAAGGATCCTGGCCATGAGCACAGAAGACAGAGGCCCCGTGGCTGGGACAGTAGGGGCTGTGTCCCCAGCCCACCCCGGGGCTTCCTCCAGGGCTGGCCTGGCTGTGCCAGGGCGTATCACCCGGCAAGCAGACGTAACCCCAGCTGGGACTGTTCCTGCCTGCTGTGCTCGCCTGCTGGCCTGCCAGTCCCTAGAGACTCTTATGGCTGGGAAAACGTGTCATGGGGCAGAGTCTCCAGGGTGCCTCGTCCTCCTCCTCCGTCTGGGCATCAGGGTGTCATCGGGGCCCTGGGCAGCTCTGCTGGCCACCTGTCCACACGCTATGGGTCTGTGATCCAAGCGGGTTCAAGTTTAGGCAAAGGAGGTCTCCCAGAACAAACAGAGCATGGTTCTCCATGCTGTGGCATTTGACTGGAATCCCCCTGGGAGTTTCAAGTTGGTCTGGGGAGGGGTCTGGCACTGGGCATCTCCCCGTGACGGACACTAATGGGCTGCCAGGACTCAGAAGCGATGACCCCAGCAGCTTCCTTTCCTTGGTTCTTGGTCCAAGCAGGCACTTGGGTATCCTCGGGCAGGGGGGTGGGGGTGGGAGGGAAGCTGCCTTCAGACCTCGGGTCCCCGTTGAGAGAGTGTGCCAGCGCCCAGACAGAGTGGCTGCCTGGTACCCAGGCAAGAAGCAAGAGTCGGAAGGGATGGCTCACTGGAAGCTGTGCAGGACCTCAGTCACCTCAGCCCAGGGAGGGGGCCCTGCTCGGCCCCATCTCACAGCCAGGAAGCCGGTCCAGAGAGACAGCCATGCCTGGCCGGCCCCGAGGTCTTAGCCTGTTACTGTTATTACCCTGTGCCCAAAGGGCAAATCACAGCCCTCCCCATAAAAAGGATACACTTGCTTCTGTCCCCCCTGGAGCACCCCAAAACCCTCTTCTATTCTCAGTCCCACACAACCCAGGTGGGCTATGAGCCCCTAAAGGCAAGTCACAGGGCTGTCCGCTGGTCCCCTTCTCAGTGGACATCTGTGCAGTGAAATTAATCCAAGTTTGGTCTTAAGGTACCTTCACGGAACAAATATGCGTGCTCCTACCCTGTGCCAGAATGGCAAGGAACGCTCGAAGATCCCTGCCCTTGTGGACCTGCCGTCCGCGGGGTGGGGAGAAAACAACACACAAAACAGTTTCCGGTCCTAAGATGAGCTCTGAAGAAAACACATCTAGGCACGCAGTCTGAGTGCCAGGGCCCTGTGTGAACCAGGGTAGGTCAGGGACGGCCTCTCAGAGGGGTGAGGTTTGAGCAGGGACCCAAGGAGAGAGGGGCAGGGTGTGGAGAACTCTGGACAAAGAGGAGATGTGGAGGAAGGAAGAGAAAGGCCCCGAGTAGGCGTGAGTCTGGGGGGTTCAGGGGCGGCCAGGAGGCTGTGTGGCCGGCGGGATGAGCTTGGGGGGCAGTGGGAGCAGGCGAGGGCGGGGGTGTTGGGGGGCCAGTGGAGGACTTGGACTTTTAGCCCAAGTGTGGGGGCCGCAGAGCGTGGTGGGCAGAAGAGGGACATGCCCAGACTCAGGTGTTCACAGGTACCCTGTGGACACTGTGGGCGGTGGGGGAGGCAGGGCGGGTGCCAGGGGACCAGGGCAGAGGCAGCTGCACTGGTCCAGGTCGTGGAAGGGGTCGGGACGGGTGAAGCGTGGCGAGGACACGCTGATGTGGGAGCCCTGGGATGGACTCTTTGGCCAATCCCAAGTCCACTCATTCAACCCAGGTGAACAGCTGCCAGGCAGCATCCTGGCCTCCACACCCAGGGAGGGGAGGGCCACACACCCAGTGCTGGCCATCCATCTCCCCATGTCCTCCTCTGTGTAGACACGTGTTCTACACAGGTGTCCCATGTCCACGTGCAAATCCTGGGAGCGGGTGACTAGACACAGCCTGAGCATCCATCACCAACAAGAGGCTGGTGAACAAACAAAGGTGGCTTTGCACCATGGAGTACTATGCAGCCGTGACAACAAGAAAGCACCCTGTGTAACAGGCCATGAGCCTCGAGCCGGGGCCCACAGCCAGGCAGGATGGGCACAAAGGTCCTCGTGTAGCAGTCACCTACCTGCTTCCAGGCAGCTGCTGCCTGTCCTCGTCTAGACAGAAAGACCTACTGCCTCCTCCAAGAAGCATTCCCTGACCACCATTCCCACCCCAAGGCTCCCTATGGGGCCGCCGTCTCCCACATGCCTCCACTCCCTTCTCACTGGAAAGTACCTCCTCAGAGAAGGACCTCTAGGGCCTCTCAGGTAGAGTGAACAAGTGAGTAAGGATGGGGCTCAGAGCCTCACCCCCACCGCCTGCCCCATTTCTGCCCCTCAACTGCCTCATCTGTAAAATGGGGCCAAGCTGAGGGGACGTACAGACAGCACTCAGTGCCTAGCACATGGTGAGTACGTCAAGGGCATGGAAAGTCCATTCAGTGTGACAGGAAGACCAGACCCGCCCCCCAATCGCCACCAGAGGAGGCAACTCGAGCAGCTGAGCCGTGGCACCGGGCACCCCAATGGGCACTGCAAAAATCCCCACAAGGGCTTCACTTATTCCTCAACACCCGGCTTTGTTCCAGAAACTTCTGAGGTACAAATGCAGTGCAGAGGGAGGGAAAACTGGACCCTGTGAAGTTGGAGCCAAGGGGAAAAGGGAGGCTGGAAAATCCAACGGAGCCAGGGGTGAGGATGCTACTTCAGGTACAGGCCAGCAGGCCTGGGGGAAGGGGGCCACCCATGAAGGCCGAGGCTCTGGGTTCAAGTCTGGCCACTTGGGCAAACCTCTGTGACTCAGTTTCCTCGTCAGTAGACGGAGATCAAGCACTGGCCTCGAAGTAGGTGAGGCGCCTTGTACCCAGGTCCCAGCATGGATCCTGGCAAGCAGCACGTGAGACAGCACTGTCCTTTCTCACTGGGACAGCCGCAGTGACTCCTGCTGGCCCCCCACCTCCATTCTTACCGCTCTGGGAGGGTCAGGAAGCTCCAAGCAGCAGTTACAAACATTTCGACGAAGCAGGACCCCTAGGATGTGCTGCGTGGTTGGAAAACAAGTTTCTGAACAATATAAACAGGGTAGTCCCAGTTCTGGAAAGAAGATGTACCCCCAAAAGAAGCAACCCCGAATAGTGCTGTGTATTTTCTATAGGTACCAGCGTGTCCATATGTACGTAAACACGAGAGGGCTCTGACAGGATATATGCCAAACTGACAATGGTGCTTCCACATGGAGCTGGAAGGAAGGGACAGGGTGGGCAATGTATCCTTCCTCATCTGTCATGGTTTCCCTTTTTCGGAGAACTCAGTTTTCAGTGTTCTACTTATATAATTAAAATTAGGGGGCTTCCCTGGTGGCGCCGTGGTTGAGAGTCCGCCTGCCGATGCAAGGGACACGGGTTCGTGCCCCGGTCGGGAAGATCCCACATGCCACGGAGCGGCTGGGCCCGTGAGCCATGGCCGCTGAGCCTGCGCGTCCGGAGCCTGTGCTCCGCAATGGGAGAGGCCACAGCAGTGAGAGGCCTGCGTACCGCAAAAAAAAAAAAAAAAAACACAAACAAAAACTTAGGAAAAATAGGCATCTGACAGGCAGTTTCCTGACCCCCATGGGCCCAGTGGTCTTGCCTTCGACTCAGGTCCCTTTCCATATCTGAAGGGGGCACCTGTGGAGCCCTCTGCCTGGGACACCCTTCTCTGGGGTCTGCAAGGGGCTGGCTCCATTGCAGGCCCGCCCTGACCACCCCGTCTGAAGCAGCCCCTGCCCAGCCACTCTCTCACTCTCCCCATCGTTTTCACTGCACTTCTCCATCTTCAGAGTGTCACTGCTCATTTAACCATTCTGCTGACCTCTGTCCATCTCAGTCCCCGCTGGGTCCCCAGCACCCGGCATGCTGTCAGACACAGAGTTAACCTCAAGGATCCGGAAAGCCAGAAATCGCTCCATCCGTCACCTCGGCCCCAGCCCCAGATACAAGCACCGTAGTGTCCACTACTGACCTGACAGCCAAAAGCCATGGCCACACCTTCCCAACCCCACTATCCCCGGGCAGTGGGCTCTGGAGGAGACAGGCCCGGCTCAGGGCCCGCTCCTGCCCTCCTCCCTATGTGACTTCAAGCCAGTCCACCTCTGAGGCCTCAGTTTCCCTACCTGTGAAGCAGGGATGCTAAGGGCAGTATCTGCCCCCAAGGACGGCTGGGACCATGTGGTCAGATTTTAGACATAAGTCCCTGGGGCACGACACACAGTGACTCTCCACAAACATCAGCTCTTACTGTGTTATAAACATCCAGCAGCAGGTGAAACCGAAAGGGCCACCCAGCTCCCTGTTCAAGGTGAGGGTGACTCCAAAGGGGAAAATCCCCAGCATCTAGCAGGGACCTCACTGCCAATACTAACAGGAACCCCAATGTACCTGGAAGCAGGAGCCTTTTCTCTCTAGTGCCATTTTGCCTCGGAGGCAGGGTAATTTTTTTCTTTATTCGGATTGGGGCTAATGGACTATAAATATCTCATTATTGGCTTGCATTTTTCCAAGCTCTAACAATAAGGGCTTAATTACAGTATGCGGTTGGCAACCCCAGTAAATTAAGGGTTAGCCGACGTCCCCATTTCTTTCTGCAGCTGAGGGGCCTGTAATTTCGGCATTTTCATTCAAATCGGGCAAAAGCTTGGCAGATGTGGCTCTGAACCAAATGCAAACACTGGAGAGACACAGGGTTCCATGCCATGCCCAGCGTTTTCTGCCCGCACTACCTTTGAAAACTCCAAATCTGGAACTGTCCACGAGGCCATCCTCTGCCCTCACCCACAATGAACTGGACTTTTTACCAGAGGATTTCAATCCGTGTACCTAGCAAGGGCCATTATCCCCAGACAAATAACTCTGAAAAGCATTTGGGCAGCCCAGAGCTGAGCTCTGGAGAAATCTGTCTTCCTGGTTATAAACATAATCCCCAAATGAGCCAAAACGAATAAAGACTTATGTGGGGAGACAACCCACATGTGGGGTTCGAAGCTGTACATTTTTCCAGGCTTTTTACTATGAAAATACAACTGTTTGGAATAAGATGGGCTCACACGTCCATTTGGTCTGGGCCCTAACAGGTCTTGCACAGGCTTTCTGGGTCATTCAATTCTCTTCTAGATCACTCTGAGTAGTTATTTCGTAGTTGGTTGTCTGGACACATTGTCTAGTCAATTCGATAGACTTGGGCCTTTTTTGCTCCCAATTTCCCACCATCATATGCTGAATGAGCATTAAAAAACTCTCATGGCCAGTCACCATTCCCACTGAGAAACAGCAGGAACGGGCTCCCACAAGCATTTCAGGACCTGGTTCACCAGCTGGTTCCAGCTGCATCCCCAGAGCTCAAAGTACACTGACAGGTGCTCAATGAGTGTCTGTGCTAAAATGAGGCGTTACTTATATTAACAATCATGAATTCCTTTTCTTTAAGGAAAGAGAAATTAACAACTGATCTTCAGAGTCCTGACCCAGGGCTATACAAAATGCACAGGTCTAATGTTTCACAAGGATTAGCTCATTCGAATGCTCAGCCCGCTCCCAGGAGAGAGGAACCATCATGAACCCCGCTTTCCAGACAAAGAAACTGAGGCCCAAGAAGTGAGGTCATTCAGCTGATGGATGCCACCTTCCCACAGGTGCCTCTGGACTCTGCCTGCTCCGGCTGGCCTGGGTACTACAGATCACACAGGCAAAGGCCCTTCGGCTTTGCCTGAAACGAAGGACCATGGAAACAGCAGCTGTCATTTGAACACCGAAGAGCTGTTAAGGGACAAACCAGCCCAAAGAGCAAGCCATGTGCCCACCCCTCAGTCTGGCAGGGACGTGAGCCAACGGTCATCTGACACGCATTCATCCAGTACCCACTGTGTGCCCCGCAGCGGCCCCATGATACAGCTACGTCTCCCTGCAGGGACCCATCACCCGAGACCAAATGGAAACGCAGCTGGAAACGGTAGAGTCCGTGGGTAGCTGCTTCTTGTCAAAAGAAAAATGGCACCGGGCCCTACATGTGCTCACAGCCACTACTCACTGAGAGCGCCAAGGCGGAGCTGCACATCAAAGGCAAGAGCCCTCAGCTTGCCCAGAACCAGATCCAGAAGGATCACAACAGTGCCACCAGCAGCTCTCCCTCTACCCAGGGCCCTCCCTGGCCTCCAAGTCTCCACGTGGCCTGCACCCTGCCCCACCCCAGTACCCCCCTCACCTCACCTCCCCCCACTCACCCACTATACCGTGTTCCAGGCACACTCCCACCTCAGGGCCTTTGCCCTGGCTGTTCCCACAGCCTGGGACGCTCTTCCCACAGATCTCCACAGGTCCTCCCTCACCTCCTTAAGTCTCTGTTCAAATGTCACCTTCCCATGGAGGCCTTCCCTGACCCTCCTTTTAAACCTATAACCTCCCCCTGCCCTCTCCATAATCTCTTTTTTTTCCATAAAACGGTTATCTTCTACCTTGTTTCTTCTTTATCTGCGTCCTGCTGGAAGGTCAGCTCCCCCAGGGCAGGGGCTTTGGTATCTTGCTCAGGGCTGTGTCTGCAGCCCTAGAACAGAACCGGGCACAGAGTGAACATGCTCAGAAAACACTTTTCAGTGAACGAATGAAAAATGCATGACCTTTTACCTTTTAAGTGCTTTTTCACACCAGACACTCTTCCGAGACTCATTTAATCCTCACTCCACCCTCAATGCCCTAAGAGGTGAAACACACCCAACCTGGTGGCCTGAATGGGGCCCATGAGGAGGTAATGTTAAGAGCCCCATTTCCCAGCCGGGGAAACTGAGGCTCGGAAGACAAAGACTGACAGGATCAAGTCCAAGACTGGGAGACTCCAAGCTGGAGGCCTCAACCTCTGCCTCCCCTTCCTGCTCTTTTCCCAAGGGAATATTTCTACAGCCCTTCCCTTTGCCAGACCCTGAGGCTGAATGACAAGGGTCACCAGGGAGCCACATCCTCCCCTCTCTCTAGGGCCACAGGTCTATCTGCTGGTACAGGGCAGGACAAGCCCTGGGCCTTAACCTTAAAGGTTTCCGGGGCCAGGAGGCTCCGGACAAATATGAAATGGGCCTGGGCAAGCACTAGGGAGTAGTGGGGACTCTGGCAGCTCAAGGGGCCACTCCTAGTCTGATGGGGCAGCCAGTGGCTGCTGCTTCTGAGACCCAGGCAGTTGGTGCCAGGCACAGGCCCAGGGAGGCCAGAATACGATGATTATAACAGCAGCAGCCACGGGTACAGGGTCCATGCACTCAACACACGTTAGCTCACCCTGTCCTGCAGAGAGGGCCTAGTAATCACCCCATTTTACGGAAAAGGAATCGGGCCATAGTCACACAGCCAAACATGCTAGAGCCAGACCTAGGGCCCAGAGCCTGTGCTCTACACCACTAAACCCTAAACATCTTTGGGGTTTTTGCTAGCATGACCAAAATCTGATTTTGATGCAAAATCTCACTTTTAAATGTTGACAGCTAATTAAAAACAAAACATTTTAGGGCTCCCCTGGTGGCGCAGTGGTTAAGAATCTGCCTGTCAACGTAGGGGACACAGGTTCGAGCCCTGGTCCGGGAAGATCCCACATGCCGCAGAGCAACTAAGCCCGTGCGCCACAACTACTGAGCCTGCACTCTAGATCCCATGAGCCACAACTACTGAAGCCTGCGCGTCACAACTACAGAAGCCCGCGCGCCTAGAGCCCGTGCTCTGCAACTAGAGAAGCCACTGCAGTGAGAAGCCCGCGCACGGCAAGGAAGAGTAGCCCCCGCTCGCCGCAACTAGAGAAAGCCCGCGTGCAGCAACGAAGACCCAACGCAGCCAAAAATAATAAAATAAATAAATTTATAAAAAACAAAACAAAACATTTTAAACTCCATGCTGGTGAAAAAAAAGACGGAGCAAGCAGGCTTCGGCCCCCGTGGCCATGGACCTGCAACCCCTGGTACGGGGCTGGGCTATCTGGGCTATTCTCACTCTCGGATCAAGTTCTTAGAAAAGCCACAAGGAGGAGGCAAGGAAACAGAGCAGCCCGTGCTGCCCCCAAGGCACAGAGCTTGATATGCTCTCCTGTTTGTTCCTTGAAACCAGCCGGGAAACCCTCTGTGGGTCCAGGGCGCAAGGGAGGAAAAGGGTCTTCAGCTGCAGCACAGTTCAGCCAAAGTCACAAAAAGAAGCAGGCAGTGGGACTCAAAGCGAGGCCTGCCTGCCATCCCCCTATGGCAGGGCTTTGTAGCTGAGAAGCCTTACCCACACTCCAGAAATAAAAAGAAGTTGGCTCCTGTCTGAGCACCCCATACCCAAAGAGAGGCCTTTTTACAGCTTTGGCTCTCGGGCCCTGAATTAATGCGCTTAACGACCGACGTCACGCTGCAGGCTCTAGGAGGAGGTCGTCACAGGAGCCAGCTCAATAGCAGTTGGCCGTTGCCAGATGCCAGGGTGGGTGGGAGGGAAAGGTGAAGGGCAGGGGGCCCGAGAAGAGGTGGGGATGGGAGAGAGACCCGGGGTCTCCAACCCAGAGCCCTCAATCCCTCACTGAACAACCTCGAGCAAGAATGCACAGCTCTCTGAGCCTCAGTTTTCTGCTCTAGAAAATGGGATCACAGCAGTGCCAGTCTCATAAGGCTTAAATGAAGTCCAGTGTGTAACTGCAGAACACTTTTAATTCTTACTAGCCTTTGTTGTCGATACGTAAGGAACCAGCCTGGGGAGTAACAGCCCCATCCAAGTACACCTACTGTGTGCCAGGCACCATGCTAAGTGAGCACTTTCAACACACCATGTCACTGCATCCTTGCAACAGTCTTGTTGAGGGTCCATCGCCCCATTTTTCAGAAGGGAAACTAAGGCTCAAAGAGGTCAAACAATCTGTGCGAGGTCACAAGGCAGGTGAAATGGACAGAGCTTTACAGACGCTCACCGGAAGCCTGGGCAGACGGGAATATGGCCAAGCAGGGGGCCCACAGCCCAGCCCGAGGCTCAACCCAGGCCGCGCTGATCCCAAGTACACACCTTTCCGCCACAGTAGACAGAGGGCATTGAGCCAGAGACAAAGCAGCAAAGGAGGAAATTCGTGCTGCTGGGAGCAAAACCCCAGGCCTCTGGGAAGGCAGGGGCGGGGCTGGGTGCCCAGCTGGGCTCCACTGAGTGCCAGCCTGGTGGCCTTGGGCAAATAGCAAGTCTTTTCTGAGCTGAACCAAGAAACAACTCAGCTTGGGGCCTGCTGGATGAACATTATCTCTTAACATTGATAACAACAATAATAATAATGATGACTATGACGTTATTATTTGGCAGCCACAGTCACAAATGGAGTCCTTCCCAGAATGCAGAAGTGGCCACCCATCTGGGAGGCAGAAGGACAAGAGGTGGGGGAAGGGAGAGGGGAGAACCAACCGCCCTCAGTGGCCACAGGGTCCATTCGCATCCATTAGCTTCCTGAATCCTGGAAACAGCCCAGAGAGTGGAATTTGTCCACTGGACAGATGGGCAATCTGAGGCTTCTCAGGGCTGCCTAGGGAAGGCTGTATACCAGCTCTTGCCGCCACAACCTGATCAGGCAAGAAGTTCCTTCCCAGGATCCAAGGAGGGCCCCCAATTTTCAGGCTTTAGCTTGGGGTTTGGACCCTATGTTCCAGGGCCCCGGAGGCACCCTGACATGGGCCAGGAGAGACTCCTGGAGGAAGTTCCCCCTGGGGTCCTACTTCCAATAGAAAGGAGTTCAGGTCTCATCCTTCAGCTCCCTTCTCCTCTGCTTGCTCCCACCACCCCCTGCCACAGAGGTGACGGCTAGGGCACTGACAGGCAGATTAGGAGAAGGACAGACACCAGGACAGACAGACAAAAGGGTCCACTTGGAAGAGAGGAGCCAGCGTTCACCAGGCACCAAGTTGAAGAGTCAGCCCAGGAGAGCCAGACAACAGGGTCTCCTAGGTCCAGCCAGCCAGTCAGACAGACAGCAGAGGCCAGCTGGGTAACCCAACAGAGGAATAGCTAAGTGTTAAAGTCTGGGAAGGGCACGGATGGGCAACCAGACAGGACAGGTCATTCTGGATAGCTAGCCAGGCAGCAGGGGGCTGCCCTGCGGTACTGGACAGATGGATAGCCAAATGGTGGCGGCGGGGAAACCTATCCAGGACAGAGAGACAGCCAACCAGACGACAGAAACTGCTCCAGATAAATGAACAGCCAGCCAGACCGCAGGGATCGGCCCAATAGATATCTAGGTGACAGGTTTCGGACAGAGAAGGGGAACCTATCCCTGACCCACAGACAACCAGATGGCATAATTCACCCACTACAGCCGGGGGCCAGAGAGTCGGCGGGGGTTCACCGCACCTCCTGGCCCACGCCCCCCAGCCCCGGCAGGGAGCCCTCCGCCCAGGGCGTCCCACAGGGCCCGCCTCCCTGTCCCCGTCCCCGTCGCGGGCACGCAAGCGCCGCAGTTACGCCGGCGGCGCAGGACGCGCCATTCCCGGTCCGCCCTCCGCGCCCTAGGCCGCCGCCTGCCCGCTGTCGCCGCCCCGCTCGCTCACCGGCCCACGAAGTTCTCGAGCACCGAGCTCTTGCCGGCGCTCTGGCCGCCCACCACGGCGATCTGCGGCAGGTCCAGGTGGCAGCTCTGGCCGATGGAGCTGAAGGCATCCTGCAGCTTGTTGACCAGCGGGATCAGCTCTTCCATCCCGCGGTTGCCCATGGCGCCGGCGGCCCCGGCCCGAGAGCCCAGCGCTCCCCGCCCGCCCCTGGCCCTCGACGATGCGGCCCCGCGGCGTCCGCGGCCGTTGCTCCCCGCCCGCCCGGGCCTCGGCGCGACGCCCGCTCCCGGCTCGGCCTCACGGTCGCCGCCTCATCCGGTTCTCAGGCAACACCCGACCCAAGCGACCTCCCGCCCGGGCCCTGGGGCTGCACCCAAAGCTCTCGCGCCACCCCCGATTGGTCGGCTGCGCTGTCACTCGTGCACACAAGCCAATGAAAGCGAAGCACGGGCCTACGGCCAAATGAGTCTTCCCCCTGGGGACCTTCTCTCGGACTCATTGGACGAAAGAACTGTCGCTATTGTGCTAGAAGCCAATAGCGGCGGGAAGCGAGTTATCCAGGCCCGGAGGCGGTGTTTCGGGAAAAGGCATTTTGGCCCCGCCTATTAGGGGCAGTTCCAGGATAGCAGGAACATCCGCCAATCTTATTGGCAGGGAGATCGCCAGTCAACAAAGCTGGCCAATGATACTAGGGATCGGTTCTTAACCACGGTCTGTCACTTGACGCTACCTAGTTCCCTAAAAATTTCCCATTGGTTTATATAAATATCACCCCGTTTCATCAGCCAACAAATCAAGAGAGTGGGACTTAACCTCCGAATCTTGACTCTGATTGAAAACTGTACCTGTCCATCAAAGAACCTCCTCCCGTTCTTGTGATTGTCGTGTCTACTGGAGTCTTCCGGAGCAGAGGGTAGGCCCGCAGTACTCGCCAACGCGCGCCACCTCCTGGTAGGATGCAGTGGCGATCCTCACTTGTGAGTTTCTGGGCTCTAGAGAAAACTAAAAGTCCCAGAATGCGTCTCGGGCCCGGGCTTGCAAATCAGCTCCCTGCGCGGGGTCCCAATGCACTTTGAAGGTGAGAGTCAGGCTGTTAATGGTTCCTAGGGAGAGGCAGTCTAGCACGGCCTCGCTGGCTCCCACTTTCATTCCTATTAAGACGTCTCCATGCCCTTGCAAACGCTGTGCTCTCCCCTAGGAATACCTTCCGCTCACGCCTGTCTTGATGCGGCTAACGCTCCAACGTTGTTCCCCTGCCTCTTGAACTTCAACGCATCTTGGATCTTTTTTTAAAAAATAAATTTATTTATTTTTTATGTTTGTCTGTGTTGGGTCTTCACTGCGTGTGGGCTTTCTCTAGTCGCAGCGAGCAGGGGCTACTCTTCGTTGCAGTGCGTGGGCTTCTCATTGCAGTGGCTTCTCTTGTTGCAGAACATGGGCTTCTAGGCATGCGGGCTTCAGTGGTTGTGGCACGCGGGCTCAGTAGCTGTGGCTGGCGGGCTCTAGAGCACAGGCTCAGTAGTTGTTAGTTGCTTAGTTGCTTCGCAGCACGTGGGATCTTCCCGGACCAGGGTTCGAACCGTGTTCCCTGCATTGGCAGGCAGATTCTTCCAGGGAAGCCCCTGGATCTTTTCGAGTACCCGATGAAACTCAACGGACCCTTTCCCCAGGAAAAAACACGTTATTTTGCAGGTAACGTTGGGGGTTCTGGGAACTGGGAACTCTTGACCACTTGGAAAAGAGGCCGGGAATAGGTGGAACAATTTTAAGACAAATGATTTGATTATGCTGGGCATAGATAGGCCAGAGAGACAGCCCAGTAAGGAGCTAGCAGCAAAGGAGGTGGGGAAGTAGTCTGACAGAGCGGGGTGGTAACAGGGGAATGGAGAAAGAAGGAGTAGGAGGATGGCAGAGTGGCCAAAGGTATATGCCTGGTCCATGACCCAAAACTATTAGTCTCAGAGATAGGCAAAATGACTGACAATGTTTGGCACTGCAGCCTTGACCACGATCACGGAAACCTGGAAACACCCTAACTGCTCATCCATAGAGCTCATTAAATAAATACTATGCAGCATCTGTAAACAAGATTGAGGAAGTTTTCATGTACTGACGTGTAAACAATTTGAGATACACTAAGAGAAGGGAAAAAAGCAAGGTACAGAACTGCATGTATAGGATGCTGACATTCATGAAAAAATGTACACATGGAAAATTTATGGAAGAATACACAAATTGATAATTATGATATTTGAATTGTAGATCCTACAAGTGTTACTTTTTCAGTTTAAAAAACTGTAGCTTCTAAGAGCACCACCAGCTCTGTAATCGGCCATATCTGGATTAGATCCTAGGCCTGTTTATTTGCTGGGTGATAATGACCAAGTGACTTCATTTCTCAGTTTCCTCATCTGTAAAATGGGGAACCATAAAGTTGCAAGAATTAAATACACTTGACGACCATTTAGAACAGTGCCAGGCACAGTATAAGCACCTTCTAGATCACACATGTTATTATCACTGTGTTTACTGACAACTAGATTAAGTCTGAAGAGTCAAGGTCAAGAACCAGAGCTTTGGAGCCCAGGTGCTTCTTCCTTGATGGTGACCTTGGCAAGTGACTTCCCCCTCTCTGGACCTGTTTCTCCACCCCCAGGATGGCTGGGGGGCCTGAGCCACAGGAAAGGAATGCAGCTCCCACTCTGAGCACTTCCTACATGCTCAGTTTCCAGATAACAACTGCTGCTATGGTTACTTGTTGTTATTATCAATTGGGGGTGGGGGTGACATGGGCCCCAGTGACACTCAGACCAGGAAGGGAACCTAGACAGGCCACCTCCCCAAGAAGACACGGACACACTCTATGTTATAATTTAAAAAAAAAAAAAATCCTTCAATATCTCCCATCCCCTCCCTCCCTCCCTCCCCCAAGCGGGGTCATCCCAGTGTGATTCCCACAGAGGCCAGGGCTTCAGTGGCCCAGGAGGGACAGAGGGTGGGGTCCCCATACATGGTGCCCATAAAGTCCCTTACGAAGTCGGGGAAGCGCTTCTCCACAATGCTGGCGCGTACAGCGCTCATCAGCCGCAGCTGCAGTGGGGAGGGGGGTCAGCAATCAGCCACCAGCATAGGGGAGACCCCCATCCCCCTTGCCTCACCCCTCCCAGCTACAGGCCCACCTGATAGGCGATGTTGTGGACAGTGAGGTGGTGCAGGGCCGCGGTGTTGTCGCTATGGAGCAGTGTGTGCAGGAAGGCCCGGCTGTGCCTGGGGACAGAAGGAGGGGGGTCAGCAGTGCCGGGTCCTGCCCCCCTCCCTGCCCTCCCCCTGCCCCCAGGCTCCATCCTCCCCTACTTTTGGCAGGTGGGACAGGCACACTCTGGGTCTATGGGGCGGAAGTCTTTCTCATACTGTTTCTTCTTCAGTGGCAGGTTCCCCGTGGGCACCAGGGCAGAGCCAAAGCGCTGGGGGTGGACAGGGGGAGGGGAAGGTGGGTCAACCAGGTCTTCCCCCCCTCCTTGGCCCCCGCAATCCCTCTCCGGTCTCTCCCCTGCCAAGGGCCTCACCGCTGTCCGTGTGGGGAAGACGCAGTCAAACATGTCGCATCCGAGAGCCACGCAGACCACCAGATCAGTGGCATAGCTGGGGGTGGGGCCGTGGGGGAGGGGAGCAGAGAACCTCAAGCCCTGGTCACATACCCAGGGCCCCCATCCCCAAGAATGGCACCCTCAGAACCACCCCCAGCAGAGGGCCATGTCCTCCTCAGTTCCCTCCCAAGCAGGGCTGTGTCCTTCCCCCTCCCCGACCCTCAGAGGCAGGGGTTCCCAGGAATCCCCTCCCCGTAGGCAGGGCTATCTCCCCTCTCCTCCACATACCCGACCCCCATCAGGTATCGGGGCTTGTCCTTAGGCAGCCTTGAGGTGCTCAGCGCCACCATCCTCCAGAACTGGCCCTTGCTCTCACCCCCGCTCAGGCCCCCGATGGCAAAGCCTGGCACGTCTCTCTTGGTCATCTCTAGGGGTGCAGAGGCAAGGTCAGCGGTGATCAGAAAAAAGGAAATAGGCCACAGTCTCCTCCTCTTCTTCCTCCTCACCCTCAGGGCAGACCCTGCCCAGACCTCCACAGGCCATC
Organism: Orcinus orca; assembly: GCF_937001465.1. Lineage (NCBI taxonomy): Eukaryota > Metazoa > Chordata > Mammalia > Artiodactyla > Delphinidae > Orcinus > Orcinus orca. Next base: position 7,254,081 of record NC_064561.1, on the reverse strand, counting down.
AGGAAAAGAAAATGTGACAGAGAGAGAGAAAGAGAGTGTATGTGTGGTGTATGTGTGTCTGGGGGCTGCTGGTGATCTCAGCTACCGTTTATAGAATGCCTGCTGCATGTCAGGGCTTCTTCTTTAATCCTCCGGAGAGAGGCCCAGGGCCCACACTCCCTTAGCTGAAACCTAAGATGAAGCCAGATGTGTTTCAAAATTTTCTAGGTTTTAGAACAGTGAACATCCTACATGCTGAAGAACAGCCTGTCATCAAACGCTGTAACATTTTGACAACAAAATGTGTAAAGACTCCTAACAAACTGGGGTCAGTAAGTCTGATCTTGCCACCAAATGAATTGCAAATTCTTGCGTGTTTTGGATATTAGAAGTGGGCAGGGGAATTCCTGGGCGGTCCAGTGGTTAGGGATCTGCACTTCCACTGCAGGGGGTGCAGGTTCGATTCCTGGTCAGGGAGCTAAGATCCCACATGCCTCGCAGTAAGACCAGAAAAAGAAAAAACAGAAGTGGGCAATTAGGCTCCAGAATTGCAGGGCAGGAGCTGCAGATCTGCACTGTGGTTGAGGCATGCAGAGCTTAAACCACTGGCCCCAGGCCACATATGCCAGAGGCTGGATTCGAACCCAGGTCTAGCCTCAAAACCAAGACTTATCTCTGGCCCCAGCTGCCCAGTTCAACTAGGGGGGAGGCCACAGCATTGACAAAGCAGGCCTGGTCTGGGGCTGGGTTTTGAAGCCGGAGTGAGCAGCAGAACCAACTGGGGATGAGTTGTTCAAATGCAGCTTCCCAGGTCCGCCCTGGCCCCAGACTCTGACCCAGTCATAGGGAGAGCCTGGGGGGTTCTGGTTCAGGCGAGACTCAGAGCACTGAGAAGCACCACCGGGACAGTGCTTGTCAAACTGCAGGTGGCTGAGAAATGAATTTGATTTGATGGGATGAGATCAGGGTTGTTGCTGTTGTTTTTTTTTTTAAATGAGAATAGAAAATATTGTATCAAAGACTCTCTCGTGTATAATGGTAAATGCTTCAGGAAGCCTTGGTTTCCACTCTCATATATGTGCACGCATCCAGAGCCATGACACGAAATGTACTTCTGACTGTGGGTCTCCATTAAAAAGACTTACTGGACCGGGGTGGGGGTGGAGACTGGGGGTGGTGGGCAGTTTGAGGACAAAAGGAATTACAACAGGACAGTCTTCACAACAGCATACACTGATGCCAGGTGCAGGTGGGACACCTTGAACAAATTTTCCCATTTATTCCTCACTTCGATCCCATGACATTGGGAGTATGTTCCCATTTTACAGAGGAAGAAAGTGAGGCTCAGGGAGGCCAAACCACTAGCCTAAGGATGCACAGCCATGAGGCAACAGATCAGGGGGTTGGATCCAGCTGTGTGGACTCCAGAACCCAGAGTCTTGTCCGTGACACCTCACTGCCTTTGAGCCCCCATCTCTGCCTCCACTTTGTCTCCATGACCACGGTCTTGGTTCAGGCCTCACTGTCACCCTCCCCCTGGGCAACTACTCCAGCTTCCTCTATGGGCCTTACGCTTCCTATCTCATTGGGATTTTTCTCCCACTCTCCCACTCAACAGCCTTCCATAGCTCCCCAGCACCTCGGTGTGCTGTCCCAGGGCCTCCACCAGCAGCACAATGCCTCGGGCCCAACCCCTTGCTCCTGACTGACTGCATGTCTCACTCCCCAGGGATGGAGCAGCTCCATGTATCTGTTAATGCTGTAGGTTCCAGAGCCCAAGGTCTGGGTTCAAATCCCAGCTCTGCAACATGCACGCTGTGTGGCTGGGCGTAAGTAACTTAACAGCTCTGTGCCTCAGTTTCCCCTCCTGTAACCTTGGGAACCTGGTAGTTCCCACCTTACAGGATCTTTATGAAACCTCAATGGGTCAGTCCATGACCAGCGTCTGGCATAGTGCCTGGTGAACACCCGAAAATTGATAGCTATTGGAATTTTTATTCTCCAAACACACTCTGCTCCATGCTGCCTGAGGGCCTTTGCTTCAGCTGTTCCTTCCACCTAGAGTGCTCTTTTGTTAATTAATAACCACTCTTGGACTTCTTGTCCAACCACTTGTGGCGGAGTGGTTAAGAATCTGTCTGCCAATGCAGGAGACACGGGATCGATCCCTGGTCTAGGAAGATCCCACATGCCGCGGAGCAACTAAGCCCGTGCCGCACAACTACTGAGCCTGCACTCTAGAGCCCACAAGTCATAACTACTGAACCCACGCGCCCCAACTACTGAGCCCACATGCTGCAACTACTGAAGCCTGCGCGCCTAGAGCCTGTACTCTGAAACAAGAGAAGCCACCGCAATAAGAAGTGCATGCACTGCAACAAAAAGTAGCCCTTGCACGCCACAACTAGAGAAAAGCCTGCATGCAGCAATGAAGACCCAATGCAACCAGAAAAATAAATAAATAAAAATTTAAAAAGAGAGAAAAAATAATAAATAAAAATAGGTGTTGCAATATTAACATCAGAAAAAAATAAAATTCAAAGCAACCCACATCAGGGGCTTCCCTGGTGGCACAGTGGTTGAGAGTCCGCCTGCCGATGCAGGGGACACGGGTTCGTGCCCCGGTCCAGGAAGATCCCACATGCCGCGGAGCAGCTGGGCCCGTGAGCCATGGCTGCTGAGCCTGCGCATCCGGAGCCTGGGCTCCGCAGCGGGAGAGGCCACAACAGTGAGAGGCCCGCATACCGCAAAAAAAACAAAAACAAAAATAAAACAAAAACAAAGCAACCCACATCAAAAAAAACAAGGAAACTATTAAAAAAAAACAACAACACATAATAATCACTCTTGGGAACTCCCTGGCGGTCCAGTGGTTAGGACTCCACACTTTCACTGCCGAGGGCCTGGGTTCAGTCCCTGGTTGGGGAACTAAGATCCCACAAGCCGCAGCGCAGCCAAAAACGAAAACAAAAAAACCGCCAACTCTCTCAGCACCATCGCATGCCAGGCCCACGTGGGGCTCTCTGCAATGGAAAAGCCCTGGTCCTGTTGGCACATGGCTTTACCTTCGAGGCAGGTGGCCCGGAGATCCGCATCCAGCCCACCCTGGATGATGGCGAAGAGGTTCTGTTTGTCCGGCCGCTGATGGGCTGCAATGCACCGGTCCAGCCAGCGGATTGATCTGAAAGAGGACCCTGGTTGTAAGCCATAGGGACTTGGTGAGGGGTAGGGAGACAAGGCTGCAGGACCAGGATCCTCTCCCTCTCCCCCTCCCTCTCCGAACACACACACACACACACACACACCTGTACATGGCCTCTTCCACACGTGGCCCTGTCACAGTGCTGCTGACCACATCATCCAGCTGCATGATGATGTCTGAGCCTGGAGAGTGAGACAGGAACACAGTCACTGGGAAAGCCCCCACGTTGAGGACAAGCTGGACCCCAGGTCCCTCTCCAGGTCTTGCTGACTCCCAGTTAACCCCCAATCTGCTTATACAGCAACCAGAGGAAGCTTTTCAAAATGCACATCTGATCTTGCCACCCACCAGCTAAAACCCTGCCCTGGCACTACTGTAGAATAAAATCCCACCTCGGGGATTCCCTGGCGGTCCAGTGGTTAGGACTCGGCGCTTTCACTGCCGAGGTCCCTGGTTCAATCCCTGGTCGGAGAACTGAAACCTCACAACCTGTGCGGTGCAGCCAAAAAAAAAAATCCCACCTCTGCAGATTTACCCTTCAAGAACCAAATGACGTGTGTAGCAAGTGATTCTTCACAGTGTGTTGGGTAATAGCAAGATGGGAGTCCAAGTGTCACAGGGGTCTAGTTAAGTAAACCATGGTCCAGGCCTTAATGGAAGGTTCTTTCCCACAATTCCAAAATCCAGAAACTTCTCAAAATCATACGATTTTTCTTATGCTTATGGCATCCTCATTTGGCAGCAAAACCTGAGACAGTTGTCATCTTTTTTTTTTTTTTTTTTTCCGGTACGCAGGCCTCTCACCGCTGTGGCCTCTCCCACTGCGGAGCACAGGCTCCGGATGCACAGGCCCAGCGGCCATGGCCCACGGGCCCAGCTGCTCGGCGGCTCGCGGGATCCTCCCAGACCGGGGCACGAACCCGCGTCCCCTGCACCGGCAGGCGGACTCTCAACCACTGCGCCACCAGGGAAGCCCAATAGTTGTCATCTTTTTAAAAACCTAATTTACTGTGAAGGTTCATAAGTGTTAATGCAATAAATGTGAAGTGTAGGGACTTCCCTGGCAGTCCAGTGGTTAAGACTCTGCACTTCCACTGCAGGGGGTATGGGTTTGATCCCTGGTCAGGGAACTAAGATCCGGCATGCCGCACAGTGCAGCCAAAAAAAAGAAAAAACAAATGGTTAAGATGGTAAATTTTATGTTATGTGTATTTTAACACAATTTTTTTTAATTGAAAAAAAAGAAGTGGGCTTCCCTGGTGGCGCAGTGGTTGAGAGTCCGCCTGCCGATGCAGGGGACACAGGTTCGTTCCCCGGTCTGGGAGGATCCCACATGCCGCGGAGCAGCTGGGCCCGTGAGCCGTGGCCGCTGAGCCTGCGCGTCTGGAGTCTGTGCTCCGCAACGGGAGAGGCCACGAGAGTGAGAGGCCCGCGTACCGAAAAAAACAAAAAAAAGTGAAGTGTAATACCACAGGGTACTGCCCCAGACCCAATTGAGGTACTGTGTAATAAATGGTATGTACCCTTTATTATCTTTCTAAAATGTGAGAATTCTGAATTCTGACACCTATCTGGCCACAAGAATTTCAGATTAGAGACTGTGGACTTATAGGTTAGAAATCACAAGGAAATATTGCCAAGATGTATCATTATAGGAAAAAAGCACAGTGTACCACACTAGCCAAAGATGGGGCGATTTGAGAAGCAATAAGGATTTTAACTGCAATTGATTGAAATGTATCAAATACATTTAAACCCATGAGTGCATGGTGATCCTAAAAAACTAAACATTAGTTGATCATTGCTAGAAGATGCTACATAATCAACCCATAAAAACTAGTAAATGAGGGAAAAGAATGAATCCCACTCTTCCTGTGTGAACTAAACTGCTTGCTCTCCCAGGAGTAGGTGAGAAATGTTTCTCTTTACAGAAGTAATCTGGCTAATAAATGAAGAAAGGATGACAGAATTGGAACATCACCGGTTTGCAATTCCTAATAATGGTTCCTGGGGAGGAGCATGACAGCTCACTGGGAGAGACAGGCAGACATCAGATGCCCCCTGATGGACAGACACACTGTGAAGACTTCTTGCCAAAAGGAAGAAGGACTTGAATCTGGCTCTAACCTCTAGATCCAAGTACCAACCTACAGGAAATCTAGAGGGTGGAGGAAAACTATTACACGACACCCAGGGGATGCAACCAGCAAAATTCAGACCCGGTGAAACACTATAGGGCAAAGGAACCAGTTTCTTCAAGAAGCAAATTGCTGGGACTTCCCTGGTGGTCCAGTGGTTAAGAATCTGCCTTCCAATTCAGGGGACGTGGGTTCGATCCCTGGTCAGGGAACTAAGATCCCACATGCCGCGGGGCAACTGAGCCCATGCACCACAACTACTGAGCCAACGCACCACAACTAGAGAGCCTGTGTACTTGCAACTACTGAACCCACACGCTCTGGAACCCGTGCACCACAACTATAGAGAAGCCCGTGCGCCTCAACGAAAGATCCTGCGTGCCACAACTAAGACCCGACACAGCCACAATAAATAAATAAATAAATAAATCTTTTTTAAAAAAAGAAGAAGCAAATTGCTGGGGCATCCCCTGGCAGTCCAATCATTACGACTCTGGGCTTCCACTGCAGGGGGCATGGATTCCATCCCTCGTTGGGGAACTAAGATCCCACAAGCTGCTCGGCTCGGCCAAAAAAAAAAAAAAATTTAATAAAAAAAAAAGAAGCAAAAAGAAAAAGCAAATTGCTAAAAAAAAAAATGGAATTGGAAGGCAAAACTATATGATATGTAATATATATAATATATTAAAAAAGACAAGAGATCTTTCAAACAACTGCAGTATCTGCACATTATTTGGATCCTGAAGTAAACACACTGTAAGAAAAACTGACAGTTATGAAATGACTGGAACGTTGAACACTGGCCAGATATTTGATGATGTTAATGAATTATTGTTAATTGTTTGTAGGTGGGATGATGGTATTGTGATTATGCTTGAAAAAAAAAAAGAAACTATGGGTCTTCCCTCGTGGTGCAGTGGTTAAGAATCCACCTGCCAATGCAGGGGACATGGGTTCGAGCCCTGGTCAAAGAAGATCCCACATGCCGTGGATCAACTAAGCCCGTGTGCTGCAACTACTGAGCCTGCGCTCTAGCCCGCGAGCCACAACTACTAAAGCCCATGAGCCACAACTACTGAAGCCTGCGTGCCTAGAGCCCGTGCTCCGCAACAAGAGAAGCCACTGCAATGAGAAGCCTGTGCACTGCAACGAAGAGTAGCCCACGCTCACCGCAACTAGAGAAAGCCGTGCACAGCAACGAAAACCCAACACAGCCAAAAATAATAAATAAATTTTTTTAAAAACTATGTTTTGGAGATAAAAATTAAAATACTTAGAGGTGAAGTGGTAGGACGTCTGAGATTCGGTTTGATATAATACAGATGATCTACGGAGACTAAGAAGCTAGAAAAAGAAAACCAATGCAAAACTAGCGTAAAATTTAAAAATAAACAAGATACATAAGATTGCAACTATCAAAAAATAAAATAAAATCAATGAAGCATATCTATTAACTAGTATGTTATTTGGCTATAAAAAGGAATAAAGTACTGATGCATACTACAACATAGCTGAACCTGAAAAACGTTATGTTAAGTAAAAGAAGCCATTCACAAAGACCTCCTATTGTATGATTTCATTTACATAAAATGTCTAGAATACACGAATCTATAGAGACAGAAAGTAGATTACATAGGACTGGAGGAGGGAGGAATAGGGAGTGATTGATAATGGATACAAGATTTCTTTTTGGGGTGATAAAAGTGTTCTGAAATTAGATTGTGGTGATGGTTGTACAACTCTGTGAATACACTGAAAACCACTGAACTGTACATTTTATATTTATTTATTTTTGATCTTCTTTTTTTTTTAATTTTTTTTTTATCTTTGGCCACACTGTGCAGCATGTGGGATCTTAGTTCCCCGACCAGGGATCACACCTGTGCCCACTGCATTGGTAGCATGGAGTCTTAACCACTGGACTTCCAGGGAAGTCCCAACCTGTACATTTTAAATGGGTGAATTGTCTGTATATCATATCTCAATAAAGCCATTTAAAAAAAAAAAAACAAAGAAGTCAACAAAACAGAAAACCAACAAATGAAGAAAATGAATAAGCCAGAAGTTGGTTTTTGGAAAAGATCAACAAACTCGAAATCAATAAACCCCTAACAGACATCAAGAAAGAAGAGATCACAAGTTTTTAACATCAGGAAGGAAAAAGGAGACATCACTACAGGCACTATAACATTAAGAGGTTAATAAGAGAATATTAATGATCAACTTTATGCCAAGAAAGTTGAAATAAAGTTCAAGGAATGGCCAAATTCCTTGAAAAATCCAACTTATCAAATCTGACCCAAAATGAAACACAAAATCTGAATAGCCAAATCAAAATGTCAAATAAATCGAATTCATCATTAAAAACCTTACCACAACAAAACTCCAGGCCCAGGGGGATTTACTGGACAATTCTATGAAACATAACACCAATCTTAGGCAAATTCCAACAGAAAATAACATGGGAGAAGCAAAGTGGGCTATGATACTAATGAAACATAATGGCTGTGACCTGGTGATTGTTGAAGCTGGGTGACAGGTCAATGGGGTTGTGTCTATTTTGGTATACACTTGAAATTTTCCAAAATTAATAAAAATGCAAGGTACAGAAGAATGTGCCATAAATAGCATGCTCTCATCATGGAAAAAATAAGACTAGATTTGAACTTGCTTGTATTTACATAAACTCTGGAAGAATACATAAGAAACTAGAAAGAGTGGTGACTTGTGAAAGAGATGGATAGAATATAGGCATGGGAAGACCACTGTTTCCTGCACACATCTTTATATAGAAATATATACAAAATGTTTTCTTGTTCAAGTTTTTTCTTTAAAGGACAAACCAAAACTCACAAGGTCCTGTAGGACCTGTCCCCAACACCTCCCTGTCCTCACCCTACACACACACACACACACACACACACCCTACCCCACTCAGCTCCAGCCATGCCAGTCTTGGTCCTGCTTCAGGTCCTTTGCACTGGCTGCTTCCTCTTTCCAGAACATACTTCCCCCCTTTGGACATCTAGTTTATTCCTCCTCATCCATATAGGTTTTAGGCCTAGGGCAACATTCCCTGAGCCTACAGACTGAATCATGCCAAAAGTCCCATGTACTTGGCCTTCACAGTCAGGGTCCCAACCTTATATCTATTTGTGCCTTTAAAACAAATTTTTTTTTTTTTTTTTGGCTGCACCATGTGGCTTGCAGGATCTTAGTTCCCTGACCAGGGATCGAACCCGTGCCCCCTGCAGTGGAAGCACAGAGTCCTAACCACTGGACCACCAGGGAATTCCCTAATAACTTATTTTAATAATAATATATAATTATTCAAAATGTTAAATGCACCCCCAATTTAAAAAAATACAACAGGGTATTTGGTGAAAAGTCTCTTGCCCACCAAGGGAAGGATTACAAAGGGGCACAAGTAACCCTTTAGGGGTGATGGACATGTTCACTATCTTGATTATGGTGAAGGTTTCATGGGTGTATACATGTGTCAAAACGTACCAGAGGGTACACTTTAAATATGTGCGGTTTATTGCATGTCAATTATATCCCAATTTTTTAAAAAGGAAAAGAATTTAAATGCTCCCTGTCTACCCAGATCTTCAGTTCCCTTCCCTCCGAGAACCTATACTAGTTTCTTATTTTTCTTTCCTGAGATACCGTAAGCAAATCATGTGTTTGGGATTTGGGTTTTTTTTTTTCAATACAAATGGAAATATACAATGCACTCTACCTGCACTGTTTTTTGGGGTTTTTTTTTTCTCTTTTTTCTGCCTTTCTAATTAAGATGTTTTCACCAATGCCTGTCTCCCTTTTGGACTGTAAGTTCCACGGATGTTGTGGCACCAGCACCCAGGCCCATTGCTATAAGCAGAAGCCACAGAATCTGTACATAGAGGGGTCTAAAAGCACCAGTCTGTTTGGAAGATGGGAAGTTTTGAACCTGTTTCCATAGCACTTTATGAGATTGAGAAATGTTAATTGTCCTTATCAAGGAATACGGGATATTGATGGAGATGGGAGGGGTCTAAAGCCTCCCCGATACCTCCCTTGTTGCCCCCATTATTTCAACATATCTTTGCCCAGCTAATTTACTATTTAAGAGAAACAGTAACAAGAAAGATAATACGAAAAGCTACTAATACATGTCAGGCATTGTGATAAGAGATTTACTGACATTACATCGTCATTTTTGTGAACTATCCCCTCAGCTGAGGCTCAGGGAGGGGGAGTGACTTGCCCAAAGCCGAGCAGCACGAAAAGAGCAGGCCCGCCTCACCTCCACCTCCGAAAGGCAGGGGAAGGGGCGGCTCCCCGGTATCCGCTCACCCAGCGCGTTCTGGATCTCCACGGATCTCTCGGGACTCAGAAGGGTCTCGTCACCATCATAAGGGGAGCGGAAGCGGACGCCCTCCTCCGTCACTTCGGACAGGGACACCAGGGACACCATCTGGAAGCCGCCGCTGTCCTGAGGGAAACCCCACCGCAGGGCTGACAAGAACGGGACTGGGAAAATCCACGCCCAAGGAGGGCTCTCGGATCCCGGCGCTGACCCCGCCTTACCGTCAGCAGGTTGTGCGGCCAATTCATAAAGCCGTGGAGACCGCGGGCTTTCTGGATCAGCTCGGGGCCCTGGGGTGGGGGAAGACGGGTCAGGCTCGGGGTGAGGGCAACCCTTGGGGCTCATATTGGGGCGACAGGGTTGGCCAACTTCCATCCTCGCTGGTTCCTCACGCCCAGCACAAGGCCTGAGCCATCCGGGACTCCCGATATGCGTTTTGTCGATAGAGTTTAGGAGGCGTGCCCGGGTCTAGGGAATCTCCTGGGCTCCCCCACGCTTCGCCGCCGCCCAGCCCGGGGCACAGCCCACCCACCGGCCTCAGACCCAAATGGTAGGTGTTGCCCAGGCAGATGCGGCAGCCCAACGCGTCCAGTTGCTCGGCCGTGATGCCCTTCATGGTGGCCTGCGTGCCCACTGGCATGAACACTGGAGTAGCCACCGGCCCATGTGGCAGCCGCAGCTCCCCTGCCCGGGCCCTAGAGCGGCTACACTCGGCCACCAGTCTCATGATGCGCGGAGCCGACTCCAGGGATGTCGGGCTGACAACTGCCGCCATCTTGCCTGCCGGAACCACGTGGTCCGTGGAACACCCTGGGCGGCGCCATGTTGGCTGAGGTCACGTGGCGCGCGACGCGGGCCGAAGCTTGGGGAGAGCGTCAGATGAACCATGGAAACGGACGTCTGCGAGCTTGTCTCTGCGCTGCGCCCAGTTAGTTCCCACAGGCAGCACACTGCTGCGAAGTATTAAAATTGTCTTGGTTTGGAGGCCCGTTCCTGCCAATTCCTCGAAGTAAAAGCCTCTCTAGCTATAATTTTATCTTCCATCAAATGGGCCGAATAATAGTATCTAGACATAGGGACGTTGCGAATACTGAATGACAGGATGGATGTATATAGATTTTTACACAGTGCCTGACGTAATCTTTTGTCAATTTTTTTTTGGCCGCCCCTCTCAGCTTGCGGGATCCTAGTTCCCCGACCAGGGATACAACCTGGGTCCTAACCCACTAATAATAATAATAACAGTATAGATATATATTAATACTTTAATAATCTTATGGTTGGAAATGGAGCTGATATCTGACCTGGCCAGCAGAGGGCGCGTTTGCCCCAGAAGCCTTCCTTTCGGGACCACCCGCCGAAAGCCCCGCTGATCTCAGCAAGAGCCTGACCTAGAGGCCTTGGGCTAATGCTACCAGTTTCTCAGTGTGGTGGAGTCCTCACTGAGTCCACGTCTGGAAAGCGCCCACCAATGAAGCCCACCTCAGGGCCTTTGAACTTGCTATTGCCATTGTCAGCAACACTCATCTGATATTCCCACACTGGCTCATATTTTCACCGTCAGTTGCTCCTGACTCCCCCAATCTTAAAAACCCTCCACCACCGATGACTGTATATCACATATCCTGTAATTGATATGATGCTTTTAAAAACCTCTATACAGGACTTCCCCGGTGGTGCAGTGGTTAAGAATCTGCCTGCCAATGCAGGGGACACAGGTTCCAGCACTGGTCTGGGAAGATCCCACATGCCACGGAGTAACTAAGTCCGTGCACCGCAACTACTGAGCCTGCACTCTGGAGCCCGCGAGCCACACCTACTGAAGCCTGCGCGCCTAGAGCCTTGTGCTCTGCAGTAAGAGAAGCCACCGCAATGAGAAGCCCTTGTACCACAACGAAGAGTAGCCCCCGCTCGTTGTAACTAGAGAGAGCTGCAGCGTGCATCAATGAAGAGGCAAAGCAGCCAAAAATAAATGAATAAGATAAACAAATTAATTTTTTTTAAAACCCTCTATACATTGACAATACCCAAATTTTTATTCTCAGCATAGTCTTCTCTCCTGAACTCCCATCTCCTCTTGAGAGATGCCTCCTTGACACCCCCAGTGGGCATCTGTAGACATCCAAACTCCACATGTCTAAAGCAGAATTCATGATTGTCCTCCCAAGCTTGCCTACCTACCTCCATCTTCCCCTTCTCAGTAGTACCAGCTCATGCCCTCCACCTCTGGGACTGAACTTAAAAAAGGTCTAAAGGTTTGGAGGGATTAGTGTCACTACTGGCCAGGCTGTGATTTGGAGGGGGCCAAAAAAAAAACCATGAAAAGAAAAGAAAGTCCAATCATATAATATTTACTTTCTAATTTATTATATACATTTTATTTCCATTCCTGAAATAAATCCAGCTTGGTCATGGTATTCTTTTTTTTTTTTTGCGGTACGCGGGCCTCTCACTGTTGTGGCCTCTCCCGTTGCGGAGCACAGGCTCCGGACGCGCAGGCTCAGCGGCCATGGCTCACAGGCCCAGCCGCTCCGCGGCATGTGGGATCTTCCCGGACCGGGGCACGAATCCGTGTCCCCTGCATCGGCAGGCGGACTCTCAACCACTGCGCCACCAGGGAAGCCCGTGTATATCTTTTTATTTGATATTAAAATAACTACTCCAGGGACTTCCCTGGTGGCTCAGTGGTTAAATAATCCACCTGTCAATGCAGGGGACATGGGTTTGAGCCCTGGTCCGGGAAGATCCCACATGCCACGGAGCAACTAAGCCCGTGTGCTGCAACTACTGAGCCTGTGCTCTAGAGCTAGCGAGCCACAACTACTGAAGCCCACGCACCTAGAGCCCGTGATCTGCAACAAGAGAAGTCACTGCAATGAGAAGCCCCCGCACCGCAGTGAAGAGTAGCCCCCGCTCGCCGCAACTAGAGAAAGCCCGCACACAGCAATGAAGACCCAACGCAGCCAAAAATAAATACGTTAAATTAAAAAAAAAAAAAAAACTACTCCAGGGGACTTCCCTGGTGGTCCTGTGGTTAAGAATCCGCCTTCCAGTGCAGGAGACGAGGGTTCGATCCCTGGTCAGGGAACTAAGAACCCACATGCCGCGGGGCAACTAAGCCCGCGCGCCGCAACTACTGAGCCCACACACTCTGGAGCCAGTGCTCCACAACTAGAGAGAAGCCCACTCACCGCAACAAAGAGCCCGTGAGACACAACGAGAGATCACACGTGCCGCAATTAAGACCCTATGCAGCCAATAAATAGATAAATATTTTAATATTTTATAAATAAATAAATAATAAAAGAAAATAAAATAACCTCTCCAATTACTTTCATGTTATGATAACCCTTAAATATTTTTGTATATCCCACTATTTAGAAATTTTCTGTCTCGTTTGTGTATATTTAGAAAACAACAAAAAGCTGGATTTTTGTACTTTTCCACCGTTCCAATGATCTTTGCCTTTTATTGACAAGTTTAGTCGATTTACATTTATAATGGTTACCAATATACATTTATAATGGATCTGATACCATCTTTTTACAGGCTTTCTATTCTTGTAGCTTCTGTGGGTTCTTATATTTGTTTTTTCTTTCCCATCTCTCTTGCCTTCTTTTGAATCAATCAAAAAAATTTTCTCAATTCATTTTCCCTCTTATTTTATGAAACTTCTGTGCACTTTATATTTTTGTGGTAGATGCTCTAGCAATTTTAAGTGGCATACTTAACAAATTGTAGATTTTTACCTTTACCATGGTCCCAATCAACTTAAGGTTCCTAGACAGTTGAACTCAGAACTCAGAAGGCTTGTCTGTCCAATGTTTGAGATCTTGATCGGGGTTTTTTTCCTCACAAATTTGGCATTATTGTTGTTCTTGTTGTTTTATGCAATCAATGTTTATAAATATATTCACATATATAGCAATATCTTTGCTTATAACTTCTACTCACAGATCTCAGATCAATTTCTGTTTGTCAGAAGTACCTCTTTGACACTTTTTTCAATAATAAGAACCCTGTGTTGATAAACTTTCTAAATTTCTGTTTACCTAAAAGAAATTTATTTTGCCCTGGTTCTTGAAAAATTGTTTCACCGAATATAGAATTCTAGGTTGACAATTATTTTCTCTTAGCACATTGAATTTATTCCACTTGTGGCTTCTATTATCAATTAAGAAATAGTAAGTGATATTGTAACGTAAATGTAAATGCTATTTCTTGAGATCTGTTTTTGTCTTTCTGGTTTCCTTTAAAAATTATTCCTTTATCTTTGCCAGTTTGCAATTTCACATGATGTATCTAATAATTTTAATTTATCCTGTTTGGGATTCCCTGGACTTCTTGGATTGTGGTCTTTCCATAATTTTGGCAAATTCTCAGTTATTCTCTCTTTGAAGAGCTGCACTTGTCTGTAACTAAGCCTCAACACAGGTAGCTGTGAGTAGAATGAGAAATACTGACTTGCTGCCCTTCCTGAGAAGTTAGCCCTCCGACTGGGGAGCAACCTCCTGCTACTGGTTACTCCAGTCTGGACTGGAGTTTCCATCTCGCTGAACTGGTATAAAGGAGGGAGGTAGGAGATATCAAATAGCAGCTCCCTGTTCTAGCCGAATTTACTCATAGATTTTTTTCAATAGTTGTTTCCTCATTTACTGTATGCCCTTGAGACTATTTCCAGAGACTTTAAATGATTGTTTTTTAATACTTTTCACGTTTCACTAAGAAGTGGATCTGTGAAGCTCCTCAAGCTAGCATGCAGGAGATCGATTACCTTTTTAATATTTTTTGATGTTTTTATTTCCCATTCAAAAAATTAAATATATTCGCAGTATATACATATATCAAATCATTATGTTGTACACCTAAACTAGTACAGTGTTATATTATATGTTAATTATATCTCAATAAAAGGGGGGAAAGAAATCTTTTAGAAAATATGAAAAAAGTTTAAAATGGTAAAATTTATATTTTACCACAGTATATGGTAAATATATATATGTAAATAAAACGTGTGCACTAACAAAAAATGTATGAAATACAAAGAAGTTTTTGAGAACTCAGGAATTTAATAAACTTGACTTATGATTCCATTTTAATTAAATAGATTTAAGTTTTTTAAATAGATAATACATGCTTAAAAAATACACATAAAATGTATACTGTGAATTATCTTTCCCATGCCTGTCCCATGTAAATAGTTCTCATCTCTTAATTTTTTTTTAACCTCTTAATATTAAGTGATGTTTAGTATGCATTCATTTTTCTTTTCCTTCTTCTTTTTTTTTTTTTTTGCTGCGTTGGGTCTTCGTTGCTGCGCACCGGCTTTCTCTAGTTGCGGCGAATGGGGGGCTACTCTTCGTTGCGGTGCCCAGGCTTCTCATTTCGGTGGCTTCCCATTTCGGTGACACGGGCTCTACGCACGGGGGGCTTCAGTAGTACGGCGCACAGGCTCGATTGCTCCACGGCATGTGGGATCTTCCCCGACCCGGGCTCGAACCCCTGTCCCCTGCATTGGCAGGCAGATTCTTAACCACTGCGGCACCAGGGAAGTCCTTAGTATTCACTCTTGTCTATACTTACATATTTTTCAGCATATAAAAGAAAATATGTACTTTATTGTTGCAGTTGTCTTGTTTAGGGTTGATTCATCTCAATATACTAATGGTGGAGTTTTTCTTTTTAATCTTCTGGAATCTTTCATAGACTAACGGAGTGTTTGAACTGTCATTTTCCACTAGTCATGGATCACTGACTCATGGAATTGTCTAAAAATTTCAAAACCCTTACAACTTACTCTAGTATAAGTTTCATAGTAGTTTTTTTTTTAACTCAATAGCAAAAAGGAGGTATGGGAGAAATTGCCGTCTGTCCCACAGCTATTCCACTAATAAAATCATATTATGCCACATCTAGTCCCTGTGATTTGTTTAATGTTCCTTACAAGTATGTTTGTAAAATTCATTTGTGTTGTATGTAGTTGTGATCCATTCATTTCTTTTTTATGTATTGGTATAAATATACCACGATGTACTTATAATTTCTCAGTCAATGGACTTGTGAACTCTTCAGTTTTTGTTTTTAAAGATTCATTCATCATTTATTTATTTATTTATTTATTTATTTATTTTTGGCTGTGTCCGGTCTTAGTTGCAGCATGCGGGATCTTCGTTGAGGCATGCAGGATCTTTTGTTGTAGCACGCAGGCTCTTCGTTGTGGTGCACAGGCTCCAGAGCGCATGGGCTCTGTAGTTTGCGGCACTCGGGCTCTCTAGTTGAGGCATGCGAGCTCAGTAGTTGTGGCACAGACTTAGTTGCCCCACGGCATGTGGGGTCTTAGTTCCCTGACGAGGGATCGAAGCGTCCCCTCTGTTGTAAGGCAGATTCTTTACCACTGCACCACCAGGGAAGTCCCCAGCTTTTGTTTTGTGTGTTTGGTTTTGCTATTATAAACAGTGCTGCTCTGAGCATTTGTGTGTGCATCTCATTGTACACTTCTGCAAGAATCCTAGGAATAGAACTGCAGGACCCTAGATCAGGTGGATATTCAACTTGAAAAGGCAGGACCAACTTTTTTCAAGGTGATCACACCAATTGACATCCACAACAGCAGTGTAGATAAGCTTCCTCATCAGGTTTTCACCAACTATATTTATAGAACTGTTCAATTTTGCCGATCGGGTGACTGAGAAATGGCATCTCCTTTGGCTTTAATGTGCATTCCATGATTTTATGCTGCTGAGATTGAACACATTTTCAGATGTTTGAGCCATTTACTGACATCTTTCATTACTCAGATGATTTGGCAGCAGAATTCAACACAGCTGAGCTGAACACTCCTTTTTAAAATATATATGTACTGGGACTTCCCTCGTGGTGCAGTGGCTAAGACTCCGTGCTCCCAGTGCAGGGGGCCCGGGTTCGATCCCTGGTCAGGGAACTAGATCCCGCATGCATGCCACAACTGAGAGCTCGAATTAAAGATCCTGTAACTAAGAACTAACTAAGATGCCGTAACTAAGACCTGGCACAGCCTAAATAAATAAATAAATAAATAAATTTTAAAATAAAATAAAATATATGTGTGTGTGTATATATATATATATATATATAAAATCTTCATATGGAACAAAAATACAAAATATTGGTCTTTGGAGGTTGTAACTACAAGAGTGTTCAATGAACGGCACTTTTGTATTTTATGCACTTTTCTGTATTTGTAATATTTCATATTTCTGAATGTATAAAAAATTCAGAAAGTACAAAAGGTGAACAAACTCATCCCCCCCACACTCACTTTCCAACTCAGCCTTTCCTAATAACATGTTTTATCAGATTCTTGTGCCCTTCTAGTGTTTTTTCATGCAAACAGAAGCAAATTTTAAGTTAAATACTTACTTTTATCCCTTTATACACAAAAGGAGGCTTGCTAGTTACCGTGGGGCATGCACTTCCCTTCTTGTGTACACCTTGGAGGCCATCCCATGTCAGTACATAGTCTCCTTGTTCTTTTTCTTTTTTAATTAATTAATTTATTTTTAAAAAATTTGGCCACACTGCATGGCTTGTGGGATCTTAATTCCCCAACCAGGGATTGAACTCAGGCCCTTGGAGTGAAAGTGAGGCATCCCAACCACTGGACCACCAGGAGATTCCCATCCTTGTTCTTTTTCAAAAGTTGTCTAGTATTCCAAAGTATGGGTAGACCATCTCTCACTTATGGGGTCTCCTGTTGATTCTCACTTGTGTTGTGAGTAATCTTTTGCTTCTACAAACAAGGCTGCAGTGAATGATCTTGTATTTAAGTTATTTCACAGGGCAGCAAGTATTTCTTTAGGAAGATTTTCCAGCAGCTAGATGACTAGGTCAAAGAGAATAATAAATCCTATTCAATGCCCTCTATAGGGTTTGTGGCGTTTGCACCTTCACCAGCAAGCAGTATATGGAAGTGCCTGTTTCTGCACAGCCTCTCCAACGCGGTTTCACCTGCCCCCTTAACAGGAGAACTCTGGTAACTCTGTGTTATTATTATTATTATTTTTTAAAGCATGCATTTTCCCCCTTTTTTAAAAAATTTATTTAATTTAACTTATTTTTTGCTTCATTGGGTCTTCGTTGCCGTGCATGGGCTTTCTCTAGTTGTGGGGAGCGGGAGCTACTCTTTGTTGCGGTGCGCGGCTTTCTCATTGTGGTGGCTTCTCTTGTTGCAGAGCACGGGCTCTAGGCGGGCGGGTTTCAGTAGTTGTGGCGCACGGGCCCAGCCGCTCCGCGGCGTGTGGGATCTTCCCGGACCAGGGCACGAACCCGTGTCCCCTGCATCGACAGGCGGACTCTCAACCACTGCGCCACCAGGGAAGCCCACTCCCACCTTCTTGAAACATTCTTCCTATAGCTTTTCTAGCCTCATTCTCCTGATTTTCCAATATTTCTTTTCGTTCTCCCAAAAAATTATGATGATTAAGAGCCAACGCTGCCAACACTAATGGAGCAGGTGCCAGTGTGTGTCTGGTGTCTGGTAAGCCATACGCTGTCATTGCCTTATTGGACTCTCACAGGGCAATGAGGTGGGTACTATTATCATCTCCATTTTATGAATAAAGTAATTGAGGCAGAGATATTTACTAACTCACTCCTGGTCACAGGAGTAGTAATCCAGGAACAGGAATTGAAATCTCGGCCTGTCTGAGCCCTGTGAAGCCGCCCTCTAATACAGCGTCTTTTCCTGAAGAAGGCAGTGTTAGGGATTGCAGCACAGAGCAGGGGCGAAAGGGTTACAGCCAGAGGAAGTGGAAGAGGGGATTCAGGCTCTGCCACTCAGAAGCCAGGTGACTTTAGTCAGGCGATGGCCACTCTGTGAGTCTCAGTGTCTTCATCTTTAAATTGGGGTAGAGGGTCATCATGAAGGTACACAGTAAATGCCAACATACACACATGAATAAACATTACGGAGCACCCACTCTGTGTCAGGCACTGTTCTCACAGCGGGCAACATAGCAGTGAAAAAACAGACAAAAATCCATTCCCTGGAGGGGTGAACAAGAAAAAATTGTAAAACACGTCATGTCTCGGGTGGTAATGAGTGTTGGGAATAAAGAGGGCAGGAAAGGAGAGGAGATGGGAGGTGACTATTTTAAGTAGCGTGGTCAGGACCAGACTCACTGAGAAGGTGAGATTTGAGGTAAGGCCTGAAGGAGATGAGGGAGGGGCCAAATGAGATCCGAGAGAGCATTTCAGGCAGTGGGAACAGTGAGAGCGAAGGCTCTGTGAGGTGGGAATGTATCTGGATCGTTTGCAGTGCAGCAGGGAGAGCAGTGTGGCTGGAGGGAGTGAGGGAAGGAGCGGAAGGTGAGTGTGGCAAGGTCACAGCGTGAGATCCTGAAAGGCCTCTGGTTTGCGGTGGGGACTTTGGCGTTCCTCTGAGCTACATAGAAGCATGGAGTGAAGGGAGCCTTTTCTATCACCAGAGGTAAAGTCGGGGTTGGAGGTGGGGTGCAGTGGCACCTCCTTTACCGTTTCGGCGCCTCTCAGCAGGGAGGGCTGTGGGGGGGCCACAAGACCGCCCGTTGAGGCAGCGCTAGGAGCGCGGCTTCAGCACTCTGGACAGAGCCGCGCACGTCGCCCGGAGACCAGGGAGGCAGCCGCCCTCGGGGCGGAGCCTGCGGAAACGGCCTATTAAAAGCGGCGCGCTTTGCGCAAGTGCCCATCCCATAGGAGCGGGGCCATGGGTGAAGCTTGAGAAACTGTCCAATTAGAAGCTCTGGCTCGATGACACAGCGTACGATGTCAAGGGGCGGAGCCTGTGAAAAGCACCCATTCGGAGCGGGGCCTGTTGATTGGCCCTGTTGAAGCGTCGGTGCGCCAAGAGGCGGTCCTAGGGGCAAGGAGGACGTCGTTTTTGAAAGGGTGGTGTTTGCACAAGCGAGTTCTCGGGTGATTTCTGCGCCCCTCAAGTGGAAGCCCGCGTACCTTTCCATGTGCGTGACCGGGGTTGGTACTCTCAGTAGATTCTCCAACCTCCCCTTCCTTGGGGTCCCCGCAACTGCGCAGCGTACCCCCCCCCCAGAACTAGACGTAGGGGATTGCCCTTAAGGAGTGGGTACTAAGGTCCTGGGACCCAGAAGGGCAGGAGTTTCTGGGCGTGGAGTGGAAAATCCAGAACCTCTGGATGAGAGTTGGGGGTTTGAATACCTCTGATGTTGAAATAGGGCTCCCAGAAGCCTGGATGGTATTTTCTCTGGTTTATCCAGCTGGGGGTGGGAGCTGTGTTGTGAGATAGTCTCGGCCCCCACAGACCTGGTGCCAGGATGCCAGCATTTTGGGAAACACTGGGAAGGCCACAGGCCCAGGACTTGCGACCTGTGCGGAATGACCTCTGTGGCCACTCCTTAAACATTCCTGCTTGTTTTCCCACAGCACAGCAGAGAGCTGGTGAGTCTGGACCCCTCTCCTTCCTGTGTCCTGGGGCAAGGCAATGCATCTCCCTTGGTCCCAGTCAGCTGTCTGGGATATTCAGTTTTATCCCCTCTTGGGTCTGGAAGTTGATCCCTCACCGAGTCCAGTGGACTTTTGCCACATAATCACTCTGAACCTCAGCTCGGATGTTCCAGAACTCAAGCCTCTTTCTGGTCTCTCAGCCTCCATTTTCACCTCTCCCACACACATGTTCTTCGCCCAATAGCCAAAGGGACTGTTCCTGAGCATCACTCGGCCTGGGTTCTTCCCAGCTCAGAATCTTTCCATGGCTCCCCATTGTCCTCAGGATAAAGGTTAGAAGACCTCTGCCTGCCTGTCAAGGCCCAGCACTGGGTGGCTCCAGGATTACATCAAACCACACTTTTTCCTTTTTGCAACCAAAATGCCTCACTCATCTGACTTTAACTCCTTGCAGTCCATTCCCACCTCTCAGGAGAATTGTTTGAGCCGTCTGTTCCCTTGGCATGGCATACCCTTGGCTCACCCCCTCAACACTGTCTTGAGACACAGAAAACCTTTCCTGACACTCCCTGCCCCAGCTGGGACAGGGCCCTCTTGGTGCCTGGAAGCTCCATGAAGGCAGGGGCCAGGTTCACTGCCACATTCCCAGCCTGCAGTACAGGACTGATACGTAAGCAATACCCAATAAATACATGTTGCGTGAATGAAACAAATGAGCACATGAAGTTTCCATTTATTCCGGGATGGGTTAGAATGAGCCTCTCAGCCAAAAACACGTGCTGCACTGTTGCCCAAAATTGTGTCCAGAGGTCTTGGAACAGGCCAGCAAAGGGAAGGAAGAGCCGGCGTGGTGCTCACACCTGGACATGGACTCCTGAGGCTGGACAGCCCAGCTGCAGAGAGGTCCAGGCCTGGGTCCCTAGGGGCAAGGCCAGCCCTGTTGGTTACACAAGACTGGTTGATGATCGGAGGTCCCTGCCAGGGTAGTCGGGCAGCTGGGTGGTGACTTCAGGTCAGGCTGGACCCCAGGGACAACCAGGGCCCCAGTGACTGCTAAATCTAGAGGCGCAAATCCTGGATTTGCCTCCCCCATTCCTGCTCAGCCCCCTTTCATCCTAGGTCTCTGATCCCCAATACTTCTCCCTGGGATGAATTCAAATTCCCAGCAAGGCCCTGCCCCTCCCTGGGACATCATCTCATCCCGCCATGAGGTGTCAGTCGCGTGCTTTCTCCCTTCCTACCTTCCCTCCAAAGACATGCTCCAGGGTGGTGCCCAGTCCCAGGTCACTGACCCCCAGGGCCTATCCACCAAGCACCCTGTCCCGATCAACTTGCTGAGGCTGTGGGCCATCGACCCTTCTGCTGATACTCCTGGTGCTCTCTGCTGGTGACTCCAGGACGCATGACACCACCCTCCAGCAACACGTGGGCCAAGACATCTCTTCCTAAGCCAGCTGTTGCCCACCATGGCCCTGGCTGAGGAGGAGGAGCTGGAGAAGCAGCTCTGCTAGGACCTCCTCCAGGCTGGCCTCCTGGACTTGGAGGGCAATAGGCCTGGGCGGAGGCCTCAGTCAGCTTTGAAGGAGTGATGCACCAGCAGCAAGGCCTTCTTCATGCTCAAGGTGTCAGCCACATCTTCCTGAACCCAGCTTCCTGGGGTGGTCCTGAGGGCTGGGATACTGTTGTTGGCCAGCTGCATCACCACCAGCGAGGTCCCTGAGCACAGTCAGGGTGCCAAGGATCTGGGCTCACGAGCTGTCTCCTCAGGAGAGTTACCTGTGCTGCAAAGATGCTGCTGGCTCTGTGGCGTCCAGACCTGACTACCGTAACCCTGTCTGTGTCCGACAAACTCCCAGGGCTGTGCCTGCATCAATGAAGATGAAACCTTCACCCAGCCTTGTACTGGGCTGAATACTGTCCCCCAAAACAGTATTTCCAAGTCCTAACAGCCGATATCTGTGAACGTGACCTTACTTGGAAAGGTCTTTGTAGATGTTTTTAAGGATCTTGGGATGAACTCATCCTAGACTAGGGTGGGCCCCAAATCCAATGACTGGTGCCCTTATATAAGGGAGGAGATTTAAGACGCAGAGACTCACAGGAAAATGTCATGTGAAGACAGAGGCAGAGATTGGTGTGATGCTGTCATGAGCCAAGGGACGGCTGGAGCCACCAGAAGCTGGAAGAGGCAAGGGGAAATCCTGCTTGCTTCCCAGTTAACGCCCTCTTTTTGGCAATAAACTTGTCCTGACCATGGCAAAGACTCAGATAGGCATCTGATCAAAAGATAAGCCACCCGGGGTCTAGCCCTTCCCCGCAACAGATGAACATGGCAGCAAGTCTCAACTCCCTGAGGACTTGTCACCATAGATACATATTTAGCCACTGCCTTCCCTAACCTTGAGATTCATTCCCTTGCGGTGAGTCTGCATTCAGAAATGTGAATGGTGGTGGTGGCTGCTGCTTGGGAAACCAATGGTGAAACCTGTGTTGAAAACGCAGGTCCATGGTTGAAGGCATTTGGCAGGCGTCGCAGGAGTGTTCCTCGCCATGGACTTCTCTCAGTGACACAGCTTCCGTCCACACCTTTATCCTATCTTCTGAAACACAAGGTCCAAGTGATCTTGTGTGGGTCTCTTTTTTTCCATCCCCTGGACCTGTCTGGGAGAGGAGTCGAGGCTGGAAGCCATCCCTCAGGTCTGTCTCTTGTCTCCAAGTGCAAATGCCTGAGGGATCCCAGGGGACTTCAGGCCAACACAAATGTTTGCACTCTGGGACCCGCTCCCAGGGCTGGACCATTTGGCATCCCAGGCCTCCTCTGCTCTGGCAGTAAGCAAAATTCTTCCAATGTTTCCTCTTTTAGTGGAGAACACCTTTCTCTCACCTCCCCAAGAAGGCAAATCTTCATCCTTTGAAGGCACACTGGACTTGCTACCTCAGCTGAGTGATTCTGAGTCAAGAATGGTTCGCACTTCTCCCAGAGGCCATGGTTAACCAAGCACGGGAGGCCAAGGGGCCACAATCTTTTTTTTTCGTGTGTGTGCCGTACGTGGGCCTCTCACTGTTGTGGCCTCTCCCGTTGCAGAGCACAGGCTCTGGACGCGCAGGCTCAGCAGCCATGGCTCACGGGCCCAGCCGCTCCGCGGCATGTGGGATCTTCCCGGACCGGGGCACGAACCCGTGTCCCCTGCATCGGCAGGCGGACTCCCAACCACTGCGCCACCAGGGAAGCCCGAAGGGGCCACAATCTTGAACAGTACCTACTCTGAGAGAGTGGAGAGGCAGCAAGACTAGGTGGGTTCCTGTAGAGATGCAGTCCCAGGCCTCAGTGAGGGGCTCGTTCCAGACAGGCGGGTAAAGCAATCCGGGCGCGACCCCCACTTCTCCCGGACGCAGGGCCAGAGTTGAGAAGGGGGCTGCTCTGGGGAGGGTTCCTCCACCTGCGCACTGCTGACATTCAAGTGTAGAATGGTCAGCAGCATCCCTGGCCTCTACCCACTAGGTGACAGACGTCTCCCAACCACTGCAAAATTACCCAGGATCGTGAAGCACGCCAACCGTGCACTCTGTGGAACACGCTCGAGGTGGGGCGGCACCAGGGGAAAGGCCGTGGCTGCTGCAGACACAAAGCGCCATCCTGGCACAGATGCTTCTGTGGCTGGGTTCCCTAGATCTCGGCATCTTTCAGCCAGATTCAACTGGGCTTTTTTAGGTTACACGTACCCAACCTACAAGGATGTTTTACTCCGTGGTGACTTGAAATTGCACTTCAAACCATATGAGAATTCATGGAGAAAACAAAGCATGCCCAACTGTGTGAGCAAACCCCCTACAGCAGTGTGGGTCTCCGGAAGTCACTCTGCAGCCCAACGGGAGAGCTGGGACTATGGCGCCGCTGGGACACCGGTTCTACAAGCTGCCAGGAAACTGGGTTGCTGGCCTTGGCCGTTCTCTGGTGACCAGGGACTGCCCTGCCCCCTACACCCTGCCTTCCTGTGCTGGGAACAGAGTGGAGGAACCTGCCCATCTTGCTGCTGGTGGCCCAGACACCCAGGCCTACGACAGGCACAGAGTTTTGTTTTTCTTTATTCGTCTACATTCAGCTCAATTCAGATGTACTGCCTGAATGAACCAGACATACAAAAAAAACCCCCACTCTTTCCCACTGGTTTTTAAAATAAAATCTTCACTTATAAAACTGAAACACTAAAGCATTAAAATACAGAAAGCTCGTTTAACTCACTTCACAAAAGCATTAACAGATGAAGTATCCCTTCCGTTACTATTTAAAGACAAACTGAGTTAACACTAACACCAATTGTAAATAGACAGAGGGATACTTAATTGCAAGAACTCAAAAAAACTCTACTCAGACAAAGTTGTAATGGCAACTAACAAACCACTGAAGACACGGAGTCCCAAACACAGCTAAATATGGGTCACAGGACGGGTCACAGGAGTGACCAGCTGCACCTCACAACACAGCAACGTGGACAGGGTAGGGCGGAAGGGGCCTGGAGAGGCCGGTTGACATGTTAACTGTGATGCATAAAACTGAATCTTACAACGGGGGAGTAAGTGCAGAAGGTACAAATCTTCACCCCTTGGGGGCTTTATCTGTACTGGTAGTTCATGCTGTGATCTGCGTTTCTGCCGTAGCCCCCCTGTGACGACTGGTAGGAGCTGGGAGGGCCGCTGTAATTCTGGCTGGACCCCGGGGAGTTGTAGTTCGACTGTGATGAGTAGCCTCCTAAGGGAGAGAGGAGGGAGGGTTAGAGGTGAGAGGCACAGGCCTGCCCCGCGGTCAGAGAGCAGGACGTCAGCCAACACCAGAACTGTGTCTGCCGGAGAGATCGCAGCAGGGCAGCCATGGAAGCTCCACCTTGTTCTGCTAAGTGCCTTTCCAGGGTCACTGGGCCTAGTTGTCCCAAAAACCCTGAGGTGGGACCATCAGCCCTGCGTTTATGAGGGGTGGGGAGCTGCCCAGCCACGACGCATGGACAGCGGAAGCTGTAACCGGGGGCTGCCTGAGCACAGGCTGAGCTCACCACCCCAAACCAGAGCTCCACGTCAGGCTCTGTTTGGCCCTCACTGTTCTCCGTATTCTTTCCCGTTGGTGCCAACATTTAATAGTAGGGCAGGGCTTCCCTGGTGGCGCAGTGGTTGGGAGTCCGCCTGCCGATGCAGGGGACGTGGGTCCATGCCCCGGTCCGGGAGGATCCCACATGCTGTGGAGCGGCTGGGCCCGTGAGCCATGGCCGCTGAGCCTGCGCGTCCGGAGCCTGTTGCTCCGCAGCAGGAGAGGCCACAGCAGTGAGAGGCCTGCGTACCGCAAAAAGGAAAGGAAAAAAAAAAAAAAAAAAAAAGAGTAGGGCAATTTCTGAACGCCTGGCTCGGGAAGAACCCGACGCTGGAGGTGTGCCTAAGCCCGTGCTCTCACAGGGTCCTGGTGTGCCCGTGTCTCCCACTCCTTGTTCTTACCCCACATGGAAGCCAAGCTGCAGCTGCCACCGGGGCCCCCCTACCTGTGCTGCTATCTGCCCAGGCCAGGCCACGCCCCCTCCTCATGGAATCCGTGTGGTCCCTGCTGGCTCTGAGTTTAAGGGGCCCCATGCTGTGCTGCCTGCTGCCCCAGGCCCACCTTGTTTGCCTTGGTATGAGGAGCCGCCCCCAGAACCTCCGCCGTAGCCCCCGTGTGACCCTGGATTGTAGGACGACCCGCCTGAGCCGTAGCTGTTCCCGCCGCTTCGGCCTCCACTACCACTGTAGTCTGGGGGAGAGAAGATAACACAGTTAAGGGGCTGTGGCCAAGACTGCGGCTGGGGCGATCTAGGTTCCTTGTGCGCGGCCTCGGCAGTGGCAGGAGCTCAGCTGACGCCTGGGCCTTGCCCGATCCCCATCTTGACTGATGAAATTTGGCACCCTCAGTCCAACCACGAAGCGCCGGGGGCCACTGGAGCCCTGTAATGTCATCATGTTCTGAAGCCCAGGTCCATCCTGCCTTCCCGCCTGCTCCTCCATCCCAGGGTCCCCAGCAGCCTCCTCCCCTCTCCCACCCAGCCAGGTACCCGAGGCCCACCGCCAGGCCCACGCACAGGCAGCACAGCTTCTTTAAGGTCCCCGGCACGCAGCTGCCCGCTATCCTGCTGTGCACGAGTTCACACCCACGCTTCCCCAGGCCTGCTGGGTCTGTGCACGAGGTGGAAGGACCGGCAGACGGGGAAGTTAACTCAGGATGTGTTGGGGGCTGTCTCCAGAGCCCAACCCTGGAGATGACCTTGCAGCAGCTGGCCCAGACTCACAGGCTCTATCCACCCTTGGGCCCCAGCCTCAGCCCACAGCCTCTGGGACCTCGGAGAAGGCAACAGGGAGGGACCAGCAAAGACCTGGGCCAGGGGACCCTGCTGTCAGGATTTTCCTAACGCCCGCCCTGCAGCTAGCACCACCTGGCTTCCTTCCAGTCCCTCCACCAGAGATCAGGTTGGGGCAGGGCTGAGCTTCCACCACTCCTTGGGATGTGCTGCTGGCCTGGACCCCTGGAGGCTCTGGAAGCCAACTCACTGAATTTGTTCTCGTAGCTGTAGTCTGATCCGCCCCCGCCTCCGGGGGAGCTGTAGGAGTTTGAGTAGGAGGAGTAGTTGCCTTGTCCATGATTATAGCCTTTCTGCTTGCCCTGTGGGGGGCCGTAGTTGCTGTACTGGCTCTGGTTGTAGGACTGCTGCTGGCCCTGGTGGGACTGGTAGCCCGAGCCGTAGGAGGGCTTCTGCTGGCCCCCGTGCGGCTGCTTCTTCCCGGCGTGTTTCGGGGGCACTGGTGAGTTGTAGTTGTCACCTTGGTAGTAGGAACCGTAGCCAGAAGAGCCACCACCGCCCCCGCCGCCGCCACCACCACCGGCATTCCCAGAATGCCCTCCGTTGCTGTAGAACTGACCTAAACAGGAAGGCAGCGGGTCAGCTGGAGGATCGGGAGACGGGGGAGGGGAAGGAGAGGGAAGGTCACAGCTGTGGGCCCTGAAGGCTGACCCACAAGCCCACTGGCCAGGCCCGGAGAGACGGAAAGAGGCAGGAGAGCGAGGAGCAGCGGCTCCGGTCCTTGAAGCAGCCTGGTATGGACTGGCCCAGCCTTCAGCCCCACTCACCCATCAGCTGACGACAACAATGGCTCTCTGCCCAAGCAGCGGCACGACAGCAGGCCAGCAGCAGCTTTCGCAGCGGATGTCAACATTACAATGAGATGGGCTCCAAGCGCGGGATGACATTCACGACTAGCTGACTGCTACCCAGATGTCCCCAACGGTGAGAGGAAAAGCAAAGCCCCAAAGAAGCAGCTGGCCACCGCCACCTCCCCCGTGCTGTGCTGGGAAGAGGCTCTGTAGTCCCAGGCCTGGGTGACCCCCGGAGCTGCTCTGTAACGATGCCCCTAAAAGCCAGAGTCGTTCCTGGAAGACCAGCTGGTCCAACCTGGGTCTGGGAGGACCGAATGGAGACTTAGCCCAATGACCTAGGGCATCTCCCTGGTGTGACTGCCACAGCCTCGTGAGCGGAATGAAACACTACGGCTGGGTTCAGAACACCCAGGTGGGCCCTCAAGCTACTGCCTTGGGTGGCCCCCCCCAGAGGGCCCCTCCTTACTCCCAGCACAGCTGCCGGGCGCAGGCAGGACCCAGGGGCAGGACTGACAAGCGTGCAGCCAGGCCGCCACATTCTCAGGCCCTGGAGCGGAGAATGTCACGGTGGGTCCCCCCTCTGGTTACTAGGTACAGACCCCGGAAGACAGGTTTCTTAACACAGCCCCACCACTCAGATGAACTGACGGGGCATGGGTCAGCTAAGGTGAGGCGACAGGAAGAGAACAGGTCATGTGGGTGGCTCTCCGACCCAGCCGGGCAATCCCTAGCATTCACACAAGAGCTGCAGAACTCTCGGGCTCCTGGAGCAGGCAGGCCTGGGTGCACCTGTGCTGGCTGGCCGCTGCCCCTGCCACAGACAGCCAGGGCTGGTGCCTGGTGTGGCTACTATGCCCAGGGTGGGAGGACGGGGAGAGGACGCTCCCCACACACCCTGCCCTTCCTTCCCGTATTTAGCACCAAGGATCTCCTGCCTTTTGAATGGGGTTAATTCCTTCTACCTGCTGCAGATGTACGCCCCACACCGCTGTGTCTTGGGTGGTTTGAACAATAATCTGGATAGAACTGATCTGCAACATCAGTTAATTTTCTCTAGACCCTTCCACCCACACCACCCAAAGCCAAAAACACCAAGGAGAAGGACGTGTCCCACAATGCAAGAAAGTAAACGCGCGAAGGCTTCTCAAGGAGGCTGGAGGACAGGAGGTCCCCTGCAGACCCCCTCTCGGAAGCCCACCACCTCGGCTGCCCACGACCAGCACTGAGCACCTCCTCGCCCCTCCGCCAGTGTGGGAATGAATGAAGACGCCAAGGACTGAGGGCTTGTTACTTTAACATGTATTGATTAAAAAAAAATAATAATAATAATAAAGGGGAGGGGAAATTTTCAACGTCATTTCAGGATAACTATTTCCTGGTATAAAAAGACATTATTCTCAAACAATAACTTTCTAGGAAAAAAAAATACATCATGCAATCAAAGTTTTAAAAAGTTTCACTGAATGTTTCAAACCCCTGGGAACAAATTATGTAATAACCGTTTTGACCAATTTTTTGCCTGACTGAATAAACGCAAAATTTTGCAAGTCAACGCAGAGGCAGGCCTTGCTGCAAAAAAACCTGCTGACCAGAGCCCAAACTACACTCATTCCCAAGAAGGACTCCCGCCAAGAGACGGGGGTCTCATTCAAGAGCCAAAACGCCTGTGTGTGCCTCTGCGCACAAAGGAGAAGCCACACAAGCTCAAGCCTGCACCCTGAGGTGAGAGGGCAGCAGCTTTCCGGGCCTTCTGGACTCTGCCGTGGACGTGCGCCCAGCAGCACAGGCCCTGCTGAGGCTTGGCTCTTCACTGGAGAATTGTGCTATGTATTAAGCTCTTCCTGCTGGATTATTTTTAAAGCCCCATTAAAAAAAAAAAGAAAAGAAAAGAAAAGAAAAATGGAAAAAAAACCTCTAGAATCCCATGCATTTGCAGGTGTGATTACGACTTGCAAAATTCCACGTTCTCTCTTCCTTAAAGCCTGTCTGTTTCTTGCACTAATAGTGGAAGCACAGTTTTGATACCTTTGAGAGTTCACCTCTAGCTAAAGCAGCCACAGAACATTGCATCCCGGAACAAGAACCCACCAGAGCATTTACAAAAGGTGGAAGAGGTTAACTTAGCACAATATACAATTCCCCAACGTTCCCAACGTTTCACATGCTTATGAAAAAACAACAAAAAAAAGGCTGGTTGCTCTGGATTCAGATGTGGTGAAATCGTTACTGTCAAAGGCATCAACCAGATTTGGGAATTTGTTAAAAGGTTAAAAATTCATACAAAACCTGCTGTAAATTAAGACAAAGGTAGATTAAAATGCATTATTATCTGTCTCTTAAATAAAGTAATGCTTTCCATAAAAAGCAAAGGTGGGCTTTTGCCTTGATGCTGACCAACGCTGGCTCTAGAATTCTGTGCAATTCTGCACAAAAAACACATTCTCTGAAAATTGTTTTCCACTTATTGTGAACTTCAATATGACCAAGTTCAAAGGCAAATCACGATAAAAACTGCCATTGTCTTAAATTCTGCAGGCTAAGAGTTTCAGACAAGCTGCGGTGACAAGCCACGGTTGAGAAACCCAGTGAAGCACAGGGCACAGCACGGACACTTTGGGTTTTGGAGTTCGAGAAAATTGGAGTAAAAAGTTGATTTTGTGTGCAATACTTTTAGATGCTCTAGGAAGACCCAAAATCATGATAGCCGTAGCAGTCTGTGAAAAAGTCACCTACAAAAGGGGGAGACAGAGCAGAGAAAAAAAATTAGAATTCTTTTGAAAAATGGCACAGAGCGCCACATTTGAAATTCATGTTTTAGATTTCTCTGCTCCTGTAACCCCCCAATGAAGGCTCCTTCTCAAGACAAGAGCTGTGCACTGTCAGGAAAAGTATTATCACAGGATTGGTGCTTCGCATGGCTTAAAGCAGAGAAATTTAAAATTCTGACTTTTAATGAACTTTCAAGTCACACAAGTGTGTGCATTAACATTTAAAGAGTAAATTACACTTTTGCAGGATGGGGGGTGCTGGAGGACCGCCTGACCTAACCACCGAGAATGGGTGCCAGCCGCCCTTAAGCCTCAGGGAGGCTGCTCCTGCTGCTGGGCCACCCTGCTCTAACTCAGGCCACGGGAGCTAAGCTGCAGCTTCTCCCCAAGCTCAGACAAAGAGAAACACACACTTACTGTAGCCGGCGGTCGCTGAGTTGCCTCCATACCCGTAGCTGCCATACCCGGCGCCTGAAAGGGAACAGACAGGGTCACCAGGGCAGGAGGTGGGTCTGCCGGCCCCCTGCCTCTTCTGGCATCTCAGTTGGCCCCAGGGGTCCCACCCACTCCAGGGAGCAGGCCGAGCCCACTGGGACAGCACAGGACAATGGTCCTCACCAGCATTCATGTAGCCTCCATGGTTGGCGCCACCAAAGCCTCTCCCTCGACCTCGACCTCGGATGTTCCCTCCTCTTCCCCGTCCTCGGAGATTGGGGGGCGGGGGCACTTCGTTGTGCATGGGACCCCCCATGCCGAACCCAGGGTTATGTGGCTGGACGGGAAAGAAGACAGACGGGTTACATTCGCCTCCCACTCGAACCACCAGAGAATACACGCCAAGGTCAGAGAGTTCTGGGGTGACCGCTCACCTTAGCAGCAAATTTCGGTCCACCTCTCACAGGCACGGGGGCTCTCTTCTTCTTGTTGGCCTCAAGGGCTAGAGGGGCGTCGGGGAACAGCTTTTCTAGCGCAGCAAGGGCGGCATATGCTTTGGCCACCTTTTTGTTTGAGCCAGCGCCTTGAAACTTCTGTCCGTCCACCTCGACCTGGGAAGAACACATGCGTGTCTGGGGTGACCCAACACCCACCTTGGGACGGGGGGGAGTCTCCAAGGACTCCAGGCCCCCCCAGGACCCGCCCCCAGGACCACTCACCTCCATGACGAAGCGCTTGTCGTGGCTGCCCCCTGTCTCTGAGATGAGCTCATACTTGAGGCCACGCCTCTTCTCATTAAGTTCCATAACAGGGTTCTTGCCATGCTTGGTCAGGATCGGCCCCTGCTGTTTTACGTTCTCAGGGAAAACAGAAAAGAAAACCAACAAACTCAGCTAAGGGCTTTCCAGCACGTGGAGGAGGGCAGCCGCCCCTATGTCATGGCTGAGGCCCTCCGCTCCATCCCCCTCGCCACTCCCGTCTCCAGAAATCATCTGTGGCCTTCCCAGCAATGGGACCACCTCCACCCACACCCCATCTCCCGGGGAAACGGCACACCCTCGACTGCAGGCCACCCCAGTGCAGCCCCAGATGCTGGGTCAACACCAGCAAGGGCCTCTTGGTCATGGCTCAATAGCTCACACCCAACTCCCTCCAGAGGCTCCTGGACTGGAAGGTACACTCTCTTGGGGTAAGAGAACAAGGACCAGTAACTGTCCTGGTTCATGGGACCCAGGGCTGCCTGCTCCTTCCTGCCGGGCACCCCAGCACCCACCCCGTGCTCACCTCGGCAGTGGGATCTGAGGGAAAGGCAGCGCTGGGGGTCGAGACAGCTTCCACCACAGGTGGAGGGGCCACCACGGCTGGCTTCGCCTCTGTCTCCTCAGCTGAGTCTTCCCCCTTGCTGGAGTCTCTGCCTTCGGCACCCGTGGGCAAGCCCATGTCCTGTAACACCTGCACGAGGGAGACCCAGGCCCCCAGTGAGGGAGGGCTCAACCACGCAGAACCCCTCCCACACCCGGGGTCCTGACTCAGAAGTTCCTAGGGTAGCGTCCAGCTAACTGGAGGAGCTTTCCTATAGCTCCCAAGACCACCTCGATGCCCGGCCACACTTGGGGGCCCTCTGCCCATCAGCCACAGTGATGATGGCATTCTTGCCACGTGTGACTTGGCTACCGTTCAGGAATCTAACCATTGCAGTATGCGCATGCCCTCCTTTAGCCTCGTGCTTAAACAGGGGATGATGGCTCTGAAGGGGAGCAAGATGAGGGAAGTGTTTTGCCGTTGTACGACGCTGCCGGCCGCGCTCACCTTAACGGCCACGTGCAACTTGGCAGTCTTTTTGGAGGGCCCAGAAGCCTCGAATGAGTTGCCGTCTACCTCCACAGACATGGTGAAGATGGGGGCGTGAACTGGACCGGTCTGGGAAACCAGTTTGTACTGCAGCCCCGGCTTGAGCTGGTTCAGTCTCATCAGGGCATTCATCGCTTGGGGAGGCTCTGCTTTCTCCTCTAGAGAGAACACACCAATGTTGCTCTGGAAAGTCAGTCAATTCTGAACCGGGCAGGGGAACCTGTCCTGACTGCGCCCTGATGCACGACGTGGAGGACTGGGCAGGGGGCTGGGCGGCAACACGTGCCGAGGCCTTGCCTGCCCCACTCCCAGGCGCACACCACGCCTGCGGTCACCAGCTGAGGCACGTCCACCCCACTTGTGCTCCATACCCATGCTGTATTTATTTAATCATTCTTAAAAGGACTGAAGTATCATGTCCGGGAAAGAGAAGGCAAAAGGAGGTATCCCACTCACTTTGGGGTGAACCTTAATTGAAGCCACGTGGAGGGTAAAACAAGGACTATGAATGAATGCTGGTACCTTTCTTCTGAATCTTCTTCTTCTTTTTGCTGGGAGACTTTTCCTCCCCATCTTCCTCCATTGGGCGTTTCATGGGCGTAATGGCGTAGGTGGTACTGGGGGGTATTTGCACTGAAACGAGACAAGGACAGAAGCAGCTGAGTCTCCAGTCTGGGCTCTACTGGGAGCGTGCGATGATACCGCCTGCCTGGGCATGGGCACTGCGCCATGCTTACCTGTGTAGTCCACTGGGTTTTCATTCTTTGGTTTCTTGGGCATCTTCGAAGGCAAGGGGTCCATACCCAGGACCTTATGGAGCTGGCCAAACGCAGCAAGTCGCAGAGCATGCTGGAGAAGGGGAAGAGGAACCTGACTCAGCCGCCCTGCGTTCCCAGCCAACGTGTGTGCTCTCACTAATGCCTTCTGGAAGGGGTGGGAGCTGACGGGTTGCTAACGGTCTCCCCTATTAACAGCGAGGGGTCCCCAACAGCCAGGGCCCAGCCTTGCTGTGGGGGAAGGCCAGCCTGTGACCACCCCCCTCGAGAGGATTACAGGAGACCCCAACCTGGGGACTGGTTGCCACACGGAGCCACGTGGTGGGCCTGCGAGGGAAGGACTCCTGGAGCAGTCCGCACGCAAACACATCTCCCCGCTGAACTCGGTGTCTGAAAACAGCACTCGAGCAGGCTGAGGGGGCAGGCGACAACCACGCGTGGCGCCAGGGGAAAGAAGCAACCCAGATTGGGGCACCCTGTATCAGGCACGATCCCTTGACCTTCAGAATCCCCAGCCTGAGCCTATGAGTCCAGTGGCTACCCTGAGAATACCCAGTAATGGAACTGGAAGCCAGTGATTACAGACTGGGTAAGGGCTCACGTTGGCAATGGCGATGACTATACCTGCGCACTCTGTGTGATATCTTCCCGTTGCTGTCTGTCTAGATGCCCAATAGCATCAGTGGCTTCTTTTTCACAAGGGTCATAAATGCCAGAACCATCTGAAGGCAGGAAACAAGGAAGATATGCAGAGGATTATCTTTTAGCATCTCCGAAGAGTTGTGCTGGCTGAGGGAACCAAGTGCGTTACCCCCCGCGCCCCATCCACACCCAGCTCTGGAAAACACACCGAGCTCGGTGACCCACTCGGCATCCAGCCTGTGAGAGAAATAATCCACATGTATCTCAGAGCATGGAGCTCGCGTGGGAGTGGGTCACCACTGCCCCGGATCCGCCCTGAGTCACAGCTGCGGAGCCGGCACAGGGCTGGATATGATGGTGCAAGAGGGTAGTCACATGCTTCATCCCTAGGGGGACACGGGGATGCTGCTGCCCTAACCCGGTCAGGGGACCCGCCAGGAAGTGGCCTCAGGGCCTCAATCCCTGTCCTTTCCCTGCAACTTGCAAAGCACAAGGCCCCAACCTGGCATCACGATGCCTGAAGCCAGGCACTCCAGCACTCTCCGCAGGGCCTCGCCAGCACCCATTGGTCTGTTGGCTGTGCCGATGGACTTCTCACAGAGAAGCTCGAGGGGCTGAAAGGCAAGAGGGACAGTTAACTACAGTGTCCAGGAGGGAGTTGGCTGATGCTGAGGAGCTGTTGCCGTGTGTGTGTGTGTGTATGTGTGTGTGCGTGCGGGCGCACGTCCAAGACAGGACACCTAGAGTGGGTCTTAACCAACTTCTCCTTAAAGGACCAGACGTTAAAGGGGCAGGCTGTGTGGGCCAAGAGGCAAAGTTGAAGCTGTTACATAGGTACTTATACTTAAAATATAGCCATTTAAAAACATAAAAAGCATTCTTAACTATAGATAAACAGGCAACTAGCCAAAATTGGCCTGTGGGCCTCAGTTTGCTGACCCCTGTCCAAGAACAGCTACAAAACCCTCTTCACGGAGAGCAATCTGTCACAGTAAGTGTGCCACCTGGCCGGCCCCTGCCTAGGTTGAGCTGTGCACCTTCCATGGGAGTCTGGTCTCGTTCTCATCCCCACCCAGGGTGTGGCACACAGTAGTTGCTCAATGAGCAGCTATGACTGGAGTATCAGCCACACCCTGAAGGGCCACTCCAGCCCATTTACCATTAACATATTCTTGGGATCTGGGAGGTCTCTGCACACATGACCCAGGGTGGCTATAGCTACAAAGGTGCCTTACCCATCCTCTGAGGGGACCCCAGGTGGGAACGCGGGTGCACAGGTCCCTCAGGACCCGGATGACAATGACACACGACTTCAGCCCATTGGCTCTGGCCTAGAGGAACAAAGCACAGGCTTTTCACACCAAGGCACCTCCCTGAACACAAGGCAAACATGAAAAACACAAGTCTCAGGGTGCTACTTTGTCAAGGGTAAACGGTGAACGTTCACAACCATCAAGTGTGTGGTCGGCAGCGACTTCACCGAGTGGACGAGAATGATGTTACTCTTGGCACAAAGCAGCAGCTACCCACCTACTCAGTCACAAGCCTCCTTTGGGGGTGTCAAATTTGTCTATGCGTGCTCCTTTAGCAACTGCACGCCTGCAGGTGCTAAGTCCAGCACGGTGCTCTTCAATGTTACCGAAACTTTATGGTGAAAATTAGCCAAGTTAAAACTTAGGAATTCTCTACCGAAAGACAAATAGAAGAACAAAATGCAAACCTGGAACCACTTGGCGTGTCGGAGGGACGCCAAGGCAGCAAGGCATTTCTGCCTGTCCAGAACGTCCGGGGGATCGTTGACTGATAGCGTTTCTATTCATGGATGGAATAAGAAGACAAGGTACAGTTTGACCAAGGGGTTTCTGTCAGGTGGAAAGGGGATGTGGCAGCTTCCTAAGGGGCAGCTGAGGCTCCCAGAATCTCAAGTCATCTCCACCCTTGACCAGGGAAGGAGACGCTCAAGTGCATTTAACTCTGCCCCAAGAGGAGATGGTAAAAATCAGAGGCCCCCTCCAAAAAAACAAAAAAAAAAAAACCAAAAAAACAACAATAAGAAAAACAAAAACAAAAGTGGGAAGTTACTCTAAAAGGAATAATCCCATGGGGGAGGGGGACAGATAGGTGGATCCTATCTTCTAGTAGAGACTATTACCTTGCTTCCTCCCCAGGATCTCCCAATAAATTAGCTATGCTAAAAAATTCATTAGCAAAAAACGAAAAACAAAACCAAAAACCAAAAACCAAAAAAAAAAAAAAATAGGCAGGGGGTGGGGAGTAGAAATGCACTCCCTCTCTGCTTCCCACAGGCCTTCCCCTGAGGCGTCTATGGCAAAGGGGACCACCTCCGCCCACCAGGCAGGACTGCCCTAGCCCCAGCCCTTGACAGAGAGAGTCCTGTTGGTCAAAGGTCCAGCGTCCCTAAATTGATAAACTAGAAGGGCTCTGGTAGTAAATCAGGTATCGGAACGGAAGGTAATCAAAGAACAGCAACAAGGGCACGGCGTTAGCCTGTGCTGCAGCAAAACCGGAGCGTTTGTCGTTTCCACCATCTGTGCATCAGGGGTTTGGATAAGGCCTGTCACCTTTACTTTGAGGTGTGAGAGTTGTGACTGAAAAACGTCCACCCAGCGATGTATGAGGAGCCCTGGGTGGACTTTGAATCGTGAAAGCATTATCACTGTCTGAGGCTCAGAGACTTGATTTGAAAATCACTCAATTGTTTAAAACTTTATCCAAAACTCTGCATCAGCTCTTTGCGTTTCAATCACTGCAACTGATAAAAGCAGCCAATGGAAGAGGACAAACGAAGAAGACCTCGGTTCTGCTGCAACACAAGCTGTTTGCACAAGTCCAACGTGATGCTCATGCAGAAACCATCTGGTTGTCTTCCATAATTTAAAAAGCCTATAATCACCAGGGACACACTTTTCCAAGGCCAGAGACTGGCTCAACAGAAAAAAATCACATTTAACACCGATGAGAACATCCAAGGATTAAGACAAACAAAAATGGTGCAATCCTCTAGGAAAAGTGCTACTCACTTTTAGTGCAACCGTTTTGTCAAACTCCCAGGACTGAAACCGAGTGGGAGATGTGATCTCAGAGTAAAAGGTGGTCAAAGCTACACCGCTATCCTTTTATCAAAGCAGTCTAAAACTGAATAGCACGTTTGAATCGTGAGGGAACACCAAGTTGCCAGTGTCCTGCTGGCCTTTCTCAGCCTCCCTACCTCCAGCTAATACTTTCTCCATTTCTTCTCTGACAACAGGGGATGTCAGGTGGATGGTCAGGGACAATGGAGGCTCTTTTGTGTTTTTTATCACAATCGCGGCATCGTCGACAGATTGGAGTATTTCGTACTTGTCATCTGTAACAGCCTACAAAAGAAAATGCAACTTTCAAACGCACTTTCCCCCCAAGGCTATCGACAGTTCTGTTTAGCTCCTGGTTACTACAGCAGACAGGCCAGTTTCTTGGACTGTGACTGACAGCAGTCCCTTCAGCTAGGGGTCAGAACCTCCCTCTTGCAGGACAGGTCTTTGGCCATCTTCCAGGTACTCCAAGGAGGAGGTGACTACTTAGAGGAGTGATTTTCACGGGAAGCTTTACAATGTAATGGTAAGAGAGTTTAGGGTCTGGGAGGAGATGAGGGTGTGAATCCTCATTTTGTTGCTTGGTTGTTGTGTAACTGGACAAATCACTTCATCTCATCAAGATTGTGGTTTCTAATTTGTAAAATGGACTTAGTGACACGGCCGACAGCACAAGGCTGCAGAGGACTTGAACCGGACACTCCGTGGAAAGCACAGCACCCAGCACAGAGTCGGCATCCAGCCACCGCTATTTCCACACCAGGCTGAGCAGCTATCACAGAATGCGGGATGATGGAAACTGTGTGCAGTAAAATAGTCTCATCATATGATGCCTATAAAAGCACACACTTGCTGCAAATGCACGTGTCTATAAGAGGACGTTCACAATTGTGACTTCTGCTTTCTTCTTTATACCAGTTTATATGCCTTGATCAAGAAAACTCGAGCGTTTTTGATTTTTTTCAAGAAAAACAAAGTAAATACATTACGGGGAGGACAAAGGCACTATGGAAAATCTAAGTTGACTTTTCTCCACCTCAGCACTACGGACGCTCTGGGCCAGATCACTCTTGGTTGTAGGGCTGTCCTGTGCACTGGAGGAGCTTGAGCAACATCTCCAGCCTCTATACCTAGGAGATGCCAGTAGCACCCAACTCCTCCTGCTGTGACAACTAAAACTACCTCTAGATTCGCCACATGTCCCCTGGGGTGCAAAATCTGCCCCAGTCAAAAAACACCAAGCTAAATTGATAAAAATATACTTTCTTTGTATCTATCTTTAAAGACTCTTCAAAAACTGTCTTTCCTTTAGAAACATTTACGTCAAATTAATTTTCTTCACTTAATATACTTTTTATAGACAAAGATTAAAATTAACTGATCAATTCTGACCTCTGTCCTGAATCCCCAGTTGTCAGTCACACGTGACAGTACGTACCTTCACACGTGACAGAACATACCTTCACACGTGAAAACGAACAGTGTGT
Source organism: Orcinus orca (assembly GCF_937001465.1). Lineage (NCBI taxonomy): Eukaryota > Metazoa > Chordata > Mammalia > Artiodactyla > Delphinidae > Orcinus > Orcinus orca. The sequence goes on along the minus strand of NC_064561.1, from coordinate 7,215,761 downwards.
CTAAGAGAGTCTTTACTTTCTTCTTTTGCTTATCCTGTCACTAAATCCAGGGTAAATGTGTCCCAAAGAGGCACTGAGTGGCAGTGACACTCAAGAGGTTCTGAAGCCCCAGACCTCACCAGCTGGGTATGTGGGGTCAGTTACTGAGCTCCCCACACCTCAGTCACATCTTCGAAAATACTTAGATGATAAAGTCCTATCTCAATCATTACGATGAAATGATAAAGAGCTCTTCTGGCCTAGAGTCTGGTGTAGTCAATGCTCAAGAAATGCCAGAGGCTATTATTTATGTAGTACTTTTGTAATGAGACAAATAAATCGGTTAAAAAATTTTTTTTATGTTCAGCTTTGCATCAGGGAGGAAGAGTCAACAACTGTGCTACCTATTCATCCACTCACCCGCCCATCCATCACTGGAATCTGGATGTGAAGGTCATGCCCAGTGAGGCCCAAAAACAGTGCAGCCTTGTACATGGCAGGCACTGGGCCCTTCTTGGCTGCCAGAGCATCTGGGTGGCTCTGCAGCGTCCTGCCTGTCACCTACAGAAGGTGTGAGCACAGCAGGCGCAAGGCTGGGTTTGGAGCATGCCTCTTGGCGCACAGCGCGGTTGGGCACCTCTTCCCCTGACCACCCTCCAACCCCAGTGGTGGTGGTCACACTCACAGCGAGCTGGATGGCCAGGTTGTCAGCCACCTTGTCCAGGAGGGCGGTCGTGGGCTTCTCCTTACACAGCAGCACCAGCTCCAGGTCCAGGTCCCCCTTGAGCAGCAGGCCCTTTGCCACGAGGCCAACACGCATCACGCCCCTCAGGGTTCTAGTCACATGCTCTGCCTTCTGCTCCCTGAGGGACAGCCCAACACATGCTCAGTGAGAGATTCCATCTGGCCAGAACCCAGGGATCCTGGAAAGGCTGGAGTTTCTTAGAAAAGGAGGTGCTCAACCCTAGCCTGGCCAGTCTCCCTAGAAAGGAAAAAACAAAACAAACACGCAAACAAACAAAAAACAACCACCCTACAAAACCAACTTACCCGGCCCCTTCTTTGGTCTCGTCCTCTGGGGGCACATCCACATTCTCAGACTCGGCGTGATCGCCACTACCTTTCTCCTGCTCATCGATCCAGTCGGACACAGCCTTGAGAGCCCGCTCCGTGTGGGACACCATGTTCTGAACTGCCTCCAGCTCCTCTTGTGTCGGATAAACAGAAGAATGCTTTGCCATCACATGGCGATCATCATTCACAAAAATTCTCACTGGACGCTGGAAATGTGAAAAATTAGTTAAAAACAATGCAACTTGACGCTTATCTTTTAAGCTGTACAACTGAGAATTATTCATATGAAAATAAAACTATATGAACTTATCTGAAAGCCTGAGCAGGACAACCAAACATAACAGCTGTGCTTTCTCTAGGTGGTGGGAGGAAGGGGGCATTTACTTTACACGTTTCTATATTACTAGAATTGTTACACTATGTACTTGAAAAAAGTCCAATGAAAAATGATTACAGAATCAAATGCTTTGGGGACGCGAGACAGTGAAGGGGATTAAGAGGAACAAACTACTAAGTATAAAATAGGCAAGTTACAAGGACACAATGAACAGGATTGGGAAGGTAGCCAATATTTTATAAAAACTTTATATGGAATATAATCTACAATAAGTTATCAAATTACTGTTGTACACCTGAAACTAATATGATATTGTAAGTCAACTACTTCAATTTAGAAAAAAGAATCCAATGCTTTGGGGCAACACTACAGACATTTTTGTACATGAATGAAGAAACCGTATCTATGATTAAGAAAAAAACTTTCTTACCATTTTTACTTCTTTTCCTGTAGTGTCTGGAAATCAAATTTTTCCTTATCTTTTCAAATTGTGACAGATTTCCTTGGTGTTATCAATACTTCAACTATCTATAAGATCAGAAAATCTTTTTAGTTTCACATATTTCATCAATGGATGAATCTTAGCAGTCAGATATTCAGCAGGATGCAAACGGCGCTGCCTCAGGAAGGAGGCCCGTCCACACAGCAGGACACATCTTTATTTCCAAGTAACCACTAAGCCACGGTACAAACAACTAATTATAAAATTCCATAAAAATGAAAACAGCTGGTTTCTAGATGGTGCGTCTCACTTCGGGCCCACACTCAGGTGATTTTTACTTTTTTAAAAATCCCTTTTTATCGTATCTTTATATAAGTATGCTAATTTTTACAAATAAAAAATAAACCTTTTAACAAGCCTCCAGAAAATGGTACAGGTGAAAATGTTCAGCAAAATCTTGGTATTTGGAGAAGAAAGAGGGAAAGAGCTCTGGTCCTTGAGGGTAATGAAGAGATGGAAGGAAAGCAGGAAACAGAGGGGCTCAAAAGCCTTCTGTAAACTGGAGAGGCAAGAACCTTCTGAAACGTCAGGTGGATGTGGCCACTGCAGCACATGGACACACACCTGTGGGTTCAATTCTGGAGTGGTTGAGACAACTGAAATACACAACAGAACTCTTCAAGACAAACGTAGCTATAATTACAATTTTGGACTCTAAATAACATGCTGACTACAACCTACTCAATTCCCACTCTATGCAAACAGTCTGGTCCACACTGAAATCTTCCAAATGAGTAAACAACCAAAAAAACCCCATCAGCGTAATAAGCAACAGATGAATCCACCCATTCCCTCCAGCCACATAACAGCTAGCCCCTTGCATCCACACCAGTTACCAGCCAGGGCAGCAGGTTCATCTCTGAAACGCACCCCCTTCAAGGATAAACTCCGACATGACTAGCCAGAACAAGAATTTCCCACAATGCTTCAGGACTACTTAGCAATCTCATCGAAAACTTGAAGGGTTCCAAAGTAGAACCTGAAAATCTAAGGGTGGAATGACAGGCGATGTCCCTGCAGAGCCAGGCAAAAGGACAGGTGGCGTCAAATTCTTCTTGACATGGGAGGGAGGGAAGGGAGGAGTGGAGGACCAGTCCCTGGGCTCAGCTCCTGGCTGAGCCTGGGCCCTTGGTAGTCACCAAGTGGGAGCTTTTGCAAAGATGTGGGCCTGAAACTTTGCCAGCTGTGCCACTACATGTGTGGCCTTGAAGTTTCGTTGGAGTTTCCTTCTAACCTGCAACATGAATCTACTCCTCTACCTCTTCAAGAAGACTGTGAAAATTAAATGAATTGACCTATGGAAAGCATGGAGCATAAATCCCACAGACCCGCAAAAACAGCACCAACTTCTGCTACAGACAAGATGTACATCACTGGCTGTTGTAGGGGCGGAGCACATGCAAAAGCACATCCTGTATTAAGGGAATAATTGTTCATTCAGTTAGGAACGAATGATATTACGGCTGTGTTTGAAAAGAACGTCTTTGGGGCTTCCCTTGTGGCGCAGTAGTTAAGAATCCATCTGCCATTGCAGGGGACACAGGTTCGATCCCTGGTCCGGGAAGATCCCACATGCCGCGGAGCATCTAAGCCCGTGTGCCACAACTACTGAAGCCTGCGCGCCTAGAGTCTGTGCTCTGCAACAAGAGAAGCCACCGCGATGAGAAGCCCGCGCATCACAACGAAGAGTAGCCCCCGCTCACCGCAACTAAAGCCCGCGCGCAGCAACGAAGACTCAATGCAGCTAAAATAAATAATGGCTTAAACTACATGCCTGGTATTTGCTCTAAAATACTCCAGTGAGGTGGTGAGTGGAGAAGCGAAAAGGATAAATCAACACTGGAAAATGTTGATACCTGCTGAAGATGAGGATGGGTATACTGGGATCATTTGTACATGTTTGAAAATTTCCATAATAATTTTTGGTTTTTTTTAAAAGTGAGTAGTAAACAAGAATTCTTACAAAAGTGCAACCATGGCAGGTAATCTAAAATTTAAAGCAAAGCTCAGAAAACCAATTCTAAACTGACAAGAGGCAGGCCATCAGAAATCACAGCTGACTGGTGAGGAGCCCATGTTAAACAGCCCCCAGTCTTGGCCATATCTATACTGAAACTTCATCAATCTGATAATGAAGGATGATGTTTAAAACTGTATTTACTTATTCAAAAGTATTCAGCATGCACCTCCCCTGTGCCAGGCCTTGAGCTAGATGCTGGGACAGTGATGAACACAGCACGCAAGTCCCCCATTCCCGTGGACCTGGCCAGCGAGTGTACCCTAAAGGAGAAACGCCTTCCCTCCAAATCCAACATGGTGCCCGGAGCCAATGCATCACTGTACACTTACCACCTCTTCATTTTACATTCTTCCTCCACCACAGATATCAGATATAGAGACTCGAAAACAACAGAGCTTAAACTGAGATCCCAGGTGACTAAGACCTTTTTATTCAGGGTTTTGTAGGACCGATATTGTCTAAAATCTTCTAAAAGGAGCTCCTGGAAGAAATGGTTGATTCGGCACCTGATGCACAACTATGGTGGGTGAGCCTGGGTCACGCTGCAGTGTCAGAAAGCAAGGAAACATGCACAGATTACTGCAGGCTTGTCCAAAGGACAACTGAGCTGACCTATGAAGACTTCCAGTGGCTACATTTGGGGCAACTATCAAAAAAGAAAAAGGAAAAAAAAAGCTACCCAGATGAAGTTCTCAAACTCAGCAAAACAGCCAAAACTCATCAGCGGTTGCCTCTGGGGGATGGTGGCAGGAAACACCTGGGAAGGGGTCCCGGTCATGGTCTACATCCTGGTAATACTGATGGGGACATGCAGCGGTCAAAATCCATTGAACTGGATATTCAAGATCTGTACGTTTACTTCAAAAGAAAAAAAATGTAAATAAATACTGGACTCTAGTTAATATTTAGAGGAAAGACTACAACTTTCTGCTACTTTGAAAAGCATCGTAAAAATAGATTATGTTAATTATATTTCAATAAAATGAAGTGGACTGAAAGATGAAAAGAATAGAGATGAAGAGATATGTGAAACACAACTAAAGTCAGATGTCAATGGCATATAGGACTTCCCTGGTGGCACAGTGGTTAAGAATCTGCCTGCCAATGCAGGGAACATGGGTTCAAGCCCTGGTCCAGGAAGATCCCACATGCCGCAGAGCAACTAAGCCCGTGTGCCACAGCTACTGAGCCTGCGCTCTAGAGCCCTTGAGCCACAACTACTGAGCCCGCATGCCACAACTACTGAAGCCTGTGCACCTAGAACCCATGCTCCGCACTGAGAAGCCACCACAACGAGAAGCCCGCGCACTGCAATGAAGAGTAGCTCCCGCTCGCCACAACTAGAGAAAGCCCACGCGCAGCCACGAAGACCCAACGCAGCCAAAAATAAATAAATAAAATAAAATGAAACATTAAAAAAAAAAAAAGATATTCACTGTGTAAAACATCAGCCCATCACAGCCCTCAAGGACACTTGTGCACCCCCAAATGCTCCTGTCTTCAGCAAACGTCCCGCAGCGAGGTCTCCATCTGCTGTCTTCACTGCTAAAACTCAGAGCATGGCTGTGGCCTGTGCTCCAGCAGGCTGCCTCACTTGAGAGGCAGGCCCAAGAAGGGACCCCTAAAGGGGTTCACTGGGCTGTGGCTAACTCTGACCACCACCCTTGGCCCATCTGCGATCCTTTCATCCCCTGGCCCTCCTCCCTCAGGCCAGGCCTTAGTGGCGATGGCTTTTGATTCAGGGGGACAAAGTTGAGTAAGAGTACTTATTCTGTGAACTAAAACAAACACGTAAAAACTGAAGTCAGGAATTCCCGGGCGGTCCAGCGGTTAGGCTTCTGTACTCTCAGTGCCGAGGGTACGAGTTCAGTCCCTGGTTGGGGAACTGAGATCTCACAATCCGCGAGGCAAAGCCAAAAATAAATAAATAATAAAAACTGGAGTCAGGACTTCCCTGGTGGCGCAGTAGTTGACAGTCCGCCTGCCGATGCAGGGGACACGGGTTCGTGCCCCAGTCCGGGAAGATCCCACATGCCGCGGAGCGGCTGGGCCCGTGAGCCATGGCCGCTGAGCCTGCACGTCAGGCTCCGCAACGGATGAGGCCACAACAGTGAGAGGCCCGCGTACCGCAAAACAAACAAACAAAAAACTGGAGTCAATACTTCTTTGCAGGGCAACAAAACCGGCCTCACTTGCCTCTGCGTGAGCCTTTATCTGTCATCCAAATCAGCCTCTTGGAAGCCAGCTGCTCCAGTCCTGAATACCAGAGAATCCACCTCATTTAACCTCCTTTTCAAGATTTTGAGGAACACTGCTGGCAAGAAACCCACAATACCCACCTATATATGCAACACTCCACTGCCCCCTGCCAATCTAACTTTAAACCCAAGCCTTGAAAGGCTCACAGAGCTGCTCCTGCAACCTCATTCAGGATTCAAACCAGGCCCAACTGAAGCCTGATATTTACCAGCCCAGCCTCTCTGAAAAGAAGTCCAAAAAAAGAACGAGTGAAGAGCGAAGAATCAGGATCTTAAACAACCTCTGTGTGGTTTTGGGATGTTCTAACATGCAGGGATCAGGTTTCTTTCTTTTGTTCTCAAAACCAGCCCACCCAGAGCACGCAGAGTTACAGAAGTTTAAACGACAGCATGCAGTGAGATGACCACCTCTCTGACCTCTCACTAACTGGAATATGCCGTTCATGACCACTTGCTGTTGGGAAAGAAACGTGCCCAAGTCAGCATGTGTGGATCAACACATGTCTGTAGAATGAATGAAGAGGTGTAGTGACAACACCCCAACAGGTATGGCCCCACCTATCTTCCAGAGTAAATTCCCCCATCCAGGGTACTTCACAAAACCTTAGAGTCCCAGTCACTCCTGGGAATGATCCCAAACTGGATGCTCCTCTTAAAGAGACCTAATTAGGCTTTAAAAGGTACAGGACCCAATCCTGGTTCCCTGACCTCTGGAGATATAATCCTATCCTGGAATGAGAAATGGAATAATACACACATACAACTTGTAAGTGACTCCTTAAGCTTTTACAGATTCACATCATCGAGGATATATGGAAAATAATTTTAACAAAGCAACCCAGCCAGAAGAGGCTAATCTAAAATCTGATTATGGATGCCACTGTGAGAAAATTTTCAATTCAAGACATATCTTAAGTCTAGTGCAATGGTTCCCAGTTCTGTCCCCCAGTGTTTTTACTGGTCCATAGGGAGGTATAAAGTTAGGAATAAAGATGTTCACAAATATTTTCAATTTAAAGGACTGTCCTTGGGACTTCCCTGGTGGCGCAGTGGTTAAGAATCCGCCTGCCAGCGCATGGGACACGGGTTCTAGCCCTGGTCCAGAAAGATCCCACATGCCGTGGAGCACCTTAGCCCGTGCACCACAACTACTGAGTCCACGTGCCACAACTACTGAAGCCCACGCCTAGAGCCTATGCTCCACAACAAGAGAAGCCACTGCAACAAGAAGCCCGCGCACCGCAATGAAGAACAGCCCCCGCTCGCCACAACTAGAGAAAGCCCGCGTGCAGCCAACAAGACCCAACAAAGCCAAAAATAAAGAAGAAAGGACCGTCCTTTACTCTAAACTTATTTTCTTCCTATATGTTCAGTATTAAAACATCCTTTTTTCTTATGAAAAGGTGGAGATGGAGTATGTTAATTAATTAAAAAGATATTTTAACTGGCAAATGCAGGTTGTTGCCTAAATTGCTTCTGGAACTATAACTGGTCTGTAAGACCCAGGCCTCCAGGCCCAATGACACGGTGGAACAGCCACAGGTCTCAGAAACAGAAGCCCCAGGTTTGTGCCCACCTGGGCTTTCCAACCTGGCCACTGTGGAACCTCCAACAAATCACTTTATCTTTTCAGAGCTCATTTCAAAAATGAGATTAAAACACTACCTACACCTCAGAGCCGCAAACAGTAAGGATTAAAGGTGACAAGGTGGAAAAATGCTCTATCAGCTGTAAAACTACAAATGCAACGTATTGAAGGAGTAATTTCAGCTACTCTTGGATGAACCAACAGAAATATTTTAACATCTGCCTGTGAAAAAACAATATTACAGCAAAAAGGTTTAATGTGACTCCAAGTGGGAATTATTAAACTCTTTTAGCAACATGCCCTTCAGGCAGCAAGGGGGGAAGGGAAGCCAGCTTAGAAATCCTTAAGAGGGAGGGGCAGGCAGAGGCAACCTTCCCCTGTGTTCCCATGGGAAAGCCTCAGATTTTTTTTTTTTTAATTTATTTTATTTTATTTATTTTTGGCTGTGTTGGGTCTTCGTTGCTGCACGTGGGCTTTCTCTAGCTGCAGAGAGCAGGGGTTCTTCGTTTCGGTGCATGGGCTTCTCACTGCGGTGGATTCTCTTTGTTGTGGAGCACAGGCTCTAGGCCCATGGGCTTCACTAGCTTGTGGCCCGTGGGGTCAGTAACTGTGGTGCACGAGCTTAATTGCTCCACAGCATGTGGGATCTTACCGGGCCTGGGATTGAACCAGAGTCCCCTGCATTGACAGGCAGATTCTTAACCACTGAGCCACCAGGGAAATACCCAGTTTTTTAAAAAACTAGTTTCTAGTTAAGAAACAAAACAAAAAAATGACTGGCTCTCAAAGGCTGTTAAATATTAACAACATGCAAACTGTGAATTATTTTAGTGGGTAAGTTTCTTTTTCAAATGAAACTTTTAAATTTTGAGATATTGTAGCTTCTCATGCAGCTGTAAGAAATAACAGCGAGATCCCCCATGTACTCTACCCAGTTTCCCCCAATGGCAACATCTTGCAAACTCTAGAACAATATCACAACCGCAATCAGATACAGACTGCTGCTGTCACAAGGATCCCTCCTGTTGCCCTTTACAGTCACACTCACCTTCTAACTGTCCCCCCTCCCCAATGCCTAACCCCTAGCAACCACTAATCCTTTTAAGGTTTCTGTAATTTTAGCATTCCAAGAATGTTATATTAATGGAATTGTAAAGCATACAACTTTTCAGGATTGGCTTGTCTGTTGCAGCGTAACTGCCTCAAGATTCATCTAAGTTGTGTGTGTATTGACAGTTTGTTCTTTATTATTGCTAACTAGTATTCCATGATAAAGATGTACTATAGTTTAACCATTCACCCATTAAAGGACATCTGGGTGGGTTCTAGTTCTTGGCTGTTATAAATAAATATTAAGAGACACTATGAACCATGGGGCCAGGCTGGTCATTTCCATATTAGGGAAATTTAGACAGGTTTTTTTTGAATTATGAATAAACAGTAAGAATTATTAACCTGCAAAAGCTCTAAATGTACCACTGAAAAGCAAGCCTAACTTATCACATTCATCCTTTACACACACACACACCACACACACTCAGATAAAAGAAAGAAATCAGTTCAAAGGCAAGCAGCACAAAAGCAAGTGGCCTAGAAGATTATCCCAGTAAGACCTTACCCTTGAGCTTGAACCACAATCCTAATGGAAATCATATAAATGGCTGTTTCCAGGAAAATTACCATGAACCTCAAATTGCCAATAGTACCTCTTCTCACAAATCACCTAAGATTAAAAAAATAATCTGGAATAAATTTACAGACTCTAATAAAAGGACACACATTCAACTTTGTAAATGATCCTTTGTGATCTTATATGGACAAGAAAATATCCCTTGGACAGTAAACTCATTTTATTGTTAAAACTAGAGCCACGTTTTCAATTTCTTCATTATGTGGACATCCAATGAGAAGAGAAAAAAATTAAATTTCAACTGGACATCATTTCACAAAACATCTGAAAACAGCTGATGTTACAAGTCTGAATGAAGGACTTCCCTGGTGGTCCAGTGGCTAAGACTTGGCACTCCCAATGCAGGGGGCCCGGGTTTGATCCCTGGTCGGGGAACTAGATCCCAAATGCTGCAACTAAGAACCAATCTAACCAAATAAATAATTAATAAAAAAAAGTCTGACTGAATTTCCAATTGCTATTTATAACAGTATCACCTAAAAAGTGATGTCTAGGAAAAATCCCACAGAGATTTAACAGAACCTAACAATGGCAAGAAACAATTTCTTTTAGCAAGTCAGCACACTGACAAGCCTCCCCAACAAACATATGCCTACCCTGCTTTCAGTATTATTTCTGTAACACTGTTAGCACCACAGAGGCAGCACCGACTTACCCTAAATAACAAAGTAGGAGGGAAACTAGTGGCTTCAGACAAAATTGTCAAATGCTGCAGCAGAAGACTAAAGTCCGCCTCATCTCTTCAGGGCCACAACCCCATTTCACTAACCAACAGTGTGTAGGCTCCCATCAAACCACTATTTGCCTCTAATTCCGAACCCTGCCACTGGAAAAAGAAATCAAATCTTTCTTGCCCAGGACTTGGCTAAAATAAAATATAATATATAATAATATACAGAGGGACTTCCCTGGTGGTGCAGTGGTTAAGAATCCACCTGCCAATGCAGGGGACACAGGTTCGAACCCTGGTCCGGGAAGATCCCACATGCTGCAGAGCAACTAAGCCTGTGCGCCACAACTACTGAGCCTGCGCTCTAGACCCCACGAGCCACAACTACTGAAGCCCACACGCCTAGAGCCCATGCTCCGCCAACAAGCCACTGAAATGAGAAGCCCGTGCACCGCAAGAGTAGCCCCCGGCTGCTGCAACTAGAGAAAGCCTGCACGCAGCAACGAAGACCCAACACAGCCATAAATTAATAATAATAATACACAGAGCCTAAAAATCCTAACTCCTAAGAATATTCGATCAAAGCAACGTGCAAATCAAGTATCACCATTTTGTGGGCCATACCTGCTAATAATAGATGGTGACACTTTACACATCTTTCAAGACTGCACAAAGTTAAGCAACTTAATGACAAAACACAGCAGGAGGGCAAGTTTCCAGGGGGAAGGAATCATTCCTCTGAGATGTAAAAGGTGAAATCAGGAAGAACTGGAGAGAAAGATGAGAAAGGTAAGTAAGAGGGAGCTGCCTCAGCCCAAAGAAAACTTCTAAAGCCTTTTTCAAAACTGAGCACACAGGGCTTCCCTCGTGGTGCAGTGGTTAAGAATCCGCCTGCCCATGCAGGGGACACCGGTTCGAGCCCTGGTCGGGGAAGATCCCACATGCCGCGGAGCAACTAAGCCTGTGCGCCACAACTACTGAGCCTGCGCTCTAGAGCCCATGCACCACAACTATTGAGCCCATGCGCCACAAATACTGAAACTCGCACGCCTAGAGCCCATGCTCCGCAACAAGAGAAGCCACCGCAATGAGAAGCCCGCACACCGCAACTAAGACTACTCCCTGCTCGCCGCAAATAAAAGAAAGCCCACATGCAGCAACGAGGACCCAATGCAGCCAAAAATAAATAAATAATTTTTAAAAAGTGAGCACACTTCCAACTCCCACACGCTGCTGAAGCCTACAAGTTCTGCCTATGTTTAACCAAAGAGAAGAGATGTATAGACTTGTAAAAGGCTCTTTCCTCATCAGCGACTCCACCTGTCCCTATGTGGCAAATTTAACCAGGGGAGCATGAGCACCATATTTGTGACATCAAAATATTAACAGCCAGTGGACTTCCCTGACGGTGCAGTAGTTAAGAATCCACCTGCAAATTCAGGGGACATGGGTTCGAGCCCTGGTCTGGGAAGATCCCACATTCTGCGGAGCAACTAAGCCCGTGCGCCACTACTGCTGAGCCTGCGCGCTATGGCCCGCAAGCCACAGCTACTGAGCCCGTGTGCCACAACTACTGAAGCTGGCGTGCCTAGAGCCCGTGCTCCGCGATGACAAGCTACAGCAATGAGAAGCCTGCGCACCGCAATGAAGAGCAGCCCCCACTCGACGCAACTAGAGAAAGCCTACGCGCAACAACGAAGACCCAACACAGCCAAAAATAAATAAATTTAAAAAACCAAAGTGTTCTCCTTAAACTGAGAAAAGAAAAGATATTAATAGCCAGGACTTCCCTGGTGGCACAGTGGTTAAGAATCCGCCTGCCAATGCAGGGGACATAGGTTCGAGCCTTGGTCCGGGAAGATCCCACATGCCACGGAGCAACTAAGCCCGTGTGCCACAACTACTGAGCCTGCGCTCTAGAGCCTGTGAGCCACAACTACTGAGCCCGCATGCCACAACTACTGAAGCCCATGCACCTAGAGCGTGTGCTCCACAAGAAGAGCCACCGCAATGAGAAGCCCGCGCACAACGAAGAGTAGCCCCCGATCACCACAACTAGAAAAAGCCCGCGCACTGCAATGAAGACCCAACGCAGACAAAAAGTAAAATTAAAAATACATAATATATGTGTATATTAGCAGCCACTCCTGCCAATATTTTTTTGTTTGTTTTGACAAGAAAATAATTTAAGAAAAATAAGAGACAGCCTTAGATTCCTCACTCCCAGGAATGTGGGCATCTCCTCGAGTACAGTGGAAGTAGTTAAAGGAATTTTTACCTACAGGCACTGGACAAGTTCAATCAGGAAAAAACAAAGAAAAACTGCAAATGATTAGGCACCACTCCACTCCACAAACAGGGAGATTCCCAGGCTGGCCCAAGCTTCAGCAGGGTAGGGAGACCCTGATAAATTAGTGCCCAGTGCTAGCAAAGCCAAGCCTGGCAGTAACTGCCTGCCTCCAATCAATTCAGACAACGCTAGAGTCTGCACAGATTCTATTCACAAATCCCAGGGACCAGGAGCTGTCCACAAGGCCAAGAGACAGCTCAGGGGTAAAGACCCAGGACTAGTGACAGGGACAGTAGCACCTACCAGTGCCCTGGGGCCTTTCCCCCCCCATTCCAGCTGTGAATGAGCCTCTGGTTCCCACATTTCATTCACAGTCTCAGCGGCTGCTGTAGCTACATCCCATGAGACCACACACAAAGCATAGTGGCAGCACTGTGAGCAATCCGTGGAGGAAAAGAGCCTAAAGTTGTAAATTTCAGTCCTAACTTCGGGTGACACCTTGTGTTTTCCCGTGGACTCCAAATATGCCAACCAGACCACTCATTTTAAAGCCATCACAGTCCTAAGCAATCATAAAAAGATTCAGAATCACTGAAATACCTGGGTCTGGAAAAGGCTAGCCAATGCTTCCTTGCTGATGGATCAGGTCCCCAAGGCAGAATCCCAAGCAACTTTCAAACAGTTTTGGAAATATTGAGAAGAGATGGCTTACTCTCCCTAGGTTTAGACAGTGAACTGGGGGAGAACATGCTGATCACTGTACACCCCAAATAATTCCCCTAGGCGGAGTATTACCCTGGACAGAACCTCAAGAGCAACCCCAAGAATCTGTCACTCAACTACTTGAGAAAATAAGGTAGAAAAGGGAAAGGGTTTCAAGCTCTCATGCTTGGGTCCCAATCTTGCAGATCACAGGACACTCAAATATCGCACCAGATCACAGTTTTGGGGTAGAATGAATGCCAAGTCCGAAGCAATCTGAAGAAAATTCAACATCAATGAAACACCTGAATTAAAAAGAAGAAAAGCTTAAACCCTCCGCCAAATCTGGCTCCTGATCTGGGGGAGGCCTAGGTAGCCAGAGATTTGGGAACCCCATGAAGCCTCCTTTGCAATCCAAATAATGACGGGGTTCCAGGGAGGGGGTCTGCCTCTCTGCCCCACGTAAGGACAAAGGAGGCGACGTTTCCCGCCTTGGGAACCTGGGACCCTCCTGGAACTCGGGGCGGGACTGGGACAAAGAGGAGGACAGATGGGAAGGGGGGTCGCCCCCGCAGCGCGGGTCAGGATGCTCCTGGCCGGAGGGGGGTGTGTGCTGCCGGCACGTGCGCGCGTGCGCGCGTAGCGCCACAACAGACAAAGCCCGGCCCGGGGGAGGCGGCGGCCGAGGGCCCGGTGCGCGCGCACCCCCCGCGAGAGGCGCCGCCGCCGGCCGAGGGGCCGCGAGGGGGGGCGGATGCGCGCGCACCGGGCCCTCGCCGCCGCCATTTTGTTTCCTCGGCACAATGGGGGAGAGTAACGGCCGAGCGCGGGAGCAAGGCTGGCAAGGAAGGAATGAGCCAGGCGCCAGAGCGAGAGGACTGGGCGGAAGCGGGGAGCGCGGGGCGCCTCAGGCCTTGTCACCTCGACTCTTCAGCCGATCCCGCGCTGAGTGGGAGGAGGGGCGGGGGGAGGGGGAGAGGCGGGAGCGGGCCCGGCCGCCGCCACATTGACTCTTACCTTGTCCGCGTCCCGTTCTCCGACCGCAGCCGCCGCCCTCCTGCCAGATCCCGCCGGGGTCTCGCCCCAAAAGCCACGCGGTGCGCACCGGGCTGCTGAGTCCAACTGCAATGGCGAGAAGAGGAGGAGGAGGAGCCGGAGCCGGGGCCGGGGGCGAGCGGGCGGGCGCGCGCCGGGGAGGTGCGGAGCCACGTGACCGGTCGGAGCCCCGCCCCTTCGCCGCCGCGTTGCCGCTCGACGCAGGCCCAGCCGGAGAGGGAAGGAGGGACAAAGAGAGATAAGGAGGTGGGCCCTAGTCACGTGACAGAACCGTAGGCGTTACGTGGCGTCGGAACGTTTCCCTCCCCTTTCCACGCCTCTACTTGATCATGTGACAGTGGCAAATTCAGCGTTCTCCTTGGCCACGTGACAAGGACCGTGGCGCCTTCCCGTTGTCGTATTGGTAGGCCTGCATCATGTGACAACATCGCGGCTCTTTTTTTCAATGGCGGTTTTTTGAGAGGCCATTATCACGTGAGGCAGGGCGAACGTCTGAGTCTCTCTGCGGTTGCTAGTTTACGCGCCTGCGCGGACGCCATCTTACACTCGTTGAAGTGCGTTGGCGGAAACGGGAAGGAAGCTTGCGCGTGAGCGTACTCATAGTGGCTTGTTCTCGGTAGAGGAGGTTCGGCCTCCAATCGAGGGGTTACCGCGGAACTTCCTCCCCACTGTCCGCATCTCCTGCGAGAGGCCGAGCAGACTCGAGGTGCGTGTGCGAGGAAAGGGCGGGCCAAGCTCCTCGTTGCTGCCCCGGGACTGGTGCCAAGCGAGCGCCCCGGGTCTTTGGTGTTAAAACTTTATCCGGTGTAGCGCCCAGCCGGATTGCCGAGCTTCTGAAGGGCAGAACCGAGTTGGCCGGGATCTTCCAGCCGCCCACTCACAGATGGAGAAACGGACGCCCGATCCAGAAAAAAACCCAACTGGAGACTTAACGGTCTTTGGTGGGAGAGCTGGGGCTGCGACAGAGATGCTCGGCCAACCACTTCTCAGGGCTCATAAGTAAAGCTACCGGGGACCGAGCGCCTTTTCTTTACAAGCCTGGTGTCGTTGAATCCTCCCGAGCGCTTCGTGAGATCCCCGATGTACAACCTATGCATAAACTAAACGCCACTCATCTCCAGTGTCAGGATCAAGTTGGCGCTCGACAGGCGTCGTTGTTAGGCAGGTTGTCGTGTGCGAGTCTGTGATTCAGACTGCCGAGATTTGGAGCAAGGAGTAGTTCAAAAGCTTTCCTTCCTAAAGAAGGCGAGAAGTTCAAAACTTACGGCCTAATAACGGATTTTCCTTGCAAAAACGTAGGGATGGTGCAGCTAATTTGTTAAGAATGCAAGATCCAGGGTCGCACTAGGTTTGAGTCTCCCGGTGTGACCAAGAATAGTGCCCCTCCCTGAGCCTCCGTTTTGTTATCTACAAAATGGTGATGATTTATTTTCTTAAAAGCACCTGGCACAATTCTTTGTGCAGAACAAATGCCCCAAAATGATAGTTGTTACTAACAAGGTAAGGTGTAAAAATGTGATTACAGAATGAGTGCATACTGTACCTATCACTTTTCATTTTTGTTTACACTTAGATCTTGAACCAATAATCTATTCATACGATATAAATAAAATGTCAAATGTGCAAAACGATGTGAGAAAACAAAGTCAATTTGTCTCCTCCAGACACCCTCCTTTTTGGCAACCATTGTAAAGTTTTTTGTGTGTATCTCTCCAGAGACGTTTTAGTTCCAGAGATGCTTAATTATGTTTTTATTAGAGTTTCTCGTAAATAATAGACGCTCTGCATCTTGCTTTTTTTCCCCCGACTTGGAGATCTTTCTTTAAATAAAGCTTGAGATTGAAAAAAGTTTTGGTTAAATTAATGGGGCAGTATTCAGACAAAATTAGCTAAAATAAATTTAATTGTTCAAGGTCACCATGACAATAAAGGTGATAACTTGGCTTTAACACTGAGTTAGAGATCAGCTATTCCTCTGCGTGACACTTGAGGGAAGAGGCTCAGAGGTGGGGCAAGTTGACTAAGCTAATAGCGCTACCAAGTGGCAGAACAAGGAAGGTTTCTAGTTTTCTGATTGGCAAGCCCATAGGACCTTTCTTGGGAGGGACCCAAGGTTGCTTTTTTTTTTTTTTTTTCTGGCTGCGCCAGGCAGCTTGCAGTATCTTAGTTCCCTGACCAGGTAGCGAAACTGGGCCCACATCAGTGAAAGCGCTGAGTCCTAACCACTGGGCTGCCAGGCAATTCCCAAGGTTACATTTCTGAAGAAGTGGCTTTTGAGGATCTCATTCCTCTAAGGTAGCCCTTACCAAATTCCTTTGATATATGGGCAGATAAGATCATGATTACAGGCCAAGGCTCCATGGAGGAGCCCAGGATGGACCTGAAGAGTTTTTGAACCTCAAAGTGTTGCTGGAGTGGCTGGCATGGAGTTAATGCTAAAGAAACAGTTGTGTGGGGCTTCCCTGGTGGCGCAGTGATTGAGAGTCCGCCTGCCGATGCAGGGGACGCGGGTTCGTGCCCTGGTCTGGGAAGATCCCACATGCCACGGAGCGGCTGGGCCCGTGAGCCATGGCCGCTGAGCCTGCGCGTGTGGAGCCTGTGCTCCGCAACGGGAGAGGCCACAACAGTGAGAGGCCCGCGTACCGCAAAAAAAAACAAAAAACAAAAAACAGTTGTGGTTGTGATTGTTACCTATTGGACTGGTGCCCCGTCCAACCAGATTCTTTCAGTGACGTGGTCCATTAAAGTGCAGGTGAGGTGATGAGAAAACCAGAACTCCCTTAAGAGTGTATTCCCGTGGACCCACCCGTACGCCATCCACCAGGAGCTGCTGGGTAAGAGGTTTTCAGCCCGGCCTTCCTTGTCCATGTTCTCTCCTTGGTCACCATACAAGATGGAGACCCAAGATGTCATCTGCCCTCTCATCCCTACACCTCCACCCTGGCCCAGCCTCCCACCCTTGCCTTTCCATTATTCCATGGTTAGCAACCCCCTGTATGCATAACAATTCTCTCACCTCCTTGCCTTAGCTGACCCCTGCCCACTGTCATCTGGCTTTACCTTCTGTCTCCATTACACCCACTCCCTCATTAGTTGAAGAGTGAGGTCTGCCCCTCTCCTCTTGCAGTCCCTTGATCTAAATAGATTCTGCCATCCTCTGGGACTTTAGTGTCTTCATGAACATCCTCTCCATTCCTTGCCTTCCTCAACTTAAGAGATTTCTCCTACTTCAGGCCCCCAACCCCAAAGTCCCCTGATCACACCCAAGAACTCCGCTTGAAAGTTTTTTGAACCACACCTGCTGCTTTCCCACCCTCTCAGTAGAGTGAACGTAGGTTGACCACCGTGCTTTGGGGAACCACCCTGCTCCCTTGCTCAATCTGTAGTTCAGTTGTTGGGTCCCAACTGCTGGACTCTGAAACTAGTCCCATGGCCTGGCTACAATGATTGGCTTAGCAGTAACTGACCAAAGTCAGGCTAGTCAGAGCCAGTGAGCACCAGCCTTGGGATCTGTGGGTAAAAGAAGCCTTTATTTCTCTGATCTTGAAGCCAAAGTACAAGGTTTGGTTGGGGGACAGGGAGTGTTTGACAGAGAATGAAACTGACCTGGAAGAAAAGCTGAGCCAAAAGATGGGGCAAGAAAACATTACGGTGTTTACTCCAAAAATTAAACATAGAATTAACATGTCATCCAGCAATTCCACTTTTTATCTCTTTTTTTGGCCGTGCCACAAGGTATGTGAGATCTTAGTTCCCTGACTGGGGATCAAACCTGCACCCCTGGCATTGGACGCATGGAGTCTTAACCACTGGACTGCCAGGGAAGTCCTGGCAATTCCACTTCTGAGTGTATACCCAAAAGAAATGAAAGCAGGGACTTGACATACTTGTACACCCAAGTTTGTAGCAGCATTAATAGCCAAAAGGTAGAAGCAACTCAAATGTCCATGGATGGATGAATGGATGGATAAACAAAAGGAAAGGAAATTCTGACACATGCTACAACATGGATGAACCTTGAGGACATTTTGTTAAGTGAAATAAACCAGTCACAAAAGGACAAATACTGCATGAGTCTATTCATTTGAGTCCCTAGAGGAGTCAAGTCCATAGACACAGAGAGTAGGATGGCGGGTGCCAGGGCTGGGGGAGGGGGATGGGGAGTTAGTGTTTGATGAGGACAGAGTTTCAGTTTGAGAAGACGAAAAAGTTCTGGAGATGCCTGGTGGTTGCCCAACAATGTGAATGTGCCTAATGCCACTGAACTGCACACTTTAAAATGGTTATGGTGGTAAATTTAACGTGTATTTTACGACTGTTTTGTTTTTTTGGCTGTGTTGGGTCTTCGTTGCTGCGCGTCGGCTTTCTCTAGTTGCGGCGAGCTGGGGCTACTCTTCATTGCGGTACGCGGGCTTCTCATTGCGGTGGCTTCTCGTTGCAGAGCACGGGCTCTAGGCGTGCGGGCTCAGTAGTTGTGGCGTACGGGCTTAGTTGCTCTGTGGAGTGTGGGATCTTCCCGGACCACGGATCGATACCGTGTCCCCTGCATTGGCAGGCGGATTCTTAACCACTGCACCACCAGGGAAGTTCCAACACAGTTCCTCTTCAGTCCCTTGTATCTACTACATGAAGTGCATGGCTGAGCGCACTCAAAGTGGCTGTACGTGGGTCACCCACCGATGTGCCTGAATCAGGCCAACCTCACAGATAAGTAATATAATATTTACCCAATCCTAAGTGTAGAGCTTGGTAAATTTTTACATAGCATACATCTGTGTAACTACCACCCCAGTCAAGACAAGGAACATTGTCACCACCCCAGGAAGTTACCTCCTGCCCTTGCCAGCCAATTGCCAGGCCTTTTCTTACATCACCAGGGTGAATATTACCTGTTCTAGAATGTTACAGAATTGGAAGACATCTTTGTGTCTGTCCCTTGCCTGGGCCACTTTTGAGTTTTCTGCCAGCTTGTAACTGGCCTGCACATCTGTACCTCCTTTCCAAAAGGGCAGCGGTCCTCTCCCCCCTGGCCTGGCCTCATCCTGACTCATTCTATATCCATACCTCTCAGAGAGGCAAACTGCAGCAATGAATGCCGGCCACCAGAGCTGGTAACTTACAGACTGTCTCTGGAGGCAGAGGAGCTGGCCTTAGAGGCCATGCAGCTGGGAGCAGCTGCTGGGACCCAGTGAGAAAACCATCCAATGGGCCTGGGCTCATGGAGCTGACCTAGAAAGGGAGGAAGGCAATAAACAACGAGCGAAGTATGTAAGATGCCCATAGTGGCAAGTGCAGTGGCGAAAATAAAGCTGGGGGGTGCAGGGCCAGGGTGGGTGCGATTTTAAGTCAGATGGTGTGCAGAAAAGCCCTTACAGGGAGCCTAAGGACCTAGGCCAAGCAGATTGCTGGGTAGAGAGTCTTCCAGGCAGAGGGAACAGTCAGTGCAAAGTCCCAGAGATTGTCTGTGCTTGTGGAAGGAGCAGCGAGGAGGAGGCCCGAGGGGCTGGAACAGGGCCAGTGAGGGAGGAGGGGAAGAAGCACCATGCAGGAAAGGGTGAAGAGGTCCTATAGGGCCCCCTGGACCCACATGGAGACAGTGGCTTTCACTCTGGGTGCCTTGAACTCCAAAGGAGGGTTTTGGTTTGGTTTGGGTTGGGTTTTTTTATTGGAGTATAGTTGATTTACAACTGTGTCAGTTTCAGGTGTACAGCAAAGTGAATCACACATATACATATATCCACTCTTTTTTTTTTTTAGATTCTTTTCCCATATAGGCCATTACAGAGTATTGAGTAGAGTTCCCTGTGCTATACAGCAGGTTCTTTTTAGCTACGTAGGAGGGTCTTGAGCAGCAGAGAGATAGGATCCATCCTTCATCTCTCCCTTGCCCATACCCTCAAGTCCCTGCTCCTCTCCATTAGCCACAACTAAATCTAGCTTTCCACCTGCACCTTGTACCCCGGTGAGTTTGGGGGGAGAAAAGAAACTCCCACAACCCTCGTAACATTCCTTGTTCACGCGGTGCTCTCCCGCACGCAAAGATGATTTCTCACACCTTCATTCTTCTCACAGCTCTGCCATCTCCCCATGCTCTGCTCTCAGCTGATGACCTTCCTGCTTATTTCAAGAGCAAACAGTTGCTCCCATGCATATTCTTCCACCACTAAAGCCATGAGCACTTGTGCCCACATCCCTGTCTTCCCCCAGCTCCAGATGTCCCTCTCTGGCTCTCCTCAAGTCCACTTTTTCTCCTCCTCTCCCCAGGGCTCAGACTGGCCTCTGTCTAGGGCAGGTAGTCTCAGCCAGCCCTGGGGACGTGAAAGACCATCCAAAACACTGAGCACTCTTGATGGCATGCCTGCAGCCTGAAATTCTCCCCTGTGGTCCAGATCCACCCATGCAACCATCTATGTGACAGCTTCCCTTGGAGGTATTGTGTCCAATGGGTTCCAAAATGAACCTACCTGGGACTTCCCTGGCGGTCCAGTGGTTAAGACTCTGCGCTTCCAATGCAGGGGGTGTGGGTTCGATCCCTGGTTGAGGAACTAAGATCTCACATGATGCGTGGCGCAGCTAAAAAAAAAAACAAAAAAACCCAACCTACCTACCCAGATCCCTTCGGGTCCACTTTATCATTTCTCTGCACCCTTGCCAGGGCTTTGTGTGGTTTTGCACCACTGCCTGTACCTGCAACTCTTCTTCAGAGAACTACCCCTGGGCTCTGGACCACGTTGCCAATGCACCTTTGCTAGCACACTCAGAGAATCAGAAGTGCCTGGGAGCTTACCTTCCCCTGGGGCCACCTGTAATCAATGACTTACCAGTGCAGGCTGTAACTCAACCTCCAGAGCTCCCTGGCAATCAGGCGACATGTGCCTTCTGCAGGACTCTGCCTGGGCTTGCCTCCACTCAGAGCTGTGCTTCCTCCTGCTTCTTTGGCTCTTTTCCTTTTTTAAAAAAATATTTATTTATTTATTTATTTAGCTGTGCCAGGTCTTAGTTGAGGCACGTGGGATATTTGTTGCTGCGTGCCGGATCTTTTAGTTGCAGCATGCAGGCTTTACCTAGTTCCCTAACCAGGGATCGACCCCAGGCCCACTGAATTGGGAGCGCAGAGTCTTAACCACTGGACCACCAGGGAAGTCCCAGCTCCTTTGTTTCACATTCCACGAGTAATCAATCAGGTCAGCTCCTCTTCAGAGTATATCCAAAATCTGCACACGTTTTATCACCAAGACACATCAGAGCATGTGCTGGGACTAGAGCAGTAACCTCCTCTTTGGTCTCCCTGCTTCTACTTTTGCTAACACTGGGCACTTTCCAGATCAGGCACTGTGCTAAACCCTTTACATTCATTCAGCTGTTTCATGCCTCTATACTGAGTGCCTGCTCTGTCCCAGGCACTCTGCCCAGCCCTGGGATAAAGTCTCAATACTAAAGAATAGGCAAGATCTCACATTCTGGGTGGGGAGACTGACAGTTAGCAAGTGAAAATACAAAGAAGTAATTGCAGACTGTGACAAGTGCCATGAGGAAAAGAAACGGTGACGTGGTCATCACTAAGAGAGGCCAACTTTTTTTTTTAATTAATTAATTTTTGGCTGCGCTGGTCTTCATTGCTGCATGCAGGCTTTCTCTAGTTGCGGAGAGCAGGGACTACTCTTCGCTGCGGTGCGCAGGCTTCTCATTGCGGTGGCTTCTCTTGTCGCGGAGCATGGGCTCAAGGCGCGCGTGTTTCCGTAGTTGTGGCTCGCGGGCTCTAGAGCGCAGGCTCAGTAGGTGTGGCGCAAGGGCTTAGTTGCTCCGCGGCATGTGGGATCCTGCCAGATCAGGGCTCGAACCCATGCGCCCTGCATTGGCAGGTGGATTCTTAACCTTCTTAACCACTGCGCCACCAGGGAAGTCCCAAGGCCAACTTTTTTTTTTTTTTTTTGCGGCACACGGGCCTCTCACTGTTGTGGCCTCTCCAGTTGCGGAGCACAGGCTCTGCACGCGCAGGCTCAGCGGCCATGGCTCACGGGCCCAGCCGCTCCGCAGCATGTGGGATCTTCCCGGACTGGGGCACAAACCCGTGTCCCCCGCATCGGCAGGCGGACTCTCAACCACTGCGCCACCAGGGAAGTCCCAAGGCCAACTTTTGATGAGCAGGGAAGGCTTCCTGGAGGTAAGCGCTGAGCTGAAGGCAGGATGGGGAGCTAGCTGTAGAAAGAGCCAGGTGGAGAGCGTTTCAGGCACAATCCCTGGGGCCAGGGTGTCTGGATGAGTCAGCAAGAGGGTGTTAATGGGGCGGATGGGGCAGGGCCTTGTGGGCTGCCATGAAGACTTTGGCTTTCACTCAGTAAAAGGGAGCAACGGAGGGTTCTTGAGCAGAGGAGGGGTGTGAACTCACTCTGGTGTTAGCAGGCACCCTTCCGCACCTGTGGGGGAAACAGTGAAGGAGTGGGGACGGATGAGTTGATAACGAAGGCTGGGAGCTGAAACTATGGGGAGAAGTGAGCAGGTTTAGGAGCTGTTTTGGAGGCGGGGTTAACAGGAGCTGGGGGGTAAGAAAGGAACAAACCTAAAAGATCGAACGAACAAGGAAACCCAAAGAACATCTGTACAGGATAGCGGGTGAGGGCTTTGGAGACCTGAAATTCTCAGCCCCTTTCCTGCTGGGGTCACCTTCAGACATGTCGCCCAACTCACCTGCCTTAATTAGTGAATGGCGACAGTACATAAGCAGATGAGAAGTACTCCAAAAATGGTCGTTATTTAAGAAAAAATTCCGGAGGCAGGAACGTAGGAGGGAGAAAGGCAGTTAACATGGTGGAGCAGTTGGCCCAGAGGTGACAGTAAGCGAGCTGGCACCAAGGGGGCAGTAGCGAGCCTCCAGGTTAGCAGGGTCGGGCAGCTTGGCAGGTCTGAAGCCCTTTAGACGAGACTATGGTGCCCAGGTGCCCGGCCAGGGACAAAGCAGGCCTGGGGGCACATGTCCAGGCTGTGTGATGAGGAGGTAGGCAGGTCACGGCCACCTTCTGCAGTCTGAGGATCGGAGCCTAATAAGGGCTATTTGTTCAGGAGAAACCTGAGCCGCCCGCATGGTGGAATTCAGGCGGAGGCCGGCAGACAGAGGCTTCCTGCCCTCCCTCCTTCTCCCTGGGGAGAGTAGCCCCAGATCAGAGGATCCCAGGGAGGTTGAAGCTGGGGTTCCCCCTACCAGCCTCCCACTCCCCCCACAAACACTCCAGGCTCCGGCTCTGTACAATAGGCACTTTATTAGTGGTTGGAATGCAGTTACAAGTAGGGCTGTACGGACAGAACGGGGGAGGGGGCGGCAGGCACTGGAGACAGAAACCCCAGGCTGGGATTTCTCCAGATCCCGGATTGGGATCCTGGATTGGATTGAGCGGGGGTGGGGTGGGGTGGGGGGCTTGGGATATGGCGAAGGGGGAACCAGCACACCCGTTCCCCCCGAGTTCAACAAATTTGGCAAAAGGATCCTCAAGGGGAGGTGACTGGGCGGGGAGAGGGGTCCCCCCATTTGCCCAGGGCATCTGCCCATCTCCCCACTTCCTCTGAAATCATCCCTTGGGTGGGTTCAGTTTCTTTTCTCTCTTACGAAGAGAGCTGTGTCAATAACTGGCAGAGAAGGGCGGCGGGGGGCGGCGGGATTCGGTCCAACCTGCCAGCCAGCCGGTTTCCATTAAGCCGCTATTAGCGACCTCCTCCCCCCTGTTCCACACCAGCTTGATCCCAGCCTCCCTACCCGGACAGCCTGCCTTCTGTGCCAGGAGACACCCCTACCTGGCACACCCCCACCCCCACCCCAACCCTACCCGAGGAGGGGACATCGGAAAGCATTCCTCAGTGGCCCCATCTCAGCCGTGATGACAGAAAAAAAGCTAACAGAACCTTTAACGCATGTCCAGGTTAAAAAAATAATAATAAATGCCTGCAGCAGTCGGTAACCAGTTGTTCAGCCCCAGAGACGGGTCCTGGCATCCTGGCCGGAGCAAACGCAAGTGAAAAGTGGACTTCCTGTGGCCACCGCTGCTGCAGACACAAACACTGTCCTGTCATAAGAGGGGGACAGGAAGCGGAGGGCAGCCCGCAGAGGGCCCTTGCATGTCAGACGTCAAGAAGCCTCGCTGGGCTTCTCATCCGGGCCTGTGGGGGCTGGAGAGACTCATCGCACAGTTTTTTTGGGGGGTGGGGGGCGGCCGTGAAAACGCGGACTGGCCCTTGGCATAGGGAGGAGATCCCACAAATCCTCCAGGTTCCCGGAAACTGGTGGTAACTGGATGATGGGGAGGGGCAGGAAGGGGGCGGCAGTGATAGGACTTCAGGTCAGCCCGATGGGCTGGGGGTTCTGACCCAGCTGCCAAGCACCCATTCTGAGACTTCCGGGGAGGGGTAGGAGGGCGGGGCCTTTAAGACTCCACCGGCTTCTTGTTGGTCTTGTTCAAAAGCTTCTTGAGGGTGAGAGACATGAAGTAAGGCCTCTCAGCGGTGCCATCGTTCCTCTCCAGGTCCTCCACTGCGGAGAGAGAGGCCCCAGAGCAGGTGGCATGAGGGGAGCCCACGGGCAGGGGCCTTAGGGGACAGGGTGGGCGGACAGGGGCCACAGAGAAGCCTCAGAGGGTTAGGAAGCAAGACATGCTGGGACTGGAGGGGGCGGACTGGAGCAGGCTGGGAACTCGACACACACACACACCCACACACCCACACACATGCTCCCCACTCCCAGGCCAGGAAGCCCCGCGTGCACCCCCGATCTACAGGGAGGAAACAAGGAGGCCTGCGTGGCCTCCAAGCCAGCCTCCCTCTCTACTCCTCGACTTCGCCCCGCTTCCCCTCCTCCTCCGCACTCTCCTTCAACAGGATGTCTCTCAGCTGGGGCGACATGAAGTAGGGTCGCTCCTGAGAGCCGTCATTCCTTTCCAGGTCCTCACCTGGGCTCCCCCCAGGAACCAGCAGGGGGGGAATGGGGGTGGTCAGGAAGGGAGGGAAAGAGGGAGGCAGGGAAGAACAGGGAAGCCAGCAGGCATGGAGGAGAGGAAGAGAAAGAGAAAACAAAACAAAAAAACACAGACAGATGGAGAGACCAGAGTTAGTGGCAGCCACCGATCCCACCCGCCCCGCCGCAACAAAGCCGGAAACTCCGAAGCTGAGGGCCCAGGGGCACAGTGTTCTAGTTGCAGCCTGGACCAGGGGACAACAGGATGGAGAAGCTCTGAGCGCAGGGGGAAGCTGAGAGGGGGCGCGCCAGGGCCCTGCGACGAGGGACAGCCAGGCCCTAGGGGAGGCTGCGGGCACTGGGTTGGCACGTGTACCCCCATCGGAGGGAGATGTTCTGCCCAGAGGGGAGAAGGGAGTCAGGGCCCAGGAAGGGTGGGGATGAGGGGTTACTCACAGAAACAGAGGAATAGTGTGTCCACACACATGCCGTAGACGCTGAAGAAGCCGTGGGCAATCAGGTAGGAGCCAACAATCACCGTCTAGGCGAGGAGAGACAAGCTGTTTCCACCCCAGCTCCTGCTCAGGGCAACCCCCCACTCACCACCACGTCCCTCCCCAGCTGGGGTTATGGCATTTCCCTGCTGATAAGCCCCTCCTCCGGACCTCCCCGGTGGTGCAGTGGTTAAGAATCTGCCTGTCGGTGCAGTAGTTAAGAATCTGCCTGTCGATGCAGTGGACACAGGTTCGATCCCTGGTCCGGGAAGATCCCACATGCCGCGGAGCAGCTGAGCCCACGCACCACAACTACTGAGCCCGCATGGCACAACTACTGAAGCCTGCGTGCCCTAGAGCCCGTGCTCCGCAACAAGAGAAGCCACCGCAGTGAGAAGCCCGCGCACCACAACGAAGAGTAGCCCCCACTTGCCGCAACTAGAGAAAGCCTGCGCGCAGCAACAAAGACCCAGTGCAGCCAAAAAAAAAAAAAGCCCCTCCTCTTAGGCCTTCCTCTGGCTGCAATTTTATGCATCTTCAGGGCAAGACAGGTTTAATGCTCACAACCCTACTAGACTGTGTCTATCCCGTTTATAACTATATCCCCAGTTAGGACTTCCCTGGTAGTCTAGTGGTTAAGACTCTGCACTTCCACTGCAGGGGATGTGGGTTCGATCCCTGGTCGTGGAACTAAGATCCCGCATGGCACGAGATGTGGCCAAAAATATAAATAATTTAAAATTTTTTTGTTAATTTAAAAATAACTATATCCCCAGCAATCTGGAAACTCACGGGGCCTTGGTAGGTACCTGATAAGCATTTATTGACTGAAGTGAGCAGACTTCAGAGAGATTACATAACTTGCCCAGAGTCACTCAGAACTAGCAAATAAAGAACTAAGATACAAATCGAGGTCACATATATACACTAATGTGTATAAAATAGATAACTAATAAGAACCTGCTGTATAAAAAATAAATAAAATAAAATTCAAAAAAAAAAATCGAGGTCACTGGGCTCCAAGGCCTGCACTCAGATACTGTACTGCTCTTAGGGTGATGACCTAATCCCTCCATGGCCCCATCACCTCCCTGCCCTTATCTCCACCTCCTGGCCACTTCACTCCCTCCACACCAGCCACACTGATTTGCTCACTGTTCCTGGCATAGTCCTGCCTCAGGGCTTCCGTACTTGTTCCCTCTGCCTGGATGTTGCCTGCATCTTCTTCAGATCTTAGGTGTGACATCACTTCCACGGGGAAGCCCCCTGGACTCCCACACCTGCCCACATCCTCCACCACAAGCTCTAACAATTGGTTCCCTGTAATTCTGCCCTGTGGCACACACAAGTCTGCAAGCGTGCATCCAATGCGGAGCATCATTGGTTAATGTCGATTTACTCCTAAACTGTAAGGCCTTTTTCTTTTTTTTTGGCTGCACGGCATGTGGGATCTTAGTTCCCCGACCAGGGATCGAACCCGTGCCCCCTGCAGTGGAAAAGCGGAGTCCTAACTGCTGGACCGCCAGGGAAGTCCCAAACTGTAAGGCCTTTACAGGTCATGCCTGGAACGTGGTCGGTACTTAATGTTTGTGTCCTGAATTAACAACTCCCTTCTTCTGAGCCCCATCCACATCTGTCTAGTCAAAGGAAGCTAGGCAAGTCCCAACATCTTCTCCCCAACCCCTGTCTGTCCCCAAAAGTTCATACCAGTATAGGGACCCAGTAATAATTGAGGGGTGGTGCTGTGTCCTGCACGATCCTGATTCGGTGGGTGAAGAAGAAGAAAGCCAGGATCCCTGGAGAGGGGGAGGAAACCGGGATGGTTGAGGGTTCTGGATAAAGGAAATAGCTCCCCTCAAGAAGACCCCAGAGAAGAAGACAGTTATCAGAGAAGACGTGGGGGCCCGACAGCAGCTCACAAGCGGCCCCCAACAGGCTCCCGCAGCTGGACAGCACTCACCCACACTACCCACGATCAGAAGTTTGCCCAACAGGAAGAGGAAGTCGGTAACTTTGTCCAGGACAGCCACCCTGCCGGGGACAGTAGGAAACAGGCATGAGTGCTGGCTCAGGGCCTGGGGGAGGAGGGAGGTGGCCAGAGGACAGTGTTTTCCCAGACCTGATGATGTTTCTCATGAGGAGGAAGAAGGCGTTTCTGGCTGAGGTGCAGAAGTTGGTGCCGTAGATGGCAATCTGGAGGGAGGTGGGAGGGACGGATCAGGCCCAGTGGGTGGGGAATGAGGGCTCCTCCACCCAGCAGGAGCTGGTGGGTTAGTGCCTGGTCCCAGGCTTACTCACCATGATGTAGGCATTCCTGTTGAGGAATCTGATGAATTTCTCCAGGCACCAGAAGCAGCATTTGAGACAGGTCATGAGGAACTTTGCAAACTTGTTCTCCGCAGCTGGTAGATGAGGGAGAGATGCAGAGGTGGGTGAGAGGAGACCCCACTCGGCCTGGTAGGAGCCCCCTATCTCCTTGTTACACACACTTGCCATAGTCCAGGACCCTTAGAGCCCACCTTCTCAAAGAGATGGGGAGAGGAGACTTGATCCAGGACCTCAGGCCCAGCCTCCAAGACAATAAGCGGCGACAACCCACACTGCTATCCTGGCCCCGCCTCCAGGGCAGAAGCCAATCCTTGATGCCTCCTTGGCTCCACCCCAAAGTACAACCAATCCCAGCCCAACCCTCTCGTCAGGAACCAATGGTGGCCCAGTCCTCTTGTTCCCACCCCCTCAGCAGTAAGAACACCCAGTGGGCTCTTTCAGCCACCCCCTCCATCACAGGAACCAATCACTCAAGACCCTCATCCCCACCCTTTCCCCACCATAGGCATAAACCAATCTCTGTCCTACCACCTTAGCCCCACCCCCCCACAAGAACCAATCCTAAGCTGCCCCTCAGCCCCCCCCCCCCACCTCGGGAGTTACTGCCAACCATCTGTGGGCCATACCTTTCAGGCGCTGATCCAAGTACTCGAGTATCACTCGGATGATCTGCACGATGGCCAGAATGAGGGAGCCGAAGGCCAGAGAGCCTGTGTGATACCTTTGGGCCGAGGGAGTGGTCAGTGGTCCAGCCAGGCCTCTTCCACTCCAACTCACCCCTACCCCCAGCCCACCTTGGGCCCCACCTGAGCGCCCGGCCGAAGGCAGAGAAGAGTGGGAAGGCAGGCAGGTCATCCGGCTTGTTCAGGGCCCAGTAGTAGGAGGCGAAGGCGCCAGCTAGCGTGACCTGGCCCAGCGCCAGCACGAAGTTGGCCAGCCAGAAGAACATGAAAGCATTGAAGATCTGCAGGCCCAGCAGGGCCCGGTGGTAAGTCGACTCACCACCGTAGAAGGCGAACTGGCAGTGGGCTCCAGGGCACAGGCGGGATTCATTGGAGGAGGGGAAGGTCTGTGGGAGGGATGCAGAGCCTGGTCACATCATAGGGGCTAGGGGTTCAGAGTGGGCTCTGGGCATCAGGTCAGACCTGTCAGGTAGACCACGAGATGGGACAGGAGTCATGGGGAACAGAGTTAAGTCAAGGAATTGGGGGGTTAGGATAGGGGCTTTCAAAAGGCCTTCTAGAAACAAGATTAGGGATCATCATCCCAATGGGTGTCAGAGAGGCGGGATAAGCTATCTTGGGGATCAATGGAGTGGCCATGTGGACAGATCACAAGTGGCAGAGATCAGTATGAGGACCATGGAAGGCAGGTTAGGGGCTTGTGAAAGGCAAGACGGGGCTCTAAAGGAAGAACTGACCACCACTGGGTTAAGAGAGGGGTGTCGGGGCAGGAAATGAAGTCAAGGGGTGGGGGAAGGTGGGTAGATCAGCACTTAGTGGGTGGGGGGGAGTAGGTGCCAGGCTGGATCTCTTCCTCTCCATGCCACCCACATCTGGCACAGGACATACGGCAGGCACCAAATGTTTGCTGAATGGTCCCCAAGTGGGGATGAGAGGCCTTCAGATCAACTGTGGGCTGCTAGGGAAAGAGCCACCCCGCCACTTCCGGACACCCACCTCAGGGTTGCACGTTTTCCCAGCCACTGAGCAAGCGGTGTCATTGAAGATCTTATAGACAGCTTCGTTGGAAGTGGACAGAAAGCTAGAGGCTCATTAAGGAACCCAACGTCTGGGATTGGGGACCACAGGGGCATGTGGAAAAGAATCCATTCCCACACCAGGTTCAGGCTCTGCCCCCAGGATGTAGGTCACCTCCAGGCAAGTGTGGCACTTAGCCCCCAGCCCCGGGGTCGGAGATCGGGGTCTGACGGTGGATACATAGCGGTGCTAGCCCAGTAGGCGATGCAAAGGCACAGCAGGAAGAAGGTGACCAGCGGGTACAGCAAGGAGCACATCACGTATCCCACAGCCCTGGGAGGAGTAGAAACACAGACATCAAGGCCCGAACAGCCCTGGGACCACCCCAGCCTGACCCCCTGGCACCCCGGCACCCACCTGCTGGCTTCTTTAATGAGTGCAATGGCGATGAGAATTCTCTTCCGTAGAAAGATGAGCAGTAAGATGATAATAACCTCGAGGATGCTCAGAATGATCACTGCGCGGTGGGGGGGGGGGGGCGGGCAGAGAGTGATCAAGTCTGCCACCTGCCTGGGCTCCCCACTCCCACCCAGGCCTCACTGAATGGGGAGCTGGGACTCACTGAAGGCCATCCAGGTCTGCCGCAAGTGCAGGTACACGCGGAGGTCCGTCTGGAAGCCAAGGTCCACCAGGGAGATGTCAGAGCCGGCCTCGCCACGCAGTCGAGCGTACTCCATGTAGCAATGAAATATTCCTGCATGGGGAACCACCGTGCTACGACTGACCTCAGCCCTCCGAGGGCTCCCGCAACATTACAAAGCATGTACAACCACACCCATTTAACAGAAACAAACACCAAGGCTGAGAGGGGCTGCCATCGCTTGCTGCTGCCTCAGGGCCTTTACCTGCTGTTCCTGCTGCCTGGTTCAGTCTCCCCCCAACTGGATCTTCACATCCTCTAGTCCCTGCTCAAATGTCACCTTCTCATGAGACCTTCTGGGATCTCTTCCCCCATTTAGAATCATACCCTCTTACATTCCAATTTCTTATCCCCCTTCACAGCTTTGACATCCCAGAGGTTTTCTGGTTTGTTTCTTGCCCATCTTGCCCATCCTCTCTGGACTATAAGCTCCACAAGAGTAAGGATTTGTCCTGTTTTATTCACTGCTGTAAGCCCAGGACCTAGAAGACTGCCCAGAACATAGCAGCCATTCAGTACATGATGGATGAATGAATGAGTGAATAGAAGTCAGGATGCTGTGTGGCCTGAGGCTTTCCTGACCCCTCTGCCATCCTGGAACAATGATTCATGGGTGGGGAGGGAGGACACGGGTGCTAACGTCCAGTGGGGTAGCATTAGGGATTTTCACCATTCCCCTTAGCTCTGGTAGAAGAAAGTTATAAAGTACAGATAAAGTACAAAAAGCTAGTCACCAAAACGGCCAGCACCCAGCTAGAAACGACTATTAACGAATATTTTGGGACTTCCCTGGCAGTCCCCTGGTTAGGACTCCACACTTCCACTGCAGGAGGCATGGGTTCAATCCCTGGTCGGGGAACTAAGATCCCACGTGCTGCGCGGCATGGCCAAAAAAAAAAAAAAAAAAAAAAAATTTTTTTTTTAAATGAATATTTTAACATCTGTGTCTCCAGTGTAGGTTGCACATCCAGCATCTTTCCTCTTGGAAAGTTTAAATGAATCAACAGAACGTGAAGCATTGGCTTCTGAGCACTGCCTCTGAGTTCCACAGGCCTCAGGCCCTCCCGCATCTCATCCGCAGACTGTCTTCTTCTCATTAAGTCTCCTAACTAGTAAATACTAATTATCCCCAATTTATAGAGAAGGAAATTGAGGCATGGGGAGGTGGAGTCACTTGCCCAAGGTCACAGAGCAAGGAAGTGGCAGAGCCAGCATTTGAACCCTGGGCTTTCTGGTGCCAGAGCATGTGGCCCTAGCCACTGTGCAAAATGGTATACTTTAGAATGCATTTGCTGTCGATGAAATACAGATCCAGTCCTGCTTGGGAAGATTATGATGTAATGGTTGTTTCCAAGTACCTGCTCTCATAAACAATGTTGAGATGAATATCTTCACAAATATTCCAAATAAAAGATGGAGGATGTCGGATGGCTCAGGAGAAGTTTTGTTTTGTTTTTTTTCGGCTGTGCCACACGGCTTGGAGGATCTTAGTTCTCCAACCAGGGATCAAACCCAGGCCCCATCAGTGGAAGCGCCAAGTCCTAACCACCGGACCGCCAGGGACAGAAGATCCTTGATAGGCCCATGACAGCTCAAAGGGCATAGGCATTTTGCCGATTGTGGGGAGGGGAGGACACAGGGAGGGAGAGACATACCGTAGCCTAGGACCAAAATCACCATGACAATCATCACCCAGACCATAATGCCAGCCAAGAAGCGGAGCAGGACGATGAACAGGAGGCTCAATACCATGGCGATGACCAGGCCTCTGGGGGATAAAATGGGTGCATGAGCGGACCCCACCCCTTCACCGGTCTCAGACAGGGCAGCCCAATGAGGGCTACCTTCCCTCTCAACTTACATGATAATCCAGTACCAGGAGACTGTATAATCTTCAAATATCCTCATGGCCAGCTGCCGGGCCTCCAGGACTCCATTGGCCTTCCTGGGGGAAGGCAGACAAGGCTTTAGGTCGGACCCTGCTCCCTGATTGGGCCAGCCCCAGGGGATACCCTGTCCCACCCAGGAAAATGTGATGTCAGCATGGTGGGTCACAGTCCTCACTTGGCGCCTTCCACCAGCTCCGTGATGTTTTTCCGAAAGCCATGCCCATCCTCATAGGTTGTCTCGTTGCCCACCATGAGGACCCCCTTGTGGCTGTGGATGTCTGGGAAGCACCGCTGGGCCACTGCACAGAGCAGGGGATAGGACCAGTCAGGCTGAGCCCCTGAAACCTCCCCATGCCCCTCCCAAGCTCATGGGAACCCAGACTCACGGGGTTTGCTTGGGGTGAGGACGGCGGGGCAGTCGCCATCTCGGAGGACCTCAGCCACACCCTGCCAAGAGACAGGGAGGGGGTCAATCCTGCGGGCCAGCACTCTCGACCTGCCCCTGCCTGGGCAGTGACCTGCTTACCTTGTTGTTCTGGAAGCCGGGCACACAGAACTGCTTGTAGTACTCAAAGTCCTGGGATCTGTGAGCGTTCAGGTAGGTGAGGTAACGGTCAGGACATTTCTCCACGCAGATCTTGGGGGGGCAGGAGGCAGGGTTTGAGTGGGGTCTGGACAGACACCTGATCGCCTCTCAAGACAGAGGTCCCACTCCCTTCCCCCTATTCACCAGGGAGAGAGAAAGGGCTGGGAGAGAAGCTGCCGCTACAGAGGGAAAAAGGACCTGATGGTGGAAGTGGGGGACAGGAAAGAGGTGGGGAGGGGACAAGTTACCTGGGGGGTGGGACACTGGAATTCCAGCAGGACCAGGGGGCTGGCACACTTCACAATGTTGAAATAAAACAGGAAGGGTTTGTTCCTGGGGTTGGGGAAGGGAGATGGAAACTGTCAAGACTTCTCAATCAGCCTATATAGACTATCTTAACGAAAACAACAATAATAACCACAGCAGCAGCAACTCCATGCCAGGTGCTCTTCTAAGCACTGGACATGTGCTGGCTCATCTAACCATCACAACAGCCCCATGAGAGTGGGACTGTCATGATCCCCATTTCAGAGATAAGGAAAATGAGACCCAGAGAGGTTGAGACACTTGCCGTAGGTCACACAGCCAGGGAATGGCACAGCGTGGATTGAACTTGCTCTTTTACCTCACCTATTCATCACCTGCGGACATCAGATCTGGGACTGTCTCCTCTCTGTCTCTCCCCTAAAATGTGGGCCACCAGAGGACAAGACTTTGAATGTCTCATTTAGTGCTGTGTCCCCAAGGCCTAGAACAGAGGCTGGGGATGGCGGGAGTTTTATAAATACTTGTTGACTGGACTAGTGGATGGATGGAGGCGAGGAAAGCCTAGAACCTTCTCCCCAGTGCTCATGAAGCTCTCCCGCACACTCCTCCCCAGACCCAGCAGGCCCCAAGGAGCCAGACTCACTCATTTTTCGTGCCCTTCTGCCCGCAGAACTCGCCTCGGCTATCAGTGGGGTAGATCACTTTTCGAGGGTCCCCGTGAGTCCAAGCTGTGGAGGGATCCAGAGATGCCGAGGGGCTGCCACTCCTTAGCACCAGCCCCACTTCTGCCCCAGAGGCGATGGCTTGCCCTTCCACCCTGGAACCCCAATCCCATCCCCTCCTTTGCTCACCTATGATGCCTACAGCCACATAGCCCACAATGGCCAGGAGGAGGAACACACAGCAAATGACGTCTGTGCAGCCTCTGGGGAGCAAGAGACCGTGTCAGGGTGGGAGTACTGGTGCCCTGGATATCATGGACCCATCCTGCCTTGTACACATATATAGGTATGTGTTATTTGGACACATGTTCCTGAGTGGTACCCATGCTGTGCCGAAGGGCACGTGCATTTTTTTTTTTTTCTTTTTTTCTTTTTTTTTTTTTTTTTTTTAAATGAAATAGGGTTGGTTCTTCTTTTTTTTTTGCAGTACGCGGGCCTCTCACTGTTGTGGCCTCTCGCGTTGCGGAGCACAGGCTCCGGACGCGCAGGCTCAGCGGCCATGGCTCACGGGCCCAGCCGCTCCGCGGCATGTGGGATCCTCCCGGACCCGGGCGCGAACCCGTGTCCCCTGCATCAGCAGGCGGACTCCCAACCACTGCACCACCAGGGAAGCCCGGCACGTGCATTTTAAATATTAATACCTTTCATTGCAGCACTATTTACAAAAGCCAAGATATGGAAGCAACCTAAGTGCCATCCCTAGATCAATGGATAAAGATGGGGTATACATGTATACAAGAGAATATTACTCAGCCCCCCATAAAGGATGAAATCTTGCCATTCGCGGCAGCAGGGAATAGATCTGGAGGATATTCTGCTACGTGAAATAAGTCAGACAGAGAAACAAATAACGTATGCTTTCACTTATATGTGGAATCTAAAAAAATGAAACAAATGAATCAACAAACAGAAAGAGACTCATAGATGCAGAGAACAAACTGGCAGTTGTCAGACTAGGGGTGGGTGGGGGATGGACGAAACAGGTAGAGGGGATTAAGAGGTACAGACTTCCAACTACAAAATAAGTAAGTCATAGGGATGTAATATACACATAGGGAATACAGTGAGTAATACTGTAACAACTATGGGGACTTCCCTTGTGGTGCAGTGGATAAGACTCCATGCTTCCAATACAGGGGCCCCGGGTTCGATCCCTGGTCAAGAAACTAGATCTCACATGCATGCCACAACTAAGAGTTTGCATGCCACAACTAAGGAGCCCTGGAGCCACAACTAAGGAGCCCACATGCTGCAACTAAGGAGCCGACGAGCTGCAACTAAGAAGCCCACCTGCCATAACTAAGACCTAGCACAACCAAATAAATAAATAAATATTTTAAAAAAATATATTGTAACAACTTTGTATGGTGATGGGTGGTAACTGGTCTGATGGCAGTGATCATTTCATGATGTATAAAAATATTAAATTACTATGTTGCACACCTGAAACTAATATAACATTGTATATTAATTATAACTCAATTAAAAAACTAAAAAATAAGTTTTAATACCTCATGCTACACTGTCCTCAAAGCAGGTTGCAGCAATGTTCAGCTCTCTTTTGATTAAGTGCCCATTTCCCTACATCCTTACCAGCATAGCATATTAATGTTTTTTAAAAGTGAAGCTATTTTGTGGTGATCAGTTTGTAATGCATAGAAATACTGAATCACTATGCTGTGCACCAGGAACTAACATAGTGATGTAGGTCAATTATACTTCAAAAACAAACTAACTGGGAAGAGATACGGGAATATATGTATAACTGATTCACTTTGTTATAAAGCAGAAACTAACACACCATTGTAAAGCAATTATACTCCAATAAAGATGTAAAAAAAAATAATAACTAACTCATAGAAAAAGATAACAGATTTGTGGCTACCAGAGGTGGCAGTTGGGGAGTGGAAGGGGGCATTGGATGAAGGTATTCAAAAGGTACAAACTTCCAATTATAAGGTAAATAAGTGATGTAATGTACACACGGTAAATATAATGTTGTATGATATATGTGAAAGTTGTTAAGAGAGGAAATTTTAAGAGTTCTCATCACAAGGAAAAGTTATTTTTTTCTTCTTCTTTTCTTTCATATCTATATGAGATCATGGATGTTCACTAAACTTTTTGTGGTAATCATTTCATGATATATGTAAATCAAATCATTAGGCTGGGGCTTCCCTGGTGGCGCAGTGGTTGAGAATCTGCCTGCCAATGCAGGGACACAGGTTCAAGCCCTGGTCTGGGAAGATCCCACATGCTGCGGAGCAAGTAAGCCCATGCGCCACGACTACTGAGCCTGCGTTCTAGAGCCCGCGAGCCACAACTACTGAGCCCACATGCCACAACTACTGAAGCCTGCGCACCTAGAGCCCGTGCTCCACAAGAGAAGCCCTTGCAATGAGAAGCCCGCCTGCCACAACGAAGAGTAGCCCTCACTCGAGGGAACTAGAGAAAGTCCACACACAGCAACACAGACCCAACGCAGCCAAAAATTTAAAAAAATTTTTTTAAATTAAAAAATCATTATGCTGTACACCTTAAACTTATTCAGTACTGTATATCAATTATATCTCAATAAAACTGGAAGAAAAAACGAAAACAAAAACCCGTAAGTTTCACCAACCATGTTAGCACTTACTAAAAAGAAAAAATTAAACTATTATCATAAGATTAAATACGAACATGATAAAATTTAAACCACACAGGAATGTACATAACCAAGAACTGTCTCCCACATAACCCTCCTCTCCAGGAGTAACCTGTTTTAATGATTTCTAGTGAGTTCTTTATTCACTGGTACAAATGTTTTCCAAAAAACTTTTTTGGTTAACTCAAGTATGATTATGATACACCCACTATTTGTGTCTTGTTTTTTTCACTAATATATTGAGAGGGATCCAAGTGACTATTTATAAAGGCTCTTGTACATTTTAACAGCTGTGTAATAAAATAACCTAAGGATGCACTGTAATGTATCTAACTAGTTCCAAGAGATGCAACTCAGATTGTTGGTTTTTGCCATTTTCAAAAAGGCAGCATTATCATACAATTTTGCCCATCTATGCACGGTGTACTGGGAGAATTTTTTTCATAGAATTTTAATCTCTGGAACAAACAGCTGTACATCAAAAAAAAAGAAAAAGTCATATTTCCAAATTCCCTTCAAAAAAGACTGTATCAATTAGTTTCAGAGCAGAATATGTGTCAATCTTTTTAAAATTGAGGTAACATTGATTTATAACATTATGTAAGTTTCATGTGTACAACATTATATTTCTACTTCTGTATACCCTAGTGTGTCAATCGTTTTAGCCTCTGCCAATCTGTGATGGGGAAATTCTGTTTGGTTACTGTTTTAAATTACATTCCTTTACTTTCCAGTGAGTTTGAGCATTTCTCCATAACTCCACTGTTTACAGTATTTCTTGTTCTGTAAATGATCTGTTCCAGTCTTTTGCCTGAATTTTAAAAATTCATTTGTAAAGACTTTGTATATTAAGGAAATTCCTTTATCGTTCTTTTATCATTCTTTTAAGTTCTTTTATCGTTAAGTTGCAAATATTTATCACCAGGTTGTTGGAGTACAAATGCGGAGGTGTGTAAAGAAACAGGGGTGGAGGCAGTGTTAGTAGAGACCCCTCCCCTCTCAGGAACCCAGACGGCTTACCTGTTGTAAATGGGTCCTTTGAAGGTGGGGTCATACTTCTGTGGTGTTCCTGAAATTCAGCAAGATTGAGCTGAGTGATCCAAGATGAGGGTGGCAGACCACCCTTCCCCAGATGTTCCTAGGGGTGTCTTGGCCACGGAGAAGTAAGATTCAGAGATCCTGAGGATTTTCTGTGAACAGCCCGATTTATCACCTGACGACCACTCACTGGGAGGGGGCTGGAAAAAAGGCTACCAGCAAGCCCGGTGGAGAGGGGAGAGTCCAAGGTGGGATCTGGAGATGGTTCTCACAGGAGTCCTGGGGAGGCTGCGAGGACAGACCCTTCGGATGAGGGAGTTTGGAGGGGCCTCTGGGTGGGCGTTGGGGTGAAGGGTGCTGCCAGGTGACGATGGGGGGTTGGGGGGGTACAGGTCGAGATCTGCAATTCCGCTCCCCCCTCGTCCCCCCATCCCGGGTCCTCCCGGTGCCCCCTCCCCCTCCAAGTTGCCAGGCCCGGGCGCGGGAGCGGGGCACTGCCTACCGTGCTTCCCGTAGTAATGCTGCCGCTCGCCCCCCATCCCTGCGGGCGCCCTGCCCCGACGGCCCACTGACGGCTCGCGCTCCCTCTCTGCCCTCGGGTCCAGACGCGCAGGAGTCCCGAGGGAGGGAGGGACCGAGGGACCGACGGACGGCGGCCCCTCCCAGCAGAGCCAGGCGGGGCGGCCCAAACCGGTCAGACCGGCCCTAGCAGAGCTGCTGCCTCAGACGGACTGGACCACGGAACGGAGGGAGGGAGAGAGGGAGGGAGGAGAGGACCGGGCGGGGCGGCAGCTGCTCCCGTCACTCACCCGCAGCCCAATTTAGCCCTCTCCGCACCCCCCCCCCGGCCGCCCAGCCCCCACCCGGGGAACTCTGTGGCTTCATTCTGTGGCTTCACCCTGTGGCTTCACCCTGTGGCTTCACCCTGCGGCCTGGGCTAGCCCCCTGCCCCCAACCAGGCGACACCGCCCTAGAACATCTCTCAACCCTGGAAAGCGCCTAATTACTGTCCCATTCTCCAGGTATGGAAACTGAGGCATAGGGAGGTCAGTGTCTAGCCAGGCACAGCAAAACGGGCAGCTGGCTTAACCCGAACAACCAATGACAGAGTATTTGGGCTGAAAACTCTCCAACCTGTGGATGCATTTTTTTTAAAAAGTAAATGCCAACAGTTAAATATTGGGACAGTCCATATAAAAAGCCACATCCCTGTCTCTGGAAAACTGCCAAATTAGGACTGACAGCCCCCAGGCCAGGGCCTTACCTTCTCTGAGCCTCAGCTTCCTCAACTGTGAAATGGGTCTAAAGCATAAAACCAAAACCAGACCAAGACCAGGCATGGGATACCAAGAAGTATACAGTTGGCATGGAAGCAGTATATTGTCAGTGTAGGAATACTCAGCTGATATGGATGTATACAGTAGGTATGGGGGTACTGCCAGCATGGGGTATATGGCCCACATGGAGGTATACAATTCGGGGTGTTTAATCAGTGTGGGGTGTACAGTAGGGGTAGCGGTATACAGCTGGTGGGAGGTATACAGTCAGCGGGGAGTTATACAGCTGGTGTGAGGGTACACAGCATAGCATTCCCAGTCAGCTGGCTACACCCCCTACACCAACCATCCACCCCTGCGCCAGCTGTATACTCTCTTGATTGTGTGCCTGTTCAAACTGCATCTCCCAACAGCCCTTGGGGCCAGTTGTATACTTCACAGTACAACCAGCTCTACAGGTGACATGGCATGATACAGTCGGCGTCAGGGTGTAGTCAGCAGGAAGAGATATCCAGTGTGAAGCATACAGCCAGCGTGGGGTTATAAGAGAACAGTTGGTGCTCAATAATCGTACCTGCTGCCTCAGAGTCAGGCACCCCCTGATGGGACTCTGGTCACCAGCTCAGCTTGTGCCTAGAGAAATGTCATACCACCCCCGCAGTGGCTTCTAGCTGTGGAGGCCCCACCTACCCCCTGGCCCACAGGCTTCAGCAAACAGGCGAGGCCCGAGGCTCCAAGCCATGCCCTTGGGTGACCAGGGGCCTCCCAAAGTAGCCCTGTAGTTGCCACAGTCCCTGCCAGCCCAAAGCCTGGCTGGTCCCACCCTGCCCAGTGTAAGCAGTGCCCAGGCCACAGCCTCTCTCTTCCCAGATACGCTAGGTCCCCTGGGGACACTCTTGCAAACTCCGGCCTTCAGCCACCAGCTCCGCCCTGATGATGCTCAAATATGGGTCCCTGGGGAGGGCCTCACTCCTGAGCGGCACGACCCTGTGACACCTGCCCCCCAGCACCCTACATGGGGGTCTCATGGGCACCTCCCACTCAGCATGACCACATCGAGCCCCCATTGTCCCCCAAGCTGCTCTGTCCTCCTGAGTGCTCAGGCTGGAAACCTGGGACACGTCTCTCTTTGCTTCACATCAGCTTTGCCTTCAGAATCTATTCAGGATCCAACCACTCTCACCCCCTGTTTGACTCCCACCCTTGTCACACGGCTGTCGTCTCCTGCCTGGACAGCGCAGGTGCCTCCACCCTGGTCTCTCAGCTCCCACACTTGTCCCCCACTGTCCACTCCCCGACAGGGGCCAGAGGAGCCTGTGGACACCCGAGTCAGGGCACTCCCTCCTCTGCCCTGAACCCTCTATGGCTCCCATAAGCCCAACTCCTCACCATTCCCACAAGGCCCTGCCTGCTCTGCCCTATCCCCTCCTCCCTGCCTTCACACCTCCCACTCTCCCCTTTCCTTGCTCTGTTCCAGCCTCACTGGCACCTTGGTTATACTGTAGGTTATACTGGTTACACTGTATACTGTTTTTTAAACTTTTTCATATTTATTAAAGGTTTTGACCATGAGGGCTTCATAAAATGTCAAGAAATTCTATTTGCCATCTAACCGTCTACTTCTAAATAGGGGACAAACACTAGTATAGCGATTGTTTTAACGTGGAAAATTTTTTAAATTTTTTGAGAAAAGAATGATGCATATATATATTTTTTTCCTTTTTGAATTTCAACCCCCAAAATATTCCAGCAAAAAAATCGGGGGAGGTTGGGCTGGGTCTCCTTCAATGGGCATCTGTTGCCCAGGAGGATGGTGGACTTGCCCTCACCCAGGCCACCACCGGCCTATGTCCCCCCTGATTAGACTATAAACTCACCAGACACAGTCTCACCTCAGGACATTTGCTCTGGCTGTTCCCTCTCCCCGGAAAGCTCTTCCCTGAGACAGCCATTTGGCTCCACCTCCTTCAAGCTCAAACATCACCTCCTCAGAGAGGCTTTCTCTGACCATCCTGTCTAAAACAGCACCCTTGAGGGGAAGAGGTTAAGAATCTTCCTGCCAATGAAGGGGACACGGGCTCGAGCCCTGGTCTGGGAAGATCCCACATGCTGTGGAGCAACTAAGCCCGTGCGCTACAACTACTGAGCCTGTGCTCTAGAGCCCACGTGCCACATCTACTGAGCCCGCGAGCTACAACTACTGGGCCCGCGAGCCTGGAGCCCGTGCTCGGCAACGAGAGAAGCCACCACAATAAGAAGCCCGTGCACCACAACAAAGAGTAGCCCCTGCTCGCCGCAACTAGAGAAAGCCTGTGCACAGCAGTGAAGACCCAGTGCAGGCAAAAATAAAAATAAATAAAATAAATAATTTAAAAAAATAAAATAAAACAGCACCCTTTCCCCCTTCTCTCCTGTTACCCTATTTTATTTTGTTTCTGACTCATTTACACATTGACTATTGTCTGCCCCCATGTCTGTTTGCTGCACAAGGGCAGGGATTTATGTCTGTTTTGTTCATAATTTTGTCCCCAGCACCCAGCATAGCATCTGGCACAAGACAGGCACTCAGTCAGAGTTTGTTAAATGAATAACCACGATATATAATCCATGTATAATACAGCTAAAACTGAAAATAAAAATGCAGCTTTGAGTTTTCCGGGTGCACGTATTTAAAAAATTAATTTTCGAATTTTATACATATAAGAATTGAATACATGATAAAAGTGGAATTTCCAGTTGGCAGGGAAAGGATAAATCAGTCAGTAGCCTTGACTGCTCATTTGGAAGAAGATAAAGTTAACTCCACTCCCACCACATAGCAAAACAAATTCCACATGGATTAATCATGCAAAAATATAAAACTCAAAACTATGACAAGTAGGATGGGAAAACACAAGAGCATATTTCTACCATCTGATAGCAGGTGAGACAGGTAAGGTGGGTGGGGGAAGAGAGAAAGGAGTGCCGGAAGTTTCTTATGTCAGCCAAACTGGCAGTGGGAACCATCAGATAAGAACAGCTGGGGCTGGGACTTCCCTGGCAGTCCAGCGGTTAAGAACCAAGGAATATCTTTCAGACACTGGCGCAGAGCTCTTTACAATACGGGTGATCCTATCAACAACCCATTTTAGGGAATTGCCTGGCGGTCCAGTGGTTAGGACTCAGCGCTTTCACTGCCGAGGGCCCAGGTTCAATCCCTGGTCGGGGATCTAAGGTCCCACAAGCCGCACGGTGCAGCCAAAACACATCAATTTCACAGCGAAGGAAACAGAGGCTCACGGAGAGGAAGTGGCTCCCCGTCACCAAGCAACAAGTGGTCAGTCCCTACTCCAGTTCTGATGAATTAGTGGGAGCCACTGAGGGTGTCTGAACAGGAGCATGATGAGGCCGGGCTGGGGAGGGGAAGACACATGGGGAAGTCTCAGACAGCTCTCAGGGAAATTGGTGGCCGTGGATGGGACAGATGGGCTATGGCCTTCCTGTGTGAACTTGAGTTATCCCTCTTTGAGATGGAACTAAAGAAGCAGAGAGGCACCTGGTGTAGCCTTGGCTCAGGGCATTGCCTTGTGGGTGGCTCAGGAAATATAAGAGGGAACAAGGTACTGTCATCTGATGGGTTCCATTAACTCTCATTTTAACATTAGCCAAGTGGGGACGGAGGGAGGGACAAGGCAAATACTAATGGTTTGATAATTGAGCCTGAGGATGGAAACTTGCTGAATCTTTGCAAAAATGCTGCAAAATAATAACAGTGGAATGCCCCAGCGCCTCCGTATTTCTGACCCGTTTACTGTGTGCCAGGCACTTTTCTAAAACGTTACACGGTTTACCTCAGCTCACCCTTATAGCAACTTTGTGAGGTTGATCCCATCATTACCCCCATTTGACAGATGCAGAAACTGAGGCCCAGAGAGAAACACATGCTGGTGGCCACAAAGATGGTGAGCAACAGAGCTGGGCCACCCAGCTCCTGAGTTAGTGTTTTCTATGGCTGCTGTAAGTAATTAACACCAACTTGGTGGTTCAAAACACAAATTTATTATCTTATGGTTCTAGAGATCAGATGTCCAAAGTGAATCTCACTAGGCTAAAATCAGGGTGCTGGCCGGGCTGCGTTTCCTTGCCTATTCCAGCTTCTAGAAGCCTCCCTCATTCCTCGGCTCGTGGCCTCCTCCTCCATCCTCAAAGCCAGCATTCTCATTAAGCCCACATCCGCTTCCATTGCTACATCTTCTCCTCTGACTCCCCTGCCTCCCTCTTTTCTTCTTTGTGGCCACACCGCCTGGCATGCAGGATCTTAGTTCCCTGACCAAGGATCGAACACACGCCCCCTGCAGTGGAAGCGCAGAGACTTAACCACTGGACAGCCAGGGAAGTCCCCCTCTTTTCTTTATAAGGACCCTTGTCCTTGGGGCCACCTGGATAATCCAGAATAATCTCCCCATCTCATGATCCTAAATTTAGTCCCATCTGCAAAGTGCCTT
Source organism: Orcinus orca (assembly GCF_937001465.1). NCBI lineage: Eukaryota > Metazoa > Chordata > Mammalia > Artiodactyla > Delphinidae > Orcinus > Orcinus orca. The sequence goes on along the minus strand of NC_064561.1, from coordinate 7,172,524 downwards.
ATGCGTGTATGGTAACATATTCATAGGTTCCAGGAACTAGGACATGGACGTCTTTTGAGGGGACCATTATCCTGCCTACCACAGTGTCTTTTTTTTTTAAGATTTTTTTTTCTTTTGACGTGGACCATTTTTAAAGTCTTTATTGAACTTGTTACAATATTGCTTCTGTTTTCTGTTTTGGTTTTCTGGCTGCAAAGCATGTGGGATCTTAGCTCCCCGACCAGGGATCGAACCCACAGCCCCTGCACTGGAAGATGAAGTCTTAACCACTGGACAGCAAGGGAAGTCCCTACCACGGTGTCTTAACCATTTAGGCCAGGGGTTGACAAACTATCCATCCCCTGTGGGGCAAATCCATCCACCATGCTTTCATATGGCTCAGCACTAGGAATGGTCTTTCCGTATTGTTTTTTTTTTAAAAATAAATTTATTTTGTTTATTTTTGACTGCATTGGGTCTTCGTTGCTGTGCCCGGGCTTTCTCTAATTGTGGCAAGCAGGGGCTACTCTTCATTGCCGTGTACGTGCTTCTCATTGCGGTGGCTTCTCTTGTTGCAGAGCACGGGCTCTAAGCACGCGGGCTTCAGTAGCTGTGGCACGAGGGCTCAGTAATTGTGGCTCGCGGGCTCTAGAGAGCAGGCTCAATAGTTGTGGCGCACGGGTTTAGTTGCTCCGTGGTTTGTGGGATCTTCTCAGACCAGGGCTCGAACCCGTGTCCCCTGCATGGGCAGGCGGATTCTTAACCACTGCACCACCAGGGAAGTCCCCGTTTTCGTATTGTTGATGGCTGCTTGCTTTCATGTTGTCTGTGGTCTATGGCAGACTCGAGTAGCAGGCATAGATTGAATGTGAAAATATGGATTCTCTGGCCCTTTACAGAAGTTCGCTGCCCCCTGGTCTCTAAGCCATCAACCCACACGTGTCGAGCCCAAGTCTGTGCCAGCATGTTTCATGTGCTCTGCTTATAACAACCGGCAGCGGTAAAGGCATGTCATCCATTCCCGGTAATGTGGGTGGGGAAATGGACAAGCCCTTTCCCTCTCCAGGCTAACGTTTTCCTGCGTGGAGAACGGGACTCATCCTTGCATTTACTGGTAGCTGTTGCCAGGGCTTGGTGCTCAAAAAGCACTTAGCACAGGTCTGGGGTCCAAGGCTTTAAGAAATGGTAACCAGGGGAATTCCCTGGTGGTCCAGTGGTTGGGACTCGCTTTCACTGCCGAGGGCTCGGGTTTGATCCCTGGTCAGGGAGCTAAAATCCCGCAAGCCACGGCACGGCCAAAAGAAAACAAAAAAATAAGAAAAAAGAAATGCTAACCAGGAGCACGGTACCATTTGACAGAGGGGGCAAACTGAGGCCACGTGCTCAGACCACATAGCTGGTGAGGGATGGAGCTCTGAATCAAACCAAGGTCCCTCTGGCTCCACCCCAGGCCTTTTGTGGGCAGATACTGGCAGAGGCAGAGCTAAAGATGTGACAGTGGTGGGGGAGAAGGCATGGGAAAGTCGGACCGTTAGACCAGGATCGGGGAGGGGAGGCGGCCGTTGGGTCCCAGCCTTGCTGAGTACGACGGCTGGCCCACCCGGTTCAGTGGGTGTAGGAGATAAGGAAACAGATACAGGCTACCCAGTCACGATGCTCGTGCCAGGACATCAAGTGCCACCCAGCCTGAGGCTTCTGGATACAGGCCAAGTCCCCAAAGCCTACAACAGCCGAAGGCCTCGCCCATGCAGCCAGGCCAGCTCACCATTGCCTTCCCAGAAATCTCTGCCTGGGTAATAGGCATCCCAGCTGCCAAGAAAAATCCCTTTGACAAAAGGTTGGGGTAGGAAAGCTAGAAGTGATTCTACTGGCCACCATGATAGGACCAAAGATAGAGCACCTGCTGTGTGCCGGGCACCAAAGCAGTTATTCCCTTCTAGGAATCCATTTTTTCCTTTCAACGAGGCTCTGAGGACGGATGGCACAATGAAGAAATGGAGGCACAGAGATGCTTTGTGACTTGTCTGAAATCACACAGCCGGCAGGAGCTGAGATTTTGAACTCTGGTCCTGACACCATGCTCTCTTTTTTTTTTTTCCAAAAATTTTTTCAATTGTTTTTGGTCGCACTGCGAGGCTCGTGGGATCTTAGTTCCCTGACCAGGGATCGAACCCAGGCCCTCCCTTGGCAGTGAAAGCGCAGAGTCCTAACCACTGGACTGCCAGGGAATTCTCTCAATTTTTATTTTATATTGGAGTATAGTTGATTAACAATGTTGTGTTAGTTTCAGGTGTACAGCGGAATGATTGCATTATACATATACACCTATCTATTCTTTTTCAAATTCTTTTCCCATTTAGGTCATTACACAGTATTGAGCAGAGTTCCTTGTTGGTTATCTATACCATGCTCTTGAAATGTGTGCTCTGTGAATAACTCCGATTAACTAAGCATTTACTGTAGACCCATCTCTGAGCTAAGTGCTATACCCACATGAGTTCACTGAACCCTTGAGGCAGCCCCGAGAGGGAGCTGATACTGTCATTAACCCCATTTTCTGGATGGAGAAATTGAGCCTCAGATATGGAAAAGGTACAGATATGAAAGGTTCAGGGATACTAAAGGTCTCTGCTAGTACAGAGCTAGAAGAATGGAGCTGGGACTGGAACGGAGCCAATCCTGGGTTCCAGAACCTGGCTGAGAGTCAGAACTCTGCTTAACTTTTTTGTAGATGTGTTCATTTATTTAGCACCTTGCTACAAGGCGATTCATGTCCCTTGACTAGTGCTATCACCTCTGGTCTGGTTTCCTGGCTTCTGCCATTGCACCCCAGAAAGGCCAGGGGGTACCTGTGAACCCCTGAGTCAGGCTAGGTTCCTCCTCTGCTCAGAACTCAATGACTCCCACCTCTCTCAGAACAGAAGCCCAGGGAATTCCCTGGCGGTCCAGTGGTCCAGTGGTTAGGACTCCGCGCTTTCACTGCCCAGGTTCAATCCCTGGTGGGGGAACTAAGATTCTGTAAGCCACGTGACACGGCCAAAAAAAAAAAAGAGCAGAAGCCCAAGTCCTCCCATGACCCACAAAGCTCTGTACACTCTGCCCATCCCCTCTCTGCCCCCACCTCCTCCCATTCTACCCCCTTGATCTCTCCACTCCAGCCACACGCGCCTCTTGGCTGCTCCTCAAACACACCAGACACGCTCCAGCCCCAGGGCCTTTGCACATGCCTTGCCCACTGCCTGAAACATTCTATACAGCTCCCTCTCTCACTCCTCTGGTCACCTCAGGATGACCTTCTCTGATCCTGTTTGAAATTTTAAACCGTGCTTCCAGGCCCTATAGATCACTCCTATCCCTCCTTCCTGCTAAACTTTTCTCCAGAGCACCTTCTCTGACATTGTGAGAATTTTCCCCATTCATCTTAGTATCTTGTCTGGGTTCCTTTCTACAATTTCAGCTTGACAAGTGCTGGATCTCCAGGGTCTAGGACAGAACCTGGCACATGGTACCTGCACAATAAATGTTTGCTGAAGGAAGTTATGAATGAACTTGCTTATGTTAAGTAAACTGTATGCTTATCAAGACTAAAACAAAAAAACAACTTCAGGCAGAACAAGCCTTTGGACTAAGAAAAATCCCTCTCCCTCTCACCCCTGGCCCAGAGCCCTCACTTCCTCTCCCTGGGGGCAGTTCCTCTCACTGGTTTCCCTTCTAGACACTGTCCACAGGGCACATACCTAAGTAGATTTCTAGATGTTTATCCCTCATCCCCCCTGTTTTGTTACACACCCTGTTCCTCACTTTGCTATTTCACAAACTAACATAATTAGACATTGTTTTGCATCTGCAAGGCTCTTCATCTCACAAGGGAACATAGTAGCCCACCCTAGGAACAGTACCCTTTCTCATTAAACCAGCCTGAGGAGCTTTAAAAAGATACAGATGCCACACATACACACAGAAATAAACAGTCTAAGCTCTGGAAAGAGTCTTCTTGGCTGTCTTACCTCCGGGGTGAGGACAGCTAGCTGAGGGTATGTGAAGGGTTCTTTCACTTGGAAAGCTAAAATCTTCTGTGCGGTTGAGGGCTTATTTTTAATTTTCAGCCCCTACCCCCAGCCCAGCAGAGAGAATATATTAATTTTGTTATAAAAGAACTTCAAATCCTGTTTAAAAATAATCCTCCCTGGGAACTCCCTGGTGGTCCAGTAGTTAGGACTTGGCACTTTCACTGCCGTGGCCCAGGTTCAATCCCTGGTGGGGAAACTAAGATCCTGCAACCTGCGTGGTGTGGTCAAAATAATAATTATTATTATTATTCTCCCATTGGGGATTGACTGGGAAGGGGCAGGAGAGAACTTTCTGGAGTGATGAGAAGGTTCTTACAAGAGATCTACAAGTTTTTTCTAAGGGCCAGGTATTAAAAATTTTAAGCTTTCTGGTTCAAATGTCATCTCTATCACATATTCTTCTAAGAACGCTTTAAAAATACAAGAGCCATTCTTAGTCCAGGCCACAGTGCAACAATGTAATAACAATACCTTATACTACTGAGCTATACCCTTAAAAATGGTTTCGATGGTAAATTTTATGTTATGTATTTTACCACAAAAATTTTTAAAAATATATTAATAATGATAGGCGCTCGGGCTTCCCTGGTGGCACAGTGGTTAAGAATCCGCCTGCCAATGCAGGACATACGGGTTCGAGCCCTGGTCGGGTAAGATCCCACATGCCGCTGAGCAATGAAGCCCGTGCACCACAACTACTGAACCTGCACTCTAGAGCCTGCGAGCCACAACTACTGAGCCTGCATGCCTAGAGCCCGTGCTCCGCAACAAGAAAAGCCACCGCAATGAGAAGCCCATGCACTGCAAGGAAGAGTAGCCCCCGCTCGCTGCAACTAAAGAAAGCCCGAGTGCAGCAACGAAGACCAAACGCAGCCAAAAAGAGAAAAACAAATACCGTATGCAGCCAAAAATAAAATTAAAAAAATAAAAACAAAAAGATTAAAAAAAAATAATGATAGGCCCTCCTTGGGCATGAGGGGATTCAGGAAACTGGTAATATTTTTTACCTGATCTAGATGCTGGTTACCTCATACATTTAGAATCTATACCCTTTTACGTATGAATTTTCTACTTCAATAAAAACTTTAGGGAGTTCTCTGGTGGCCTAGTGGTTAGGATTTGGTGCTGTCACTGCTATGGCCCAGATTTGATCCCTGGTCAGGGAACTGAGATCCTGCAAGCTGCACGGCAGGGCCAAAATATATTAAATAAATAAAATGAAATTTCATCTTAAAAAAAATGTTTAAAATATTCCGCTTGATTGGTTCAATGTAAGAGGGTCCACCCACAAATGCACAGCTTAATGCAACCATCAGCAAAGATTGAGGAGGGTTTCCAGGTGCTGATGTGAGAAAGGGATCATCTCCGACATATATTAAGAAAAAGGAAAAAAAAAGCAACACGATGTGAAACAAACACCTTTTCATTCAACAAATATTTGTTGAGCACCTACTATGTGCTATGTGCCAGGCACTGTGGATACACCTTCAAACCAAACAGACGTGCCTTCTTGCCTCATGAAGCTAGTACTCTAGGGATTTGCTGACATTTTTGTAAAAGGGGAAAAAAGCCACTAAATAAAGAATATGTATATAATTGCATGCAAAGGTCTAAGGCCTAGACTTTGGAAGAAAACACAAGATGTTGTAATACTGATGCATCCCAAGAATGAAGTGTGATGTTGGGAGAGGGAGCAAGAGGGAGATTTTTCATGATAAAGCTTGTTATCTTTTGTTTTTTGAAGCATGTGAATGTATTATCTCTTCCCCTGTAAAAGTTACAATTAACAATATCCTCTTCCACAATATTTTTAACAATTCAGATGCCAGAGCCCTACTGCTGGCTGAGTTGAACTCTCTAGCGAGTGAGCCATGGAATCTGCTTTTAAAACAAGCACCATGACTTTTTTCCCAGTCCCCGAACCCCATCAGAGTCTATTGTTTTAGGTTCTAGAATCTTTTTCCACACTGCTCATGCCAAGAGTGGGCTGGGAAGGATGGCAGTGCCCCTTGTTGACATCCGTCGGGGCTGGGAGCCATTTCCTGGCTTCCTCAGAGATGCTGCCTTTCTCTAGATATGGTGTCTGATAGGGAAGGAGCTTTCTGTCCTGCCCAGTCTTGTCCAAGTATGTGCCTCAACAGATAGGGCTGCTTCTCCAGCAGCTCATGGAAAAATCCATGTCCCCAGTATCACCAGTCCCAGAGCCCTCCTGAGCACGTACAGCTTACCAGGCACTGTGCAAAACAACACTTCCCACCAGCCAGTACAGTCTGCCCAGCCCTACAGATGAGGATACAGAGTCTCAGAGAGGTCACCAACTCGCACATGGCCACACAGCTTGTATGTATCAGAACCAACCAGGATTTGAGCCTATGTCTGTCTGATATCACCCACTAAATTCACAATGACCGATGGGAAGGCACTGGGGTACAGGGGAGGATTTGTGAGCCACTCTTTCCAAACCACACTGTTCCCAAAGGAAATCTTGTTATCTGATTTCACAGGGCAGAGCAAGGGCCCTAGGTTTTTGGTTCCGATGAGAATGGACTACTTACAAACTAAGCAAGACACCACCACCCCCCGCCCACTCTGAGGATTCAAGCCATGTGGCCCCTCTGGAGGAGTTGAGGGCCTGGCTGCAAGACCCAGCTGAAGTCTCCATCTCACACTCTCCAGCCTCACAGAGAGAAATAATTAAGCAACTGTGTGGTTTGTTTACTGTTCCCTCTGCCACATTTTGCTTAAATCTTCCCATGGCTGGCTCAACCTCCAGCCCTTGGTCACCTAAAATAATCCCAGATGATCCTCCCCCCACCACACACACACACACTCCTACCTAAAATTACGTATTTATTCAAGAATTTTTCCACTCTGTTGACTGCTGTGTTCTCCGTGTCTAGACACTGCCTGAAGGATGCTCAATACATATTTGTCGATGGAATGTGCTTCTAGTGCCCAGCACAAGGTCTGTTGGGCACATAGGTCCCCTGTCTCCTGTGTGGTCCTGGCAAGACCATGCATGGCTGGCTCCCTCTGGCCAAATTCAAGGCTGGGTGAATCATTATCACTGTCCACTCTGCCCCCAGGCTTGCCTCAGGGAGACCAAAGATCCCTCAGGTGCTGCCCACAGGCAGGCAGGACCCCAGGCAGAGAATCCCAGATCAGAGACAGCCAGCCACACCGAAGGGACGCACAGCACGGGCAGCCACAGGGTCTGGGGCTTGGGCCAAAACCAAGAGCAAGGGGGCCCCTCAGGAGGTCTGGGCTGGCAGCTTCAAGCAGAGAGGGGAGAGGCTGTGCAGTTGCCAGGCCCTTGGCTGGGCTGGGCAGGGACAGCCCAGCCTCCCCTATCTGTCTCTCTTTGCAGCCTCTGAAGGCCACAGTCCCTGGGGGGAGGGAGGCACAGCTCTCGCCAGCTCGTTTTTCTTGATTATTTTTGAGCGGTTTCCGGCCCCCTCCCCAAGGCCCTTCGGTCTCACAGTTTCCAGGAAGTTTCAGACACACAAGGAGGGGTGGCAGAGCCCCTTTAGCCCAAGGCAGTGCCACGCGGGCCGTGTGCCCACCTGAGCCCTGGGGACCCAAAATGGAGGAGAAAAGAGAAACTGAGGACCGCACACCCCTCCGTGGAACCCTGGGAAGGGAAGCTCTGCAGGGCGTGGGTGGGGAGGAAGCCTCATCTTTGCCCCATCCCATAGGCCCAGAGGCCGCCCTCAGAGGTTCGCGGGGTGGGGGGGTCCCGTCGCTGGGACCCCTCGAAATGGGAGCGAGCGCCCCCGGCTCCTTGCACAGGGCGGGGAAAGTTTCTCAATTGTTTCCTGTTTCCTTCCTGTCCTTTCGCCGGTGGCGCCCTTGTTTCCGCCCTTCCCAGACGGCGGGCGAGACCCGATCGCCTCCCACCCCAGCACTGGGTCTGCCTAGTCTTGCCTCAGTTTCCCCATCTGGCCGAAAGCCCGGAACGGCTACTTCTAAGGGAGTGTGAGCAGGAGGAAGAAGTGGATAAAGGGAATTGGAAGAGGAGGATTTGGGGAGGTTGGGGCCCTGGTCCTTTTCCGAGCCCCGGTCGCCGTGCCTCCCCTCCCCCGCCCTGCATCGAGCCGCCCAGATAACGGGACCTCCCCGGGCGGAGCATGCGCCGTGTGTCCCGGCCCATCAGCCGGAGGGGGAGCAGGGGCTCCCGAGAGGGGATGCAGGGCGACCTGGCGGGAGCAGGTGGGTGTGGGCTCGGCGCAGAGCAGGATGCAAGGCCGGGAAGCAGGAGGCCCCCAGCTGCAGCGCGGCTGTTTAAGATCTCGGATGTCTCCCCCCACCAAGGCCCCCGAACTCAGCAGAGGCGGCCGCGGGCCAGAGGCGGCTCCTACCGTAGGCTCCGTCCTTCCGCTCGTCCACCATGGCCGCGGCGGGCGGGGAGGGGAGTCTGAGCCAGCGCGACCCCAGCCCGGCAGGGCGAGAGGCTCCGCGGGCTGCAGCGCCCCGCCCCGGGTCCGGGCCCGCCCCTCCCACCTGGTCATCCCCTCGCGACCCCACCAATGGGAGTCCCGAGCGGGTGGGGGCGGGACCCAGGGGCGGGGTCGAGCTCGGGAAAGGGTGGAGCCCCAACCTTTGTTTCCTATCTGGGCTCTCAGAGAGACCCTCTAGGTTCGTTTAGTGGGCAAGGAGCAGTCGTCATTCATTCAATCTATCCATCCACTCATTCGCCAGATAGATATTGAGTGTCGACTGTGTGCCAGTGAACAGACAAAAAGATGCTATTTTTCATTCATCAGATTGGCAAGAATTTTAGAGTTTGGTAACATCAAGCGGGGTGAGCTGATGCTGCGGGTCAGAATGTTCTCTGGCAGAAAGATTAAATCCAAACCGTGTTCACCCTATATGATTCCTGTCTGCCAGTGATCCTGGAGAAACCATATGCACGGCGAGTACGTGCCAAAAGGTGTTACCTGCAGTTTTGGGAGTTCTTGTAAAAAATGGTGGAGAACATGTATGTCCACCAATTGAGGGGTGCATACAACAAAACACAACAGAAGAGAACACCATACAATGGATGAAAAGAATGAAATCATTAGGGAAATGCAAATTAAAACTTGATAATAACACCACTACATACTCACTGGAATAGCTAAAACTCAAAATACTGAGGGTACCGAGTGTTAGTTAGTATCTGGACCAAATGGGGCTCTCCTACACTGCTGGTGGGAATGTAAAATGGTACAACTACTTGGAAAAAAGATCTGGTAGTTTCTTATAAACGGGCATCAACCATATGACCCAGACATTCTACTCCTAAGTATTTACCCAAGAAAAATAAAACCAAAACCACTAAAAAAAAGAAAGAATAGAGAAGAAACCCGCAAAATGTGTATGCAAATGTTCATAGCAGCTCTGTAATAGCTTTATTCATAATGGCTCCTAGCTTGAAGCAACCCAAGTGTCCAGTGTCCATCAACGGGTGAATGGTTCGTCAAACTATGGTCCATCCATACCATGGAATACTCCTCGGCAAGAAGAAGGAATGAACTATTATTGGTAACTGCCACAGCATGGATGAATCTAAAAAAAAAAAAAGACATTATGCCCAGTGATAAAGGCCAGAGACTTTGATATGAAGTTCTAGAACAGGCATAGCTAATCAACCCATGGAACATGAATCAGAGGTGGCCTTTGCTGTTGGTAGTGATTGGCAGGAAAGGCCATAGGGTGACTTCCTGCGGGGGCAGAAACAGGACTGTGGTTAAACAGATGGGTTCAGTTTGTCACAGTTACTTGACTTCTGCCCTTTCTTAATATATGTTACATTTTAATAGTGGGAAATATCTCAATAGTTTAAGAAAGAAGGAGGTGGCCCTGCAGGTTAGTGCAAGAGTAAATGTTTAAGGAGATTAGTCAGCATCAGGTGAGGTATTAAGTGCTTTTCATTAAATCTTTATCACCTTTTTCCCATTGGGGAAAATGACACAGGGAGATTAAGCAATTTATTAAGTATTTTGTGTTACTCCTTGCAACCATTTTCCAGCTGCAGAAAGTGACACAGAGAGGGTAATTAATTTACCCACAAACACACAGTTAGTGAGCACTGAGCTGAACAAGAATTTGAACGCGTGAAGGCTAACTTCACATTCCACATACATTCCACACCCCTCAGCCATAACCCTGCAGAGTAGCTCAGCTAGGCTTTCAGGTCCTATTGGTGAGTAAAAATAGCAAGTTGTTTTTAGTCGGTTACCTTTGGCATGAGAAAGAGAAAGAGAGAGAGATACATCAAACAGACACACAGACACACATCTGCACATAACAACAGAAAAAGATTTCAACTTTATAGGGGATGTCAGAAGGACCAGGATGGGGGAGGGGAGGCAAAGGGGACTTTTTCCTAATCTATCATGTTCTATCTATCTTTCTCTCTGTCTCTTTAGTGGAAGAAAGTATTCATGCGTTTCTTGGGTAATGAAAACTCTATTTCAAAAAATAGATTCCAGGGGGCTTCCCTGGTGGCGCAGTGGTTGAGAGTCTGCCTGCCGATGCAGGGAACACGGGTTAGTGCCCCGGTCCGGGAAGATCCCATGTGCCGCGGAGCGGCTGGGCCCGTGAGCCACAACTACTGAACCTGCGCTGTAGAGCCCGCGAGCCACAACTGCTGAAGCCTGGGCGCCTAGAGCCCGTGCTCCGCAACAAGAGAAGCCACCGCAATGAGAAGCCCGCTCACCGCAACTAGAGAAAGACCGCACACAGCAACAAAGACCCAACGCAGCCAAAAATAGATAAATAAAATTAAATTAAAAAAAACAAAAAATAGATTCCGTGGAAATTCCCTGGCGGTCCAGTGGTGAGGACTCTACCTTTACACTGCAGGGGGTGAAGTTTCAATCCCTGGTTGGAGAACTAAGACCCCGCATGCCGCGGGGGATGGAGGGAGGGGGATGGGGAGTTATTGCTTACTGGGGACAGAGTTTCCGTTTCAAAAGAGAAAAAGAGTTCAGGAAATGGGTGGCAGTGTTGGTTGTGCAACAAAGTGAATGTACTTAATGCTACTGGATTGGACACTTAAAATGGATAAAATGGCAGATTTTATGTGGTAAATATATATTAGCACAATAAAAGTTTTTAAAATAGCTTTTTAAAAATACGGTGCAACACAGTTGTGATGGGGGCACAGGAGACTTGGGAAAGCAAAGAGGAGGGATCTGACCTAGACAGGGGGTGGGAGGTCAGAAAGGGCTTCTGAAGAGGAGGCCTGAGAGCTGAGTGAGAACCAGGTGGAGTCAGTGTGTCTGAGTCAATGGGTTCAAGCGTGCCTCCTGGGAGAGGTCATCAGGGGTCAAACTTTGTCAAGCAGGGCAGCTTGAGGGCATTGAGGAGCCCTGGGCTATGTGAGGGTGAGGGAGGGCCATAGGACTGTGAGTTTCAGGGAGATGCCTTTAGTGGTGTGGAGAAGAGATTAAGGGGGGTGTCTAGAGGCAAGGTCCCTGTAGGCATCTAGGAGGAACTGGGGCAGGGCCTCAGCCTCTAGGGACGGGGGAGGTTGCAGCTGCAGTGGGGCAGCTGGGCACACAGAGCTGCTCTGTTCTCTGATCCCACTGAAGCTTTTGGGCTCATGAATTTTTCAGCCAAACAGACCTTGAGTTTCAGATTCCAGGGCGCTGGGCCCAGGCTTTTAGGTTCTGTTTACTGCCTGAAAACATCTGAGGGCCCCAGGAGAAGGGCCCTTGCAATGTTCAGTGATGCTGGGGCTGGGGCGAGGGACTGGCAGTGTCCTCAATCCACCCAGTTTACCTTCTGAGTAAGGGGCTGGTCGAGGCACGAAGGACACCCCTCTGTTGGGCAGAGGCAACCTAAAACCTTGGGCTTTGCAGGGCTAGAATTTCCAGCTCTGCCTCCGCTGGCTGGGTGATTTTTGTACAAATCATTCACTCTTTCTGAGCCTCAGTTTTCCTATCTGTCAAATGGAGATAACAGGTTTCCTAACTCAGAACATTGTCTCCCACATTGGAGACTTTTAGGGGAGCCCCTGAGTGTAGTGAGCACCAAATAGGGGTTAGCTATTGTTAGTAATAGTAATGCTTGTATCCTGTCATGAGACAGAAGAGGGCTGGGACCTAGCTCTCAAACTCCACAACTCAGGTTCAAATTCTGGCTCAATTGCTGTGTGGTCTTGGGCAAGTGGCTTCACCTCTCTGTGCTTCTGTTTCTTTCTCTGTAAGAGGACATGAAGGTAAGTGCTCAGTGGATGATATTAGAAGCAGTGGGTGGTTCTGATAGATGCTGTACTCTCTCCTTCCTTCCTCAGGTCCCCTGTGGGGATGCCCATCCCCCCTTCAGAGGCTGATAAAGACCCGGGGCTGGGTTTGGTGAAGGAGGGACTAAGCATGGGAGAGCTGAGTGTCTCCCCCTAGAGGCCCTGCAGGACCCTCCCTCCCTCTGTGGAGCACGATCATTCTCAGGCAGGCTGAGATTTATTTTCCCTTTCCTTTCCCCTCCCCACCACAAACTTCCCTGCCAACAATCTTGGGGTGGAACCCAGGGTCCACGGTAGCTGATGAGCTGGGAGGCTCCATCGCAGGCACAGTTCCAAGCATCGTGTTGCATGTCATAACTCAGCTGAGCTGCGCTGTAACCTAATTAGGAAAGAGCAGTGGGTTTTTTTTACTGTGTTTGTTTTTATTTTGTTCTGGTTTTTTTTTTCCTTTTTTTCTCTTTTTTTTTTTCATTTTGCAAGGTTTTTAAAAAAATTTATTGGAGTATAGTTGATTTACAATGTTGTGTTAGTTTCAGGTGTACAGCAAAGTGATTCAGTTATACATATGCATACATTCATTCTTTTTCAGATTCATTTCTCATATAGGTTATCACAGAATATTGAGTAGAGTTCCCTGTGCTATACAGTAGGTCCTTGTTGGTTATCTACCTTATTATATATAGTAGTGTGCGTATGTAATCCCAAGTTCCTGATTGATCCCTCCCTATTTTTTTTTTTTTTTTTTGCGGTACGTGAGCCTCTCCCGTTGCGGAGCACAGGCTCCGGACGCGCAGGCTCAGCGGCCATGGCTCATGGGCCCAGCCGCTCCGCGGCATGTGGGATCCTCCCAGACCGGGACATGAACCCGTGTCCCCTGCATCGGCAGGCAGACTCTCAACCACTGCGCCACCAGGGAAGCCCCCCTATTTTTTTAAATTTTATTTGTGTGTGTTTTAATTGAAGTATAGTTGATTTACAATATCATATTAGTTTAAGATGTACAGCACAGTGATTCAGTTATACTATATATATATATATATATATATATATATATACACACACACACACACACATTATTCTTCAGATTCTTTTCCCTTATAGGTTACTACATAATATTGAATATATTCTCTGTGTTATATAGGAGGTCCTTGTTGGTTATAGTAAAGTGCAGTTTTAACTGTATCTCATAGATGTGCAAACCGAGATCCAGGGAGGGGAAGCCAGGTGCCCAAGGCCATCCAGCTGGCTGCTTGCATACCCAGGACTTGAGCCGAAGCCGTAAGGTCCAGAGCCCATGCACTCAACCAGCACACACACGAACAACAACAGAAACAATACTATTACCAGCTTTGTGCCAGGCTCTGCAGTGGGACTTTCCCTTGGGTTGCCCCTGCTCTGAAGATCATGGTGGAAATTCAGGGATGGGAAGCCCGTGAACTTCAGCACAGTTAAGGGATCGGCAAATAGTCCCTGGCAGTAATGGGATCTCATCACATCACCATTTACCCTCAGGACTTTCTCAAATGTCAGCTCCTTCTCTGATCTCCCTGCCTCACAGCCCCCCATTTATTTTCCAACACACACACACACACACACACACACACACACACACAAGCCTCACAGCTTGTGGGATCCTAGTTCCCTGACCAAGGATGGAACCTGGGCCCTCAGCAGTGAAAGCGTGGAGTCCTAACCACTGGACCGCCAGGGAATTCTCAAGGGTCACCTTGTTTGTTTTGCTTTTCAAGTTGCATACCTCTCGCCCTCCCTAGGAGGAGAGCAGTGGAGTGGCTTTGTCTGTGTCACCATCCATAGTGTCCCAGGACCGCTCAATAAATATTCACTCACTGAATGAACCATCATCACCATAATGAAAACGGCTTACATATATCCAGTCTAGTACACAGTAGGTGCTCAATAAATGTTGGTTGAGTGAATAAGATAATAATTATAGTCATATTAATGATGACCATTTATCTTTTCAACATTCTATCAACATCCTAATGTCACATAGTAGGACCTTATAAATACGTTGGGAATGAATAAGAGTAACATCAGGGGAGGGATGGTGGTCCAGTGGTTAGGACTCCACGCTGTCACTGCTGAGGGCCCGGATTCGATCCCTGGTCAGGGAACTAAGATGATCCCACAAGCCGTGTGGCACAGCCAAAAAAAAACAAAAAAAAAGAGTTAACATTAGGGGATAAAGATGTGGTACATATATGCAATGGAATACCACTCAGCTATAAAAAAAGAATGAAATAATGCCATTTGCAGCAACATGGATGAATCTAGAGATTATCATACTAAGTGAAGTAAGTCAGACAAAGACAAATATCATATGATATCACATGTGGTATCTAAAATATGACACAAATGAATTTATCTACAAAACAGAGACAGACACATAGAACAGACTTGTGGTTGCAAGGGGAAGGGGGGTGGGAGAGGGATGGATTGGGAGTTTGGGATTAGCAGAAGCAAACTATTATATATAGTATGGATAAACAACAAGGTCCCGGCCTTCCCTGGTGGTGCAGTGGTTAAGAATCTGCCTGCCAATGCCGGGGACGTGGGTTCGAGCCCTGGCCCAGGAAGATCCCACATGCCGCGAAGCAACTAAGCCCATGTGCCACAACTACTGAGGCTGCGCTCTAGAACCCGTAAGCCACAACTACTGAAGCCTGCATGCCTAGAGCCCGAGCTCCACAACAAGAGAAGCCACCGCAATGAGAAGACCGCGCACCACAACGAAGAGTAGCCCTGGCTCACTGCAACTAGAGAAAGCCTGCGCCCAGCAACAAAGACCCAATGCAGCCAAAAATATAATTAGTTAATTAAAGAAAACCAAGGTCATACTGTATAGCACAGGGAACTATGTTCAATATCTTGTGATAAACCCATAATGGAAAAGAATATGAAAAAGAATGTATATATATATATGTATAAATGAATCACTTTGCTGTACAGCAGAAATTAACACAACATTGTAAATCAACTATACTTCAATAAAATAAATTTTATTTTATTTATGTATTTATTTATTTTTGGTCACGCCCTGTGACTTGTGGGATCTTAGTTCCCTGACTAAGGATCGAACCCACACCCTCGGCAGTGAAAGTATGGAGTCTTAACCACTGGACTTCCAGGGAATTCCCTAATAAAATAAATTTTTAAAAAAAAAAGAGTAACAGGGGCTTCCCTGGTGGCGCGGTGGTTGGGAGTCCGCCTGCCGGTGCGGGGGACACGGGTTCGTGCCCCGGTCCGGGAGGATCCCGCATGCCGTGGGGCGGCTGGGCCCGTGGGCCATGGCCGCTGGGCCTGCGTGTCTGGAGCCTGTGCTCTGCAACGGGAGAGGCCACAGCGGTGACAGGCCCGCGTACCGCAAAAAAAAAAAAAAAAAAAAAAAAAAGAGTAACATTAGAGTGTCGGTCAACAGATGAATGGATAAAGAAGATGTAGTATATATACACAATGGAATACTACTCAGCTGTAAAAAAGAACAAAACTTTGCCATTTGCAGCAACATGGGTGGACTTGGAGGGCATGATGCTAAGTGAAATAAGTCAGACAGAGAAGGACAAACACTGTGTGATGTCACTTATATGCGGAATCTAAAAATTACGACAAACCAGTGAATACAACAAAAAAAAACCAGACTTACAGATATAGAGGATAAACTAATTGTTACCAGTGGCAGGGGGAGGGGCAATATAGGGATGGGGGGTGAGGCACAAACTATTAGGTGTGAGATAGGCTACAGCATGTATTGTACAACACGGGGAGTATAGCCAATATTTTGTAACAATTGCCAATGGAGTGTGACCTTTAAAAACGGTATAAAAATTTTTTTAATTAAAAAAATTGAAAGAGTAACATTAGGAATAACAATAAAAGCAGCTACTTGGGGAATTCCCTGGCGGTCCAGTGATTAAGGCTCTGCGCTTCAAGAGTAGCCCCCGCTCACCACAACTAGAGAAAGCCCGCGCGCAGCAACAAAGACCCAACGCAGCCAAAAATAAATAAAAATAAAATAAATTAAAAAAAAAAAAAAAAAGACTCTGAGCTTCCACGGCAGGGGCCACTTGTTTGATCCCTGGTCGGGGAAGTAAGATCCCACATGGCTGTGACCAAAAAAAAAAAAAAAAAGGCAGTTACATTTGTCCTGCTAAGAGTGTAACTCATAGTTCCTGTCACTGAGTGAAAGAATAAATTATTTAGTAAATATTTATGGTAATAATTAATTAATTAGACACATATTGAGCACCCAGCACTGGGCCCTGGGGACACAGACATGAAAAGGACAAAGTCCCTGCTCTATTCGGGTGCACATGCAGTGGGAGTGACAGAAGAAACAAGATGAGTGGATGCGGACTTCCCTGGTGGCACAATGGTCAAGAATCCGCCTGCCAGTGCAGGGGACATGGGTTCGAGCCCTGGTCCAGGAAGATCCCACATGGCGCGGAGCAACTAAGCCCGTGCGCCACAACTACTGAGCCTGCACTCGAGAGCCCGCGTGCCACAACTACTGAAGCCCACGCGCCTAGAGCCCATGCTCCGCAACAAGAGAAGCCACCGCAACGAGAAGCCCGTGCACCGCACTGAAGAGTAGCCCCTGCTCGCCGCAACTAGAGAAAGCTTGCGCACAGCAACGAACGAAGACTCAACGCAGCCAAAACAATAAAATAAAATTAAAAATTAATCAGTTAATTAAAAAAAAGATGAGTGGAGGGGTGGGTGGATGGATGAATGGTTGATTGGTTGGATGGATAGATGAATAGATGGATGGATGAATGGATGGGTGGATGGTTGGTTGGATGCATAGTTGGTTGGTCTGGGGTCCCCACCCATCAGCCCTCCAGGGCGCAAAGGGAAAGTGAGGCGGGGCAGCTGTCCCATCCGAAGCTCCGCCCCTCCCCGCCCCCGCAGCGTCTTCTCGTCGGCAGACGGCGCCGCTCACCTGGTGGCCTCCCCTTTAAGACGCGCTCACCTGGGTGCTCACCTGCGCGCGGGCGCTTCCGCAGGAAGAAGGAAGCGGCGCCACCGTCGTCTCCCGGCCCTCCCTCCCCACCAGCCAGGTCCGCCGGCCGCCACCATGTCCGCCTCGGCTGTCTTCATCCTCGATGTCAAGGGCAAGGTGAGTCTGGGCGCAGGAAGTGGGGAACGGACAGGTGAGGCTGCACCCTCCCGGACCCCGAGACGGCCCCTCCTTGCAGGCAGCGAGGCCCCGGAAAGCTCTGGGGGCGTGGGGACACCCCTCCCCCAATCCCTGGGAGTCCCGCGTCGAATCCCACCTCCACTGTTCACTAGCCGCGTGTCTGAGGCAAGGGGCTTCTCCTCTCTGAGCCTCAGTCTCCCTGTCCGTACAAATGGGAATAACAGAAGTCCCCACCCAAGAAGAACGAATACAACCTTATGCGTGTATACCACCTAGCACAGTAGCCCTGCTGCAAACATTAGGCGTTCAGTCAATTGAAATGATTATTTCTGTCGCCATCATCATCCACAGTGCTAATATTTGGGAAAGACAGCAGGGGCCGGAGAGCCTAATTCCCCTTTGGGGCTGTCTTGTCCCTTTCTGGTGCCCCCTCCCATTCGTCTTGTCATTCGGTAGCAATAATAACAGTGGCGGTGAAAATAATATTTCTGATAATAATCATAGTGGGAGCTAAGGTGTGTGAGGACCTGCGGGTGCCCTCTCTGTTCTAAACACTGGACTAAACAACCTCACCAAGTAGGTATTATTATTGCTGCTTGCCAGGCAGAGCTATATGAACTATGAGAGATGTATGAGAGATATATGGATATAATTGTTTCTTTTCTTTTTTTCTCTCTTTCTTTCCTTTCATCGTCACTACCTCACCGATTTGGTGCATATGGATGGAGCCTGGCTTGAGAGCAGGAATTCTGGAGCCGGGGCATCTTCGTTCAATTCCCAGCTTCCTCACTGACTATGGGCGTGGTTCATACCTCAGTTTCCCCATCTGTAAAATGGAGATGGTGATACCACGTACCTCACAGGGTTGTGGTGACAACAGAATAAATTAGCAAACAACCAGGCTTTAGCAGATGTCAGTGAGGGCTCTAGACGCTCTAGCTGTCATTATCACGTGCCCATTTTGCAGAGGAGGAAACTGAGATGCAGAGAGGCAGAGCCTTGCCCACGCCCCCTCAGCCAGCAAGTAGGGTCAGAGCTCGGCACTCTGATGCCCCCGGGCGGACAGTCCCTGGATCCCAGCAGTGACCAGACCTTCTCTGCCCACCCTTAGCCCTTGATCAGCCGCAACTACAAGGGCGATGTGGCCATGAGTGAGATTGAGCACTTCATGCCTCTGCTCATGCAGCGGGAGGAGGAGGGCGCTCTGGCCCCACTGATGAGCCACGGCCGGGTCCACTTCCTGTGGATCAAATACAGCAACCTCTACTGTATCCGGGGCCACGGGAGGATCCCTGGGGGCCCGGAGTGGTGGGCAGCTCAGGCCCAGAGGTGGTGGGCTGGGACAAGAGGTGCACAATACAGCAGTGGCTCAGGCTGGAGGGTGAGGGTTCAGGGTCTGTGCTCCATTGGAACCCTCCAAAACGGCACATTTTCCTTAACCTCGCCGCCCGCAGTGGTGGCCACCACACTGAAGAACGCCAACGCCTCCCTCGTGTACTCGTTCCTCTACAAGACAGTGGAGGTAGGTCCTGGCCTTCCATTGGCCGGCTGGTCTGTCTGTCTACCTGTCTAGCCCACCTCTTTCGGAATCCATCTCTCCTAGGAAGATTTCCCTGGGGGTGTCACCAACAAAGCCCCATCGCTCTGTGTTCTCATTAGCTGCTGTGGGATCATCTCTCCCTATAGGGTAGGAACCAAGGAGGTCTCCGGTGCTCAAAACTGAACCAGAGGGAACTGGGTTCCAGACCCAGCTCCCCCACTTCCTGGCTGTGTGACCTTGAACAAGTCACTTCTCTCTGTGCCTCTCAACTGGGTTTAGTCCTGCCGCAGGGTTGTTGTACAAATTAATCAAATTTGTACCTCTAAAGTACCTAAAACAGTGCTCAGTATACAGTAAGTGCTCAATAAAGGGTTGGTATTATTGTTAGCATTACCACTAATGTTGTATCATACTATCATATGGTAATTTATTGAGCCCTTACTATATGCCATCCTCAATGACTGAGAAAGTGCTCAGTAAATACTTTTTTTTTTCCTTTGGCCGCCGTGTGGCTTATGGGATCTTAGTTCCCGACCAGGGATCGAACCCACACCCTCGGCAGTGAAAGCACAGAGTCCTGGACTTCCCTGGCCATCCAGTGGTTAAGACTCCGTGCTTCCACTGCAGGGCACACGGGTTCGATCCCTGGTCAGGGACCTAAGATCCTGCATACCACACGGTGCAGCCAAAAAAGATTCCTAGTAAATATACTATACTTCGACAAACAAGAGATCTGTATTGATTTGTCTCCTCTCTGCCAGGCAGAGATGGGGACACAGCTGTGCATAAGACAGGCGCTGTCCCTGCCTATGCTGAGGAGTTAAAGGGCAAGAAGGAGGGACTTCCCTAGTGGCGCAGTGGTTAAGAATCTGCCTGCCAATGCAGGGGACACAGGTTCGAGCCCTGGTCCGGGAATATCCCACATGCCACAGAGCAACTAAGGCTGTGCGCCACAACTACTGAAGCCCTCACGTTCTAGGGCCTATGCTCCGCAACAAGAGAAGCCACTGCAAAGAGAAGCCCGCGCACCACAACAAAGAATAGCCCCCGCTCCTACTCGCCGCAACTGGAGAAAGCCCATGTGCAGCAACAAAGACCCCCCAAAATAAATAAATAAATATGTATATAAAAAAATAAAGGGCAAGAAGGAGATTCAAAGGGACATTGTGATAACCAGTCACGGGGGTGCTAGTCTCACCCTGATACTCACAGGGGTCAAGGGATAGTGGTGGCTTCACTGAGGAGCTGAGGCCTGTCACAAGGAGGCTGCTGTGAGGAGAGTGTCCTAAGCAGTGGGCATAGCATGTGCAAAGGCCCTGAGATGGGAACAGAAAAAAGGCCAGAGAGGCTGGAGCAGGATGAAGGATGAGGTTTCCAATGCTGGGTGACTGACAGGTTCTCTGCTGTGGTGATACCTATTAATCCCAGGGACTCCCATCTTGGGGTCCCCCAAGTCCCAAGGGCCCCTGGATAGAATTCAGGGAGTCCATAAACTGAGACGTATTTCTGTGTAACAGTTTTCCTTTGCCATCTTGCGTTTCTTTTTGTTTTTTTTGTTTTTTGCTGTGCGTTGCATCTTGGCTTGTGAGATCTTAGTTCCCTAACCAGGGATGAAACCTGGGCCCTTGGCAGTGAAAGTGCAGAGTCCTAACCACTGGACCACCAGGGAATTCCCATCTTGTGTATTTTATTTCATGCATTTACAAACCTTGTTCTGAGGTGGGTCCATTCCAGGAGGGCAGAGACCCTGTTGGCTTTGTTCACCATTAATATACCGACAGTGGTATATAGTAGGCACTCAATAGTTGCTTGTCGGGTGGCTACTCAGCCCACAGCTACACCAGCCACACCTCTGTGGATGTCGGTCTCCCTGCACCCGCAGGTATTCTCTGAATACTTCAAGGAGCTGGAGGAGGAAAGCATTCGAGACAACTTTGTCATCGTCTACGAGCTGCTGGATGAGCTCATGGACTTCGGCTTCCCACAGACCACGGACAGCAAAATCCTGCAGGAGTGAGTGGGCCCTGGGTCAACCACAGTGTGGGCCATGGGTAGAAGAAAGTTGGGGAGGGCTGGGGAAGTGTCCCTGGGCCTACCTGCTCATCTCCCTGCCCTGCCAGATACATCACGCAGCAGGGCAACAAGCTGGAGACGGGCAAGTCGCGAGTGCCACCCACTGTCACCAATGCTGTGTCCTGGCGCTCGGAGGGCATCAAATACAAGAAGAACGAAGTCTTCATCGATGTCATAGAGTCCGTCAACCTGCTGGTGAGCCCCCATACCTCTGCCCCACCCCTGCCATGGCCTTAGGGCAGGAGAGTGGGCCCTATGCCTGTTGACACCCCCCCACCCCCGCCCCGTGTGTCCATCCTCAGGTCAACGCCAACGGCAGTGTCCTGCTGAGTGAGATCGTGGGCACCATCAAGCTCAAGGTGTTTCTGTCAGGAATGCCGGAGCTGAGGCTGGGCCTCAATGACCGCGTGCTCTTCGAGCTCACTGGCCGTAAGTTTCTGGAAGGGGGCGCAAGCGGGAGCCTGAGACTTCGTCCCATCAGGGGTGGGTGGTACCGAGAGACTTGCAATCAGTTCTGAAATAGCACTCGCTCGCCCTCTTCTGGTTGTAACCAGTACTGCAGCTGCTGGTTCCTTGGGCAAACAACTGCTTCATTATTGAGTGCCAGGCGCAAGGAGACCGCAATGAAGAAAAAAATCCCTGCCCTCATGGGTCTGACATTCTAGCGGGAGTAGGGGACAGAACAGCATCATATTTAACAACCTGGCAGCAAGAGCCTGATTCCCGGAGTTCAGATCCTAGCTCCGCTCCTGGCCAGCTGGGTGACCCTGGGCAAGTTACTCATCCACTCCGGGCTTCAGTTTCCTCATCTGTTAAATGGGGGTGATCGTAGCGGTAGAAAGGGAAGACAAGGATAGGGACCATGCCCCGGGCTCCAGGGTCGCCCCAGGCTTCAGGATCACGCTGCTAACTCGGCTCCGAGTTTCAGGGAGTAAGAACAAGTCCGTGGAACTGGAGGATGTGAAATTCCACCAGTGTGTGCGTCTGTCTCGCTTCGACAACGACCGTACCATCTCCTTCATTCCGCCCGACGGTGACTTCGAGCTCATGTCCTACCGCCTCAGCACCCAGGTAAGGCAGGGTCAAGCCCCTGGCAAGGGGTAAGAGTTGACCCCAGAGCCTCGGAGAACTCCCTCTTCCTCTGTGTGTAGGTCAAGCCGCTGATCTGGATTGAATCTGTCATTGAGAAATTCTCCCACAGCCGCGTGGAGATCATGGTCAAGGTGGGCCCTGGGGAATAATTACGATGCTGGATCCGCCCCTTCATACCCGCCCCCCCTCCCCCATCAGTGTAACCTCATCTCCTACCTCCCTCCCTGCCCCTCACTTCCTTCCAGCCACATGAGTCTTCTGGCTGGTTCTCAAACATGCCAGGCATGGTCCCCGGCTGTCCCCTGGATCATTCTGCCCCCAGCCACCCATATATACACATAGCTTGCTCCTTCACCTCCTTCAGTTCTTTGCTTAAATGTCACCTCCTCAGAGAAGCCCTCCCTGATTTTCCCACCTCCCTTCTTTGCTGTAGTTTTTCCCTTATTACTTACCACCATCTGACACATGATCTGTTTTACTTATTTACTTTCATACACGTAGATAAACCATATAGTGTATTTATATGGTTTAAAGATTAATAATAAACCACACAGCTTATCTGAACGTGCCTGGCTCCACCAGCTCTTCTGAACCCCCACCTGCCCCTCTCCCAATTACTGCTCCCCTTTTGCCTGCAGGTAATCACAATTTTGAATTTCCTGTAAATAATTTCTTTGCTTTCCTTTATAGTTTTGCCACCTGCATTTATAACCACAAATATTTCATTCTTCTGGTTTCTGACCTTTATATCCATGGACTGGAGCTGTATGACTTTCTGTATAATTTGCTTTGTTCAGGTAACGTGGATTTTTAAGAGGAATCCCAGCAGCCAGAGCTTAGTGCATCCATTTCTGTGGCTGTAGAATATTCCACCGTGAGAATCTTCCGTCCCATCTCTTGCATGGGTTGTTTTCAGTTCCTGGCTACTCTGGTTCACCTTACCATGAATACCCCTGTGCTTGTCTGCTGGTGCCCCAAGCAAGAGCTTCTCCAGAGCATATAGTTAGCCCCATTTACAGATGGGGAAACTGAGGCCCAGAAGAATTAAGATGTCATTCATCTAGGAAGGGAGGGGGCAGGTTGAACTTGGGTCTGCTTGGCTCAAGAGTCTGTGTTCTCCGATTTAACTTTGTTCCCCAGTCTTAGTCTTCGGGGAGCTGGGTTGTGGAGTGGATGGTCACGGGGCGGGGGTGTTGACATCCCCAGTGTCCCCATCTCTACGGGCAGGGAAAGTGGAAAGGGCCTTAAAGCTGGTGCCTTCCAGAAAGAACACCCCCTGCATTGTTTTACCTCCAGGTCCTCTGCCCCCAATCCCACCTCTCATATATTCCCCACCACCACCAAATTCATAAATAAGAGCAGTCATCATAATGCTAGCTACTGCACATGGACACTTAGAGTCCTTGTGTTAAAAGCCAGATCTTAAAAAAGATCTGGCTATAATGTTGTAACTTATCTGTAAGGAGAACATGTGAGGATTGAGAACACAGGCTTGGGTCAAATCCCTGCTGTGCCGGTTATCAACTGCGTGACTCGGGCAAAATGCTCTTTCTCTCTGGGCCTCAGTCTCCTCATCTGTAAAATGGACCTTAGGAATGGCTCCTACTTTAGAGAATTAGTGAGAGGGCTAACTGCTTGGCACAGGGCCCAGCACATGGTAGGGGGTCAGTAAATTTCAGCTTTCAAATGAAAACTCTGTGACGGGCTGAGGACCCTTCAGGCTTTGCAGTCAGAATCTTCGGCTGTGAGTCTTGGCCAGGAGCCTTTACTTTCTTGTCTGTGAAGTGGGCTGAGAGCAGAGCCTGCCTTAGAGGCTGCTCAAATGAGGGATCTTTTGAACCAGACAACGGTGTATGACACTTTCCAAACGGAAGGCACCAAAAGCAGGGCCTCTGGGGGACCTCCCTGGCAGTCCAGTGGTTAAGACTTTGCGCTTCCACTGCAGGGAGCGTGGGTTCCATCCCTGGTCGGGGAACTAAGATCTTGCATGCTCTGCATACAGCCAAAAAACAAAACAAAAAAACAAAATCAGGACTTCTGGAGTCTCTCCTGGGTGTGGACCCCGGCTCTGCCACTTGTTGGCTGTGTGTCTCCAGGCAAATGCTTTAACTTCTCTGTGCCTGTTTCCTCATCTGGAAAATAGGCTGGATTATGGTCCCCACTTCAGGGCTCTTGATGAGCTGGCACATGAAAAGGCCTTGGTGAAAATTTGCCTGAGTGAACTCCTCATGCCCCATGTTCTCTCCACTGACAGGCTAAGGGGCAGTTTAAGAAGCAGTCGGTGGCCAACAGCGTGGAGATATCTGTGCCGGTACCCAGCGATGCCGACTCCCCACGCTTCAAGACCAGCGTGGGCAGTGCCAAGTACATGCCAGAGAAGAACGTCGTTATATGGAGTATCAAGTCTTTCCCGGTGAGCACCGGGGATGGGTGGGGGATCTGGGGGACCTACCCCTGCTTCTTGAGAGCAAGGCAGAGAATAAATCAGAGAGCCACCTACGTGTGCACACGGCTATCCTTCGGGGATGATAAAGCTGGAATCCAGACCAGCATAATAGTTAAATTCTCCCAATCCCAGACAGCCTTGGGAATCCCACTTCCTCTCATGGAGCCTCAGTTTGCCCATCTGTAAAATAGGCAATATCATGTTACCCACATCCTTGGGCTGCTGGAGGGAGGATTGGTCTGTCCCTGGGATATTGGTGGGGCTGTTCATCAGGGCCTGGAAAATGGGAGGTGATCATTAGAAGGTCCCCAACCAGAAGCTTTGGCTGTGAGTCTTGGCCAGGAGCCTTTACTTTCTGGTCTGTAAAACGGGCTGAGAGCAGAGCCTACACCTAGGGGCAGCCATGAGGATTGTCTGGGGTATAGAGGGGCCCCTCAGTGTGTCTGATACCTCCATGTGCCCTCAGGGGGGCAAGGAGTACCTGATGCGCGCCCACTTTGGCCTCCCCAGCGTGGAGAAGGAGGAGGTAGAGGGCCGGCCCCCCATTGGAGTCAAGTTTGAGATCCCCTATTTCACCGTCTCCGGGATCCAGGTGAGAGAAGTGGGCAGAGTGGCTCCTCTCCTTGACCTCAGTGGGTTCCTCAGTGCTCTCCCGTCTCTTAGCTTGGATCACCTCCATTCCCTGGCCTGGCTCATCTCTCCTTTGCAATCATCCTTGTCTTTTCCTGGAACAGTGTTGCCTTTTCTACTCTCAGCCTGGGTCCCCTCCCCCTCCCCCTCTTACTTTGCCCTGTGCCTAAACTGTGTTGTGTCTCTTCCCTTATACTGGGCCATCTTTCTCACTGTCCTGGACCACCTCTCCCCTAACCCCCACACACACTCTCCTTGCCACATCTTTGCCCTGAGCCATGTTACTTCATTTCTCCAAGTCTGTGCTTCCTTTTTTTTTTTTTTTTAATATTTATTTATTTATTTGGTTGCACTGGGTCTTAGTTGCGGCAGGCGGTCTCCTTAGTTGTGGCATGCGAACTCTTAGTTACAGCATGCATGTGGGATCAAGTCCCTTGACCAGAGATCGAACCCCGGGTCCCCTGCATTGGGAGCTCAGGCACCACTGTGCCACCACAGAAGTCCCCAAGCCTGTGCTTTCTTATTCCCCGAAGTTGTGTTATATATTTTCCCCTGGCCCCAGCCAGCTCTCTCCCCCTAGCATGGGCCACCTCCTTTCATCCCTTTTCAGGTCCGATACATGAAGATCATCGAGAAGAGTGGTTACCAGGCCCTGCCCTGGGTCCGCTATATCACCCAGAGTGGCGGTAAGGCAGCCCAGCTCCCTGGGATGACGGAGACAAGGAGATGAAAGGGGATGGTCTTGGGGCTTTAATACATCCTGTCTCAGAGGGCTCCAAAACTCAACAGGCCTGGCCCCAAGTCTACCCTGTCTTTGTCAGTGTGCCACCCTGGGCCTCGGTTTGCTTATCTTTAAAGTGGGGACAGTTGCCAGTTCCAGGTTAGTGGTGGTGGGGTTTGGATGAGGGGCTGAACACATAGCACCCCCATCTACTGCCTGGAAGCAGGCTTGTTGCTGTGGTTACAGTCCCCATGTTTGAGCCAGTCCGTGGCCTTGTTACATACCTGTAGGGTTGATCATGAGCGCTGGGGAAGGGGCCGGACTTGGGTGGGGGGCCTGTCCCTTTGTCTCCTTTCCCCAATTCTGAGATGATCCCCGCTCATTGTTTCCCTGCAGATTATCAACTTCGTACCAGCTAGAAGGGAGAAGAAGTGGGGGCTTGAACATGGGCCGTCCTCTCCCCGGGCCCCGACTGCGAACTCTAGAGAGAGAGAGGGAAGATGGGATGCGTGTGTGTGTGTGTGGGGGGGGGACGGCAGTCCCTGAATTAGCAGTTTCTTAAGGGCTGGCTGGCTCCCAGCCTTTTCCTTTACCCATAGGCTGGGAGGGATGGTCTCCCTGTCTCCAGGCTCCCGCCCCTCCCCTCTCCCATTTTATATGAAGAAATAGAAAAGGGACTTGAAGTCCCCCTCATGAGTGCCTTCTTGCAGTGACCTGCCTTAGGAGGTGTGGGGAGGCCCTCCTCCACAGCTGCTGAACCCAGAGACCCCGCGAGCCCAGAGACCCCGCTGGCCCATTCTGAGTTTTAGGATGGCATTAAAAATGAATCTAGCTGCTGTTATGTGTTTCTTGGCTGGCGGCTGGGGGGTGCCAGGGCTGTCCCCTGAAGTGCTGGGATAAGCGTGAGCAACACATATCCATTTCTCATCCCGGTTGCCACTCATCTGGGCCCTCGCCGTTGCCCCCACTTTGGTTCCCAGGGCTCTGGGCTTCCCTCCCCCACGACAGCCAGTTACCATCAGAGCCGCCAGAGGGCGCCCGTTAACTCCTAAATCAGATCATAGCTCCATTCTTTTTAAAAAGTAAAAGTCAAGCGCTCACAGCAGCCCACAGGCCTGATCAACATTACCCCTCCCCGTCCCCTACCTGCCCTCACCTCCTGCCCCCTCTCTCCCCCTCTCCCTCACTCTTCCTGGACTTACTAGGCGTGCTCCTACCTTAGCGCCTTTACATCTGCAGCGTCTTCACCTGGTATGCTTTCCCCCAGAGATCCACATGGCTCCTTCCCTCACCTTCAGGTCTCAAATCAAATGTCACCTCCTCAGGGTGGCCCTCTCTGACCTCTCTCTTTCAACGGCCTTCTTTTCCCAAGAGACTATTACTTATCCCGATTTGTCAGCTCCACAGTGTATACCATTCTGAAAATATGTAATTATTGTCTTCTCCAGCCCTAAACGGTAGGCGTCCTGCAGCAGGAGGCACCCAGCTTGCTCTCCACTTGGCCGCCTAGTACACAGTAGGTGCTCCGTAAATGTTTGAAGGTCTCTGTTAAGAGCCTCCGACCGCGACTCTCGCCTCCCAGGCTTACCCACGTGGCACCTGCAGCGTGAACTTTCTTCCACGCCCTTGCACTTGCCGTGCCCCGGCTGGCCCCATCTGAGCCGAATGTGATTCCTTCCTCATCCACCCCATTTCCACGTTTTATTTTCTTCACCGTGCTTAAGACTATCTAAAATTATTTAGTTGCTTGAATGTGCGCTCCCCAGCGCCGGGTTCCTGCACACAGAGAACGGTTCCTGCACACAGTGAATGAATCAAATAAAGCGCTCAGCACAGTAAGAGCTAATAAATACATATCGCACGGTAGAACTCCGAACAGGGCGGCCCCAGCCCTGCCTCCCTTTCCCTCGGAGGTGCCGAGGTCCCGGAGCGGCCCGTGCTACTCTGCTCCTGACCTTTCTCCCCTGGGTCAGTTAAACCGGCCCTCTTTCCCGCCCGCCCGGCGCATTTGAAAAACCGAAAACCCCGCCATTGCCGGCGGTCTACCGGTCGCCGCAGTTCGCCCAATCAGAAGCGGACCCGCCCACGCCCGTGTGCACAGCCTCCCTGGCGACGCGTGGCCATTGGCTGCGCTGGCCGAGTGGGCGGGGCACTATAGGGTCCAGAGCCGGGCAATGCAGCTGGGCTGCAACCTAGCTAGTTCTTAAGAAAACGAATCCGCGGCGTTCGGGGGCGGGACCCCGAGCGCGTTGGCTCCGCCCCCTGGCGGCCGGCTCGGCTGCGGCGTCGGCGTCTGCTCAGAACAGACCCCGCCCGTCGAGGAGGAGGGAGGGTGAGTTGGGGGAGACCCGGCCCCCAAGGGGCGGGCGCCGGGCCGGGCGCTGCGGGCCTCGGAGGGTTGGGCCCGGGCCCACCGGCCGACAGGGGGAGGAGCCGGACGGGAGGGCGGGGGTCGCGCAGGAGCCCGGGACTGGCGAGTCGGACCAGGAGCCTCGCGCAGGCCGGGGACGCTGTGGGAGGGTTGTTCGGGCCAGCGCCGGTGCGCTCCCCCGCACTGACCGCGTCGGGGTGGGGCGGGGGGCTTCGCAGGCCGCAAATATCGACATGCTGCTGGAGGAGGTCCGCGCCGGCGACCGGCTGAGCGGGGCGGCGGCCCGGGGAGACGTGCAGGAGGTGCGCCGCCTTCTGCACCGCGAGCTGGTGCACCCCGACGCCCTGAACCGCTTTGGCAAGACGGCGCTGCAGGTGAGGCCCGGCCCTCCCGCAGCGAGGGCGGGGCGGGGAGCGGGGCGAGGACCGGGACCCCAGATACCTTCCCTCTTCTCTCCTTGTTCCCGTTGGTAGCCGACTGGGGTCTGTTCCTCCATCGCTGGGCTGACTTGGCTCCCTGATGTCCCCTTTCTTAGGTGGGTGGTGGATGGGGTTAGGTTGGGGGAGGGGAGAACTTTCCATCTTCGGAGTATTCCTCGTTCTCTGATTGCGGAGGATTCAGTTTCCCTGGAGAAGTTCGTATTCCTTGGGTGAGGGTTCAGCTTCTTTGGATCCCGGTTTCATGAGGACGGCTCCGGTTTCTTGGAGCTTGCATGGAGGATCCGACCGCAGGAAAAAAGGATTCATGTTTCCAGGGTGTCCCCATTTTCTGGGGGGGGTTCTCTGAGAGGTATCCAGTTTCTGGGGGGTCGGGGAATCTCCATTCCCGCGGGATTTTCATATTGCCATATTATTGGGGGGATCCCAATAAGGGAATAGTTACAGATTGCATGGGAGTCCCTCTTCCCTTGGGGACATTTACAAAAGGGGAACCCCATTTCTTGAGAGGGTCAGGTACCTTTGGGAGCATCCTCACTATATGGGAGGGGGAAATTCCTTGGAGATGGAGTTTCAAATTCCCTGGCCATCTCCTTTCCCTTGAGGGGGCTGTTCTCTGAGGTCTGTTTCCTGGTGGGGGTTTCATATTTCCTGATGATTTCCCATCTGTGGAGAGAAGTGTCTCTGGTTCCTTGGGGGAGGGTCTCAGGTTCCTTGAACGTTTCCATGGGGCTATACCCTAGGGGGAGTGTATTATCCTTGGGGGGGGGTGGCCAGTTTTTTGAGGGTCCTTATTCCCAGATCATCTTCTATGGGGTCTCAACAGCTGCCTGGGAGTTTATGTTCCCTGAAGTTTCTCGTTCGCTAGAGGACCTCGTCTCTGGCATTCTCTACTCCTGAATGCCCCTCTCTGCAGTCACCCATTTTCCTGGACCTCCTCCTTCGGAGACCCCCTGACCCTCTACCCCCCGAACAGGTCATGATGTTTGGCAGCCCCACCATCGCCCTGGAGCTCCTGAAGCAAGGTGCCAGCCCCAACGTCCAGGATGCCTCCGGCACCACTCCAGCCCATGATGCAGCACGCACTGGATTCCTTGACACCCTGAAAGTGTTGGTGGAGCATGGCGCTGATGTCAATGCACCTGATGGCACCGGGGCCCTCCCCATCCATCTGGCAGTGAGAGAGGGCCACACGGCTGTGGTCGGCTTCCTGGCTGCCGAGTCCGATCTTCATCACAGGGACGCCAGGGGGCTCACACCTCTGGAGCTGGCAAGGGGGAGAGGCGCTAAGGATCTCATGGACATACTGCACATACCACTGTGACCTGGGGCCATCCACTCCGGCAGCAGGACCCGGCTGGGTTCTGTGTCAGAAAAGGAGGGAAGAAACACTTTCTCCCTTTCTTCCTCCTGCCCACTGCCGAGGGGCACCAGTTTGTGGCTTGTTGGTGTTGATTTCTGGGGTGTGTGTGTTTGAGGTACATTTCTCATTTTTTTTTTCTCACCCCTTTTGGTGTGTTGAGCAGAGAAGGGCTCCTGCAGGCAACAGCCACCTAAACGGTTCGGTTTCCTCCACGCCCCGACTGCTGGGGCTACAGACGAGTCCCAAGGGCAGAGCGTTTAAAGCCCCAGCCCTAGAGTGAGGTCATCGCTTCCAAGGCTCCTGGAACCTGTCGACCTTGGCTGGCTGTACCGAGAGAGAGACCTCAAGTGTGCACACTGCTTTCCGGCATGGGGGAGGGGGGAGTGTTCCAAATCAATAAAAGGGTAGTATGAGTTCATTCATATTTTGTTGAAAGCTTGGTTTCCAGTCCCTTGTACAGCGTTAAAGAAAAAAAAAAGTCTATTTATTATGATTTATGGAAGAAATTGTTGTGTGTGTAATTTAATGTTTTTACCCATTAAATTAAGACTTGTGCATGATCACAGCGCCGGTGGCTTCTGATTTTTGAGGCTGCGATGGAAAGTCGCGTGTTCAGGATGTTTGTGGGGGTGGGCACCGGGGTCGCGGATCCTGGATGCTTTGGGGGAGGGGAGAGAGTGGTAATTCCCAGGGCGCCACGGTGAGTGAGCTGGGTGGGGCAGCGGTTTGCGCTGTCGGAACGGAAGGGAGGCAGGAAACCGCGAGTGGAGAAAGGGCCCCCAGATGTCAGCTGGGTGCCGGGAGCCCCGGCGGGTGGGGGAGTCGGGTGGGCGGTGGCTGCAGCCTTCCCCGCAGAGGCGTGGCCCATGGGCGGGGACTGCGGTCACAGGGCTAGGGATCCCGGAAGGACCGGGGGCGGATTAGGTGCGGCCCATGAGGTTCCGCCCCATTTAAAAGCTCGCTAGTGAGTAGCCCCGCCTCCTGGGGGGCGGAGCCTCTTCACACGCGTGCGCAATGGATCGTAGAGCCGCCATGCCGGAGCCGCGCGGGTCGTCACCCCTGCGGGTGAACGCGGCGTTCGCCGCGCGGTACGGCCGCTACCGGGAGCGCGAGGAGCTGCAGCGGCGTGAGTGCGGGGCGCATGCGCGCTGGGCGCCGGCGCGTGCAGGGCGGTCGGGAAGTGGGGGTTGATCTGCTCCCCCAGCCTGAGCTGGGGGGGATCCCATCTGTGCCCCACAGTGAAAGATCGCTATGGGGATAGGGACAGCTGCGGCGACTCCAGCTCCGAGTCTGACTCCGGCGACGAGCGCGTGGTGAGCTTGCAGGAGGTGTCCCGCCTCCCTCCCGGACTTGCAGGAGGTGTCCAAGCCCCACACCGCATCCCGGCCCCGACTTATAGGGGGCGGCTAACCTCCAACCCCATCGCGCCGTACGGGAGCGTCCATCTCCCACCCCCCATTTCCATGAGGGACAGACGGCGCCCTTCCCATACCCAGGGAGTGGGCAGATCTCCCCTACTTCCTCTCCCCTACCTCGGATCTACCTGCCCATCTTGATCTGTGAGGTGTGAACCCTCTGTCCACATTTTCGTCCCTAACAGTTTAACCGTTTCTCCGTGTCTGTCTCTGTCCCCAGAGTGGGGCATCCCTCTGCCACATGCGGCACCCAGCTTTTCCCCATATCAGCCCTGATCTTCCCAGCCTCACTGAGCAGTCCAGCCCTTCCTCTCTGATGTGCTCTCTGCCCACTTGCCCCTAGGTTGTCCATCCCTTGCTGATACCAGAAAGTACCACCCACGCCCTTGCCTGCTACCTTCCTCTGTCTCATATCCCGTACCTAGGTGTGGACCACCCCCAAGAGGGCCCCTCTCCTTCCTCCACCTAATTGACCACTCCCCCCAATTCAGATCCAGCCCTCCACCCCCACCTGCCTCTACCCAGCCGGATTCCCCCGCTTCCTTCCTCCTAACATATACTCCTCTATGCACACTAATTCCCACACACTCTCAGCCCACCTGCCCCTGTTGCTTACTGCCCCCATCACAGCCCCTTTCTGAAGTCTGTCCCCACCCCTTTTCCTGCCCTAGGAATTTGACACTCAGCAGGAGCGTGACTTTTACAGGACCCTCTCCTTACTGAAGAAGAAGGATCCGCGCATCTATCAGAAAGATGCCACCTTCTATCAGAGAACAGGTCTGGGGCTACTTCTACTGAGGCCCAGATTCCTCATTGCTTTATAGGCGGTTGTGACTGTTTAATGGATCTCCACACACATCAAAACTGATTAGCAAAGGGACTTCCCTGGCAGTCCAGTGGTTAAGACTCCATTCTTCTACTGCAGGGGGCACGGGTTCAATCCCTGGTGGGGGGAACTAAGATCCGGCATGCCACGCGGCAAGGCAAAAAAACCAAAACAAAAACACCGCTTAGCAGAGTGTCTTAGGTTGTCATTAATAACGGCTGTGTGCTTGGCCCTGTTCTGAGTGTGAATTATTCACTGAATGATCACTGCCAGGTACTTCCAGGTAGCAGCAAGTGTGATGCCTCTTTGATAGCTGGGAACTAGTGGCTCGGGGATTTGAAACCTCGGTCTGACTCTGGCCCAGCATAGTCTTACTCTCTGCCTGGGGGAGGAAGGGGTTTGTGGATGTGGGTGATGGCAGGTGTCTTCTGGTGTCCCCGCAGCATCGTCCTCAGACAGTAAGGAGGAGCCAGCAGCTGAAGAGAAACAAAAGAAGGTGCAGCCCATGTACCTGAAGGACTACGAGAGGAAGGTTATCTTGGAGAAGGGAGGGTAAGGAGAAAGCCTGACCCCTCTGCTCCCACCTTCCCAGGGCAGGTGGACACATCAGGCACTTAGGGGCAGGGGTGGGAAGAAGCCAGTGACTCACCAGAGTTGAGGGAACCCTGGAGAGCAGGAGCCTGCCTGCACCCCACTGCCCCCTCCACCAGCTGTTGCTCTTAACAGCCCCCTACCCCATGGGGACAGACAGGCCATGGGGAGTCTATTCTGAAGCCTTCTTCCTTCTTCACACAGCAAATATATTGATGAGGAGAATTCAGATGGGGAGGCCTCCAATCAGAGACTTCAGGTGAGTGGGGTGGAGGCTGGGTGGGGGGCTTGGGGGCGCTTGAAGCCTCAGGGCTGGGCCTGAGGCCCATGTCACTCTCTCTGCAGCAGACCTCATTGAAAAGTTATGTGGAAGAACAGAAACAGCTGAAGGAAAGGTGAGCCCTGGGGCTGGCCGAGTGGCCAGATGGAAAGGAGTTGAGGCTCTGAGGTTGGGCGGGCCTGGGTTCAAATCCAGCTCTGTCACTTAATGGCTGTGTGCCCTTGGGCACATCATTGCTAGCTCCGGGCCTCAGTTTCTGCATCTGTGACATGGGGTTGGTCATGGGCTCTATGTCACAGCACAGCTCTGGGGTTGTCAGGACGAGCTCAGGGATTAGTAGATGGGGCTTGTCTTGGGGCAGCGGGCAGGGCCAGCCCACCCATCCTGAGGCTTGTTCTCTCGCACGGGCAGCTTCCGGGCGTTTGTGGAGGACAGTGAGGACGAGGACAGTGCCGGCGAAGGTAGCTCCGGGTTGCTGCAGAAACGTGCTAAAAGCAGAGAGGAGAAGGTGGGTACTGGGGCCCAGCTAGATGGGGGCTGGTGGCAGAGAGGGGGCCCCAGGGCTCCCACAGACCCTCAGCACTGGCCTTCCCCCCAGGCCCAGGAGGATGCTGATTACATCGAGTGGCTGAAGGGCCAGAAGGAGATTCAGAACCCCGACACCCTGAAAGAACTGGTGAGTTCGCATTCATGGTCACTGACCCACTAAACTACCTGGTCTGCTTCCATCCAACCTTTCCCTGGAAACCGGCCCTTGAGACGGTAGCCAGGAGCACATTCTCTAAAGATGGGGTGTGTCCCTCTCTGGGCCTCGGCGTCTACATCTATAAGATGAGGATTAGCCCACCTACTTCCTAGGCTGGCTGTGAAGCTGCAGTCACCAAATCCACTGGGTGCCCGTATCTGTGCTCCTTCCCTGTCCCTGATCCGGGTCCTGTTACCCCCCCTTCACCCCTAGACTCACCTCAAGGAATATTGGAACAACCCAGAGCTAGATGAGGGGGAGCGCTTCCTGCGGGATTACATCCTCAACAAACGCTACGAGGAGGAAGGAGATGAGGAGGAAGAGGAGGAAGGAGAAGAAGGGTGAGTAGCCATGTCCCCCAGGGGCCTCGAGCCAGTACTGGCCAGAAAGGAAAAGGCACCAGGCGTTTACACTTTTTCACATAGATGGTAGCAGAGTTAGCCTTTTTTCTTTTTCTTTTTCTTTTTTTTTTTTTTTTTTTGGCGGTACGCGGGCCTCTCACTGTTGTGGCCTCTCCTGTTGCGGAGCACAGGCTCCGGACGCGCAGGCTCAGTGGCCATGGCTCACAGGCCCAGCCGCTCCGCGGCATGTGAGATCTTCCCGGACCAGGGCACGAACCCGTGTCCCGTGCATCGGCAGGCGGACTCTCAACCACTGCGCCACCAGGGAAGCCCTTTTCTTTTTCTTTTTGGCTGCGCTGTGTGGCATGCAGGATCTTAGTTCCCCAACCAGGGATTGAACCTGTGGCCCCTGCAGTGGAAGTGTGAGTCTTAACTACTGGACCACCAGGGAATTCCCCAGAGTTAGCCTTTCTTGAGGAAAAGCTGCAGAGTGTGGGCTCTGGAGCCAGCGGGCCCTGCCACTGGATTTCCATGCCTCGGTTTTCCCATCTGTAAATGGGGGTAACGGTGGCACCCTAGCAGAGGGTTCTTGTGAGGATTAAATGAGTTAATATGCTGGTACACAGGAGTGCAGGAGCTCGGCTGACGCCCCCAGTCCCATCCCATCTCATCCCTCAGGGTCCCTGGCCCCCCGGTCCAGCTGGCCGTGGACGACTCCTCAGACGAGGGTGAGCTGTTTCTGAAGAAACAGGAGGACTTTGAGCACAAGTACAACTTCCGCTTCGAGGAGCCAGACTCTGCCTCGGTGGGTGGCCAATGCCAGCTCCAGGGAGGACCTGGCCCGCAGGGTCCAGGCCGGGAGAGCCTGGAATCATCTCTGCTGCCCACAGGTCAAGACCTATCCTCGGAACATCACATCCTCCGTGCGCCAAAAGGACGAGCGCAGGAAGGAGAGGAGGGAAGAGACGCGGGAGCGAAAGAGGAGGGTGAGTGTCTGTTGGGGCGGTGCGCTGTGAGGAGGCGGGGCCCAGCCTGCAGGGGCCAGTGGGGAGCCCATACCCTCCCTCTCCTGTGAACTGCCGCCTGCAGGAGAAAGCGAGGAAGCAGGAGGAACTCAAGCAGCTGAAGAACCTGAAGAGGAAGGAGATTCTGGCCAAGCTGGAGAGGCTGCGGCAGGTCACAGGCAACGAGACACTGGGCTTTGAGGAGCAGGACCTCGAGGACGACTTTGACCCCGCCCAGCACGACCAGCTCATGCAGGTGTGGCCCCAGAGCCCCAGCCAGCCGAGTGCTCAGAGCATGGCTCTGGAATCAGCAGTCCCTTCCTGGCTGTGTGGCCTCAGAAAAGTGACTTGACCTCTCTGACCCTGTGTCTCTGTCTATAAAGTGGGTCTAACTGCAGCATTTATGTCAGGGCTGTTGTAAAGATAGCCTGAGAGGAATACTAAATGTTAATTAACTTGGTAAATGCTCAAGGAACTGTGGGTCCTGGTATTTCCTTTAAACTCATTTATTGAGCCGTGAGTGTTTATTGTTGTATTTGGGGAAACACAGCTTCAGGCCACTGGAACAGGCGATGAGGGCTGGATGGGAGAGCAGTGGGGACCACGGGCACCGCAAAGCTGCCCCTGACTAAGCCTGGGAGGTCAAGGAAGGAGACTAAGGATGCATAGGTGGGCCAGGTGAAAACTGGAGTGGGTGGGTGCTGTGTGGTCAGCGTTCAGCCTTCACTTTCTAGAAGCTTCTCAGTCCTGAGCTTCAGCTTCTCAATATTTGGCAGTAGTTTCTGTCTCTTGGGGAGCTTGTGAGAACACAGTGAGATGCAGCCCAGCGTCCAGCATGTAGTAGGTGCTTATAAACGGCACGGTTAGCAATATCTGCCTTTGCCAGCCAGTGGAACAGGGGGCAGAGAGCAGGGGGGTCAAGGGGGCAAGACGAGCCCAAAAGTGGGTGTGGAGGAGCCCAGACACACAGGGTTCCCCCGACATCAGGAGCTGAGGGGGGTGCTGCGAGGCCATTTAAGGTGCAGGAGTGCTGCCATCTGGGGGGAGTGGGCCCTGCTCACCCTCCTGGCCCCGACCCTGCAGAAGTGCTTCGGGGACAAGTACTACGGAACCATGGAGGAGGAGAAGCCACAGTTTGAGGAAGAGGAAGGGCTTGAAGGTGAGGTCACCTGGGGCAGTGGGCTGGGGGCGGGGGCTGCTTGGCCTGACATGACCCCCCGGCCCATCCCTGCCTGCCTGTCCTCTGGAATCAGACGACTGGAACTGGGACATGTGGGCTGGGCCGGAGCAGAGTGGAGCTTGGAGCCAGCAGGAGCCGCACTGCGAGGACCCCGACTTCAATGTAGGTGCCCTGGGCGCGGGGGTCTGGGGGTCCTCAGAGGGTCCCGAGGACCGCAAGGGCAGGCCTGACCTGCGCATCCCGGCAGATGGATGCCGACTATGACCCCAGCCAGCCTCAGAAGAAGCAGCGCAAGGCTCCTTCGTTGGGCAAGAAGAAGCGAAAGTCGCCCTTCGCCGCAGCCGTGGAGCAGGAGAAGCCTGTGTTTGACCCTGGTGAGGCCCGGGTGGGCGGCCGTGGGCAGGCAGGGGCTCCACAGGGCCCGGCACACCCCGGCAGCCTGGCTCTGTCCCCGCTCAGGGGACAAGACATTCGAGGAGTACCTGGACGAGTATTACCAGCTGGACTACGAGGACATCATCGATGACCTGCCCTGTCGCTTCAAGTACCGCACGGTGGTGCCCTGCGACTTCGGGCTCAGCACCGAGGAGGTGGGACCCTGGGGGCACCCGCTAGGCAAGGGGGAGCCTGGAGCCATCTGTGCTGTGACGTGGCCTGTTTTTTCATCTCGAAAACAACAGGAATAATAGTGCTGATGACAGTACTAACAATATTACCTGCCTCAAAAGGTTTCTATGAGGCAGGGGCTCAGACAGTGCTTTGCCCACAACAGGTCCCAATAAATATTAGTTTTAATTCTGTTACCGTATATCGGCAGCAGGGTGACCCTTAAGACTTGACACAGGTTCAAATCCTGGCTCAGCCGCTCACCAGCTGTATAACCTTGGACATGTGACTAGAGCCTCTGTGCCTGGGTTTCCCCGTCTGTAAAATGGGCCTCATAGCAGCCCCACCTCATGGACGTGGATGTGAAAAAAATATGCTTTGAACGTCACTTGCGCCTTAGCCACAATGGCTACGGATGCTTGACAGTAAAAGTAGACGATGTTTATTGAGCTTATAACAGCTGCATTCACTTCATCTTCCTGATGACCTTCCAGTAGGTTCTAAGGGGGTGCCCAACTCATAAGTGAGGAACCTGGGCCTCATCTGTAATTAGCAAACCCAGTCAGTGGCATGGAGACCCCTGCCCTGGTCTGAGGCTGCTGGGACCACAGTGCATAGGGTCAGGGCTCAAGGGCCCAAATTGTAATCTGAGAGTAGCCACTTCCTGGCCATGTGACTTGGGGCAAGGATCCCCTCTCTGAGCCTCAGTTTACCCATCTGATGCCCCCAACAACAAAAAAATCAATTAGCCTCTGCAGAGATCAGTTCTTTCTCACCATCATGACATTTCTGCTGGGTGGAACTGGCATTACCCTGCTTTGACCCATGAGGTGACTAAGGCTTAAGAGTCAGGGGCCCCTGGGGCTCACGAGGAGGACCCCACTCTCCCTGCCCTTGCAGATCCTCACTGCCGATGACAAGGAGCTGAACCGATGGTGCTCCCTGAAGAAGACCTGCATGTACAGGTGACGGGGTGGGGCTGGGCCAGGTGCCCCGGGGGGGAGGGGCGGGCAGGCTGAAGGCAAGCATGGGCAACTCCCAGAGCACCCTGCGGCCTGCAGGTCGGAGCAGGAGGAGCTGCAGGACAGGAGGGCGTACAGCCAGAAGGCCCAGAACGTATGGAAAAAGAGGCAGATCTTCAAGTCACTCTGCCCAGAGGAGTAAGTATTGCTGGTTGTAGGGGGTGGGTGGGCTTGGGAGCCTGCCAGGCCCAGGTTTGAGTCATGCTCTGTCAGCCATCTGTCACATGACCTTGGGAATGGGGTATGCCTTCTCTGATACCTGGGTGTCAAGTCCTGGCTGGGCTGTAGCTGTGTGACGTTGGGCAAGTCACTTTCCCTCCCTGGGCCTGCTTCCTTATTTATAAAATGGGGATAAAGATGGCTCACTTCTTGTTGGGTTTTTCTTTTTTTTGAGGATTAAGTGAGTTAATTCACGCACAGTGCTTAAAACAGTAAGTTCTGGATAGGTATTAGCTCTTGTTATTATGCCTGTTATTTCCTGATCTATAAATGAGTGATAAAAGCTCACGGAGTTGATGGAAAGCTAAAATGAGTTAATTTGTGTGAAGAGCTTAGTGCAGGCCCAGGCTCAACAATCAAAATTATCAGTGACACAATCCAGCCTCAGAGTTCAGTAGAAAAATCCCAGCTTGGTATTGCATTAGACCCACATTTGAGTCCCAGGCAGGCCCCTGAATTGTTTTTTTCTTAATTTTTGGCCGCGCCACGCGGCATGTGGGATCTCAGTTCCCCGACGAGGGACTGAACCCGTGCCCCCTGCAGTGGAGGCACGGAGTCTTAACCACTGGACCGCCAAGGAAGTCCAGGCCCCCGAATTCTGAACCTCTCCTTTTCACATCTGTAAAAATGGGGGATGGAAAGCCTAACTGTGACTGGCCTGGGCTGAGCCACGCCTTCCTCCTCCAGGACAGAGATGCCCACAGAAGCCACAGGGAAGCCACAGAGAGACAAAGCTGGCCCACAGGGGCAGCTGCTGGCACCCGATGGGGCCTGTGGGAAGTGGCCCCAGCCTGAGAGCCCCCCAGTACAGGAAGAGGCAGCCCCTGCGACAACCGCTGAGAAACCGGCCCCCCAGAGGCAGAGGAGGGGCAAGAAGGCACGTCTCCTGGGCCCCACAGTAACACTTGGTGGATGTGAGTTCAGCCGTCAGAGACTGCAGGCCTTTGGCCTCAACCCCAAACGGCTGCACTTCCGCCAGCTGGGCCGGCAACGGAGGAAGCGGCAGGGGCCTAAGAGCCACCCCTGAGCTCAAGGGAGCCTGCAAGGGCCTTGGGGCTCCTCCCCTTCAATCAAGCCCCCTCTTATCGACTGTATAGACCCTCACATCTACCTGTGGGCAAGGGAGTCTTCCCATCTTAGAGATGTGAAAGCTGAGGCCTACTCAGTAAGCTTCCCCGGATGACTTGGAACCTCACCTCGAGACATACCCTGAGCCCCATCCCTCAAATGCTGGGCCCAGCCATAGCCAAGGTCAAGTCAAACAGCTTTATTAGCCCCCATTGGTCACAGCCCCTCCTCCCTCCCACCAGCCCTTGGCAGGATGGGGGCGTTGGGACCGGTGAGGGGCATGGACGGTCCAGTGCAAACTACAGTACTGAGTCAGGCCCTGAGTGGGTGCCCGGGGGCCCTCCCTCCCTGCCGGGTGAGGAGGGCCCAGCTGGTGGGAGGCAGGTGTGCGGGCTCTGTTCCTGGCTGAATGGCCGCGGCCCGGAGGCTTCCTGGACTGCTCTCAGCTGCACTTGTCAGGGAGGGGAGTTCAAGCTCCCACACCCAGAGTGACATAAATAAAAAAATAAATAGGGTCGTGTCTTCTCCCTCATCCCCTCCCTTTATAAAAACACAAAGTCGTCAGAGCTTGGGCGTTTTGCCTTGAGGAGCCGGCCTGTGCGAGGGAGCCGCAGTGTGGGTTGGGAGGGCTGGGAGCAGAGGTCGTCCAGGCTGTGGTCCTGAGCATGGCCCTCAACCAGGGTGAACATGGGGTATCGCTCTGTGGCTGAGGAGGAGCTGAGGACCTGGTGGGCGGAGAGAGAAGAGCTCAGCCCCCAAGCCATGTTAATTATCCTAGTAGGTGTAATTATCTTAACAGGTACATTTATCAGGTGCTTCCTGAACTCAACTGCCATCCCTCCAGGGCAGTGATGCAGGCCAGCCAATCAGCACCTTCTGTGCCCTGGCTATAGTGATTGGCTCAGTGATGAGCACATGGCAGGGTCCTACCACTTGACCCCCTGGAAGCAGCTGTCCACTTAAATTTTTCATTTCATGCCTCTTTTTGCTCTAATTAGAGCTGGGCTTTTGCAGCTTGTGGTCAGGATAATAATCCTAACAACATAGCCTGGACGTGGCCTTGCCAGGTCTGCTGGCCTCAAAGCCTCTGTTCCTCTTCTACCCTTGCCCTGCCCTTTGCCTCCCACCCTCCAGCATGCCTTGCTCACCCTGGTCAGCTCTGAGCAGAGCGTCTCAAACTCCTTCCTGTCTCCAGCATAGAACCCCACAGTACAGCTCGGGTCCATCTTGGCAAAGGCCATCTTGCGGGGTGAGGTGCAATGGAAGGACTGGGGCAGACAAACAAGGGAGGCTCGGGGGGAACCCTCCACAGGCCTCCAACCCTACCCTGGGGATCCCAGCTCACCTCTAGGGGGAAGTCAGCCTGGCTGACATCCACAGTGGGCTGGCAGTAGTGAGGGTCCAGGTAGAGGAGGAAGTCATCTGCAGGGGAGGAAGCGTGAGCAGGGGTGGAAGAGGGTAAGGTGGGATGGGATGAAGCAGGATGGGGTGGGCCTACCCTGATAGCCAATGAAGTACAGCGAGTGGCGTGGCTTGCCCCCCATGATGCCAAGGCACAGCTCTGAACGCAGGAGCTCCTGCAGGGAAGAAAGTGGGTGAAGGTAAGGACCCACAGCAGGTGCCGTCAGTGAGCATTGTAAGCACTGTCAACAAATGCATAGCAAAGGCCCAATGTGTGCAAACCCAAGCCTGTGCTGGGCCCTGGGGGGTAGCAGTGACCAAGATAGACAACACCCTGCCCTTATGCAGCTGATGTTCTAGTGCGGGAGAACAAGGAACAAGATGAGCAAGTTACGTCACGTGTCACAAGGCGGTAACACTGGAGAAAGAATAAAGGCGGGAAGAAGGCTTTGCAATTTTAAACAGGGGAATCAGGAAAAGGCCTCACTGAGAGATGACGTTTTAGCAAAGAGTTAAGAGAGTTAAGAGTGCATCTTGGGATACGTATAGCTGATTCACTTTGTTATAGACCAGAAACTAACACCATTGTAAAGCAATTATACTCCAATAAAGATGTTAAAAAAAAAAAAAAAGAGTGCATCTTGGGAAAGAGTGCTCCAAGT
This sequence comes from Orcinus orca, assembly GCF_937001465.1. Lineage (NCBI taxonomy): Eukaryota > Metazoa > Chordata > Mammalia > Artiodactyla > Delphinidae > Orcinus > Orcinus orca. The sequence continues at coordinate 7,131,054 of NC_064561.1, read as the reverse complement.
GATGGGAACAGCAAGTGCAAAGGCTCTGAGGCAGGTGTCTTCTGAGAACAGTGAAGAGGCCTGTGTGGCTGGAGCAGAATGAAGTGAGTTGGAGAGTGTGGGCAGATGGTACAGGGCCCTGTGGGCTGTGGAGGGATCTTTGGCCTTTATTCCAGGTATAAATACATCAGGGTCTTTCCAGCCTTGCTGTTCCTTTTGCCCGGAACACTCCTCCTCTGGCTTCTCTCTTGCTTCTGGCTAGAGAGGGGCTTTCCTAGGCTGTGCAGCCACCTGCATCTGCCCCTCATCGTGTTAATTTTGGTTCCTTTAGAGTCCGAGTTGTAACACCACAGCTGTCAATTTGGTTCCACATACACTGCCTGTTATTCCCCCATTAGAACGTCTGTTCCCAGAGGGCATCAGTTGTTGCCTGTTCACCTCTGAATCCCCAGCAGCTGGGACAGTTCTTGGCACATAATTGGCCCTCCGTAACTACTGGATAAACCAATGAAGAGATGAAGGAAGCATAAACACCTAACCCAAGCTGAAAAAGTCTGCAGGGCTCCTGGGGGGAGGCATGGTAGAATCTGGTAGAACCTACCTTCATGCAGGGCACGTACACGGGGTTGAGAGTCTCACCACCCAGCCGCACTGGCACCAGGATGACCACGGATTTCCACTCAGCTGTGGGGTCTGGCCTGGCCACCAGGCGTGCCACATCCGCCTTGTACACTGGAAGGACAGGGCAGCAGGTCACATTCTCTCCGGCCCTTCAAGCCTCAGAGTATGGTCCTCCATCCTCAGGGGACCAACCCTGCCTGAGCAACCTCTTGGGATGACACTCCTGTCATCGGCAGAAAAACACCTTTCCCGTGTCCCCCCACCCCAAGCTCCCTCAGACAATCCCAGGGCCTCCAGGCAGGTGTGGACATCCCCATTTTACAGAGAGGGCAACTGACGTCCTGAGACTGAGACAAACAGTGTAAAGCTAGGAGGAGTTGGAGAGCCTTCCCCGCAGCCCAGAGTGCCTCTAGTCCTCCCCGACTTGGCGCCTGGGTTTCTAAGATGGAAATGGGAGCGCTGAGCAATCCGCCAGTCAGCTGAAAGTTCCTGTGTGTCCCTCCTCAAGTCCTGTCTGCTGGTTTCTCCTCTCCCGCCTCCTCCCTTGTGGCTATGTGAGCCCCCTCCTGGCTCCCAGAAAAGTGCATTCAACCCTTTCCAGAGGCAGCTGCTACGGTCTGAATGCTTGTGCCCCCCTCTAAATTCTTATGTTGAAATCTTACCCCACAAGGTGATGGAATTAGGAAGTGGGGCCTTTGGGAGGGGATTAGGTCAGGAGTGAAATCACTGCCCTTATAAAAGGGACCCCAGAGAGCTCGCTTGCCCCTTTTGCTACCTGAAGACACAGCAAAATGAACCAGGAAGTGGGCTCCCAACAGACACGAAAACTGCCAGTGCCTTGTTCTTGGACTTCCCAGCCTCCAGAATTATGAAAAATAAATCTCTGTTGTTCACAAGCCACCCAGTCTCTGGTTTTCTGTGTGCTGTTTTGGTTTTTTGGCCATGCCGCGCAGCTTGTGGGATATTAGTCCCTGACCGGGGATCGACCAGGGCCCCGGCAGTGAAAGCGCTGAGTCCTAACCACTGGACCGCCAGGGAAGTCCCTGGTCTATGGTATTTTTGTTACAGCAGCCCTAACAGACTAAGAAAAAGGCTCTCCTGAACTGTTTTCGAGGGAATAATAACAAGAATAGCTAAGATTTAGTGAATACTTACTAAGTGAGAAGCACTATCCTAAGGGTTTTACTTTTATCACTGACTCACTTAATCCTCATGACAACCCTGTGAGGCAGAGACCCAACTTTCGTACATGTTGGACCTGTTTACACAGTAAGAGCGAGTTGGACCTGCGAGAGGAATTCCTTATGTCTTTTATTCTATCACTCAGGGAGAAGCCCCTGACGTCTCCTCTCCTGGTTCCAGAGGGAGGGAAGGAATCCTGAGCACCCCGACCCAGTGTGGGCCTCGAATCCTTTCCAAGGGTCCCTCTGCCGCAGAACTTGTTTCAGCATCTGAGGAATGTGGGTCCTAAGAGGCAGCTGAGGTAATGACTGGCTCAGGGTGAGAACCCTGTGACCTTGGCTCCCAGCCCCTTACCTGTGCAGTCCTGAGAAACGTACACCACCAGGCGGGTGACCTCTGAGCAGCTCTCCACAGCTTTCCTGGGGATGGGAGGAAAGGCCTGAGCTCCTGGGGGTACCCAGTAGCTCCCGTGTCCCCTGCAGCGGCCCTCACCTGAGTATGTGCGCCACCAGGGACGGCCCATACCAGTCACCCGCCTTCTTGCCCGAGCTCTGCCCAAGCTCCACCAGCCGGTGTAGGCCGAAGGGGGCCCGGGGATGGTCAGCGAACCAGGATACAATCTGCCGGTGCCAGCGCTCCTGCTCCGGCTCAGAGGCAGCCTGGGCCCAGCGCGGAGGCATCCAGTGGGCAGGCCCACGGTACCGGTTGGGAGAGGCCAACCTCGATGGCTCAGGGGGACCCAGGCCCGCGCCCAGGGACCACGTCCAATCTGGTAGGGATGGAGTTAAGAGTCAAATGGCGATGGTGTAGGGGGGTGGGGCACAGTTCCCACTATCCATGATTTACACACAACTCTACTGCTCCAGAGATGCCGTGTTTAACTACAATTTTCACATTCCTTCAACTTATTTTCTAAACAACTCTCACTCCCCGCCCCCCCACAAGCTTACTTTACACACAATTCTAACACCACTTTAAACTCTTTGTTTACAAACAGTTCTAACACTGCTGACCTGTGGTGGGCGCTACGCTCCTACTGTGCCCTTCCCCCTCCACCGCTCACCTCTGGGCAGGCAGTGCAGCAGCAGCCCCTGAGCTAGCATCATCTGCCCACTCCGTAACATGCATCCCCAGCCACAGTCGGAGGTCAGACAGCCCCCGGCGAGAGGTGGGAAGTCCCGGCGGTATGTAAACCATAGGCGAGATACAAAGTCCCGCTGGAAACGCTGGATGTCACCTACAAGAGCAGGCTTGTCAGTTGCCACCAGAAACACCCCTGCGGGACTCCTCCAACCCTAGCCAGGGGCCACCAGCTCACCCTCGCCCTCGAAGCGGTAGCGGCGGCCACAGAGATGGACGCTAGAGATCTTGCTAAAGCTGGTCCGGCTTTTGACTGCCCAACCTGGGGAGACATGGGGCAGTGTCCAGCAAGATGAAGCACTTGCTTGGCAGACACGCAACCTAACAGGGCAGCAACAGCGCTTAAATCCTCCCATCTGTGTGATGGGGATATCCTAGTTCCTATCTCAGGGAAGGCTCTGGGGAATCCGTGCTACACTTCTCCTGGATGGAGGCGGAGCCCCTAGTAACAGCCACATGCATGTCTACCGTTAATTCGGGATGAATCAAAGCACGTCTGATTACTGTACCCATTTTACAGAGGAGGAAAATGGAGGCACAGGGAAACAGAAAACCTTGCCCAAGGTCACACGGGGAATCGACTGAGGCGTGTAAACACATTCCCCTTTAGACCTGCCAGCCAGCGGCCCGCTCTGGGCAGGGCAGGGCGGGGGACCTACCCACAGGTGACTCACGGGAGGGGAACAAAGGGTGGAATACTTGACAGGTGCAGGGTCTGGTTCTCCTTGACTCCCACCGACCTCCAAGTCCCCAGCCCGCCTGAACCCTCAGCTCGCTCCCACCTCAGAACCCAACCCCGGGGCCCGCCCCCTCCTCACCGTACTTGACGTTGTTCCAGGCTGTCAGGAACTTCGCTTTAAACTTGTCCACTTCGTCCGGCTCCCCCGGGCCGGTCCCGGACGACGCAAGAGCGGGGCCGCTGGCTCCGGAGGGCCCCAGGCCGTTGGGGTCCGGGGTTCGGGGGCGCCGTGGCCTGCGGCCCTCGGGGCTGCGCGCGTCCTCCTGGCTGCCGCTCCGGTACTGAGCTGCGGCCGGCGACACGGAGTTCATGGGCGCGCCGGGAGGGCTGACCGAGGGCCCCAGGGGCCGCGCTCGAGCGCCCCAAGGGCCAGGACGCGGCCAGGACGCGGGCGCCCAGGAAGGCGCTAGTGGGCCCCCGGCACGGCGACCAGGCCCCCGGGCCCTGTGCGGGACGGTGTCACCGCCGCCGCTGCCGCCGCCGCCGCCATTTTAGCGGCCCTGGCCCCGGGAGGGAGGCGGGCGTGACACAGCCGGACGCCCCGCCCAAGCCCGGCCTCCAGCCTGGGTCCCCAGCTCCAGTCCCGTGTGGCTGCGCTGTGACCTCCTGACGCCGCGCCTCCCTGCGGCGCCCCGCGACCCCCTCCACCGCCCGCCTTATCGCAGAGCCAGGCGCGGCCGAGCCCCTGGAGGTCCTTATCGGAGGCCCCAGAGCCGGGAAGCCCCGCGCCAGGCCCCGCCCCTCGCCGGTTCCGGCCCCGCCCCTCTCGGCCCCGCCCCCTCCGTGCGCTGGGGGACTGACCCCCCAGGCGGGACCCCTACGCGGTTTGCACCTGACCACGTCCGCCAGAGGATCAGAGCGCTGCTCTGCGGGCTGCGCACCCAAGACCCGCCTCGGTCGGGGGCCCAACCTGTGCGTGACACCCACTCCCCCAAACTCCCCCTTCAAGACATACCCCTACGTGCTTTAGTTTCCCCAGGAGCAGAAGGGCTCAAATACACGCAACAACATAAACGAATCTTCCTAATTTTGCTGAGGGAAAGAAGCCAGACAAAAAAGAAGAGTATATACTCGCTGGTCCCATTTATTTAAACTCTAGAAAATGCAACCTCGTCTATAGTCGTAGAAAGCAGATCAGTGGTTGCCTGGGGGTGGGGGGGAGAGGTGGGAGCGAGGGATAAAAAAGGGCTGAGGATGTGTTTAGTATCTTGATTGTGGTGATGGTTTCCAGCATGTGAAAGCTCAACGGATTGTACACATTAAAAGTGTGTGGTGTGTTGTATGTCAGTTATACCTCAAGAAAGCTGTAAAAATTTTTCAGTGCATCTAACTCAGGGGAATGTTAGGAGGACGAGCTGAGTTCATTCTGGTAAAGCGCTTATAGAGGCATTTGAGGCACAGTTAGGGCTCAGAGAAAGCCAATCATGACCTCAAAGGCAGGATGAGTGCCCTGGGAACCACAGAGAGGGTGCCCTCTAGTGGCCAGCCCACGGGCTCTGTCCTCAGCAGGCAGGAGGAAGTTGGATGAAGGCTTTAGACGAGGGCGTGCAATGTGAAGAAGACACAAAAGTACAGTCACCTCCCTGACTTTCTCCCCTTGGGTTCTCCCCTCATTCACTTCCCTTCAACCACACACCTGCCTGCTTCCTCAAATTCAACAGGTACCAATCCACCTCACCTTTGCACTTGCTGTTGCCTCTGCCTAGACCTCTCTTCCCTGAGATATCTGCATGGCTGTCCCTCAACCTCTTTCAGGACTATTCAAATGTCACCCCTGCAGTGTGACCACCTTCAAAATTCCACCTCACCCCTACCCTTGAGATCCTTCCCCCTTCCCTGCTTTTTTTTTTTTTTTTTCCAGAGCAGTTATCATAACCTGATTGTCTGAGTCAGCTTGGACTGCTATAACATTAGTGCATGGTGAGGGCCCTATTCCTAGCGAAGCCCTCACATGGCCTTTCCTTGGTGCATTATACAGAGAGAGAGATATCTCGTGTCTCTTCCCTCTTTTTAATCCCATTAGGGGGGCTCCACACTCATATCCTCATCTAAACCTAATCACCTCCCAAAGGCCCCTCCTCCTAATACCATCACACTAGGGGGTTGGATTTTGACCTGTGAATTTTTGGGGGGGACACAAATGTTAGACCACAGCACTGATCTTATATTTACATGTATAATTTTTATGTTTATCACCTCTGTCCCCACCACACATCACTAGAGCAGGCATCTCTGTCCATCTTGGTCACTGCTGCCTCCACAACACTCAACGTGGGGCCTGGCATATGGTAGTTGTCAAACAACTTGTGGAGTGGAAGGAGAGCTGATAGCTTCACAGGGGACAGATGGACTGGGGTGGCCCCAGGTGACCCCTTCTGTTTGATTTGCTGGCTGAACCCCGCCCCACCCATGGTCACAGCTGTTGACCGAAACCCCCCGCCTTGGTCAGGCAGGACGCTAACCACTTGCACGAGTTGTCTCACAACAGGAGCTCCCAATAAAGAATATGGTGCTGCCGCCGAAACTAACTGGGAGAATTTGGGAGGGGCCAAAAGGAGGGAGGAGATGCCAGCCCATAATATTGTCCTACAGACCTCCCCGGATCCTTCGCGCTAGGGTCCGTCTTGGCTGAGACAGGCACGCGCCACCAGAAAGGACCTTGAGTCAGACTATATATGGGCCAAGCAAGATGACTGGCCAGAGACAACCCGGAAACTAACTCCATTACCATAAAACCTAAGACTGCGAGCCACGTGGCAGAGCAGTTCTCCTGGGTTCCCTTACCGTGCTGCTCTCCACCCGGGCGCCCCTTTCCGATAAAGTCTTTTGCTTTGTCAGTACGTGTGTCCCTAGGACAATTCATTTCCGTGTTAGACAAGAGCCCACTCTCAGGCACTGGAAGGGGTCCCCCTTCCTGCAACAGTTCCTTCCTGGAGGAGGGCAGTGATTCACAGTGTGACCTTCAATTTCTTCCCTTCACTCGCCTTCCATACAAGTACAGCCACAACGTCAGCTCCCCACCTGGGTCTCTGTCCCCACCCAGCATTCAGCTGCCACCTGTATCCCCCCTGGGATGTCCCCCAGGTTCCCCAGTTTCGGTTTTTCACCCCCACTGGCTTTTCCTCCCATGCCCTTGGCTTCTCCCCACCCAGGCTTCATTGCCTTCCTTCCTGGGGGTCTGTCAGTCCACTTACTAATCTGTCCCCAATTGTCCTCATGTCCCCAAAGGAGCACAATAGTTATGGGCAGATGCTGCAGCCAGGTGTCTTAGACAGGTGACCTTGCTTCTCTATACCTCAGTTTCTTCATCTGCCAAATGGGATAGTAATAGTGCCTACTTCCTAGGGTTTGGGAGAAGAATTAAAGGAATATGCAAAATGTTTAAAACACAGCAACCACCACTTCACTTTGAATTGTTACTGCTATTGTCTTTCTTATTCCCACCACTGCCCTCTGAGGTCTGGCCCCCACCACCACTGTTGCATCCTTCCTGGCCTCCTGAATGCCATCTCTGACCCCTCAAATCCACACAACAGCTGGAAGAACCTATTTATAAAATTATTTTCATGAACATTTCCACCACAACAAAAAAATCTAGAGCAGCACTGTTTAATAGAAACATAACATGAGGTACATTTTTCAATATTCTAGTAGCCATGTAAAAAAAAATAGAGCTAGTTCAATTAAAAAGTGGGCATGGGGGGGCTTCCCTGGTGGCGCAGTGGTTGAGAGTCCGTTTGCCGATGCAGGGGACACAGGTTCGTGCCCCGGTCCGGGAAGATCCCACATGCTGCGGAGCAGCTGGGCCCGTAAGCCATGGCCACTGAGCCTGCGCGTCCGGAACCTGTGCTCCGCAACGGGAGAGGCCACAACGGTGAGAGGCCCACGTACAGCAAAAAAAAAAAAAAAAAAAAAAAAAAAGTGGGCATGGGGGACTTTCCTGGTGGTCCAGTGGTTAATCTGTCTTCCAGTGCAGGGGACGTGGGTTCAATCCCTGGTCGGGGAACTAAGATCCCACACGCTGTGGGACAACAAAGCCCGTGCACAACTACTGAGCACACGCTCTCGAGCCTGTGTGCCACAAGTAGAGAGAAGCCTGTGCGCGTAAGGAAGAGCCCACGTGCCAAAACGAAGACCCCGTGTGCCGCAACTAAAACCTGACGCAGCCAAATAAATAAATAAATTTTTTTTTAAAAAAGTGGGCATGTAAGCAGATAGGGTAAGGGTCCCTGGAAGAAAAGAACCAGATATACCTTTTTGACATAAGAGAAGCCATTTTTTGCCTAAGCCATTTTGTGATCTAAGGCCAGCCACGGGGCTTGCCCTTGAATGAGTCTCAGTAATTAATGATCTTAAGGGAACAAAAGAATGCAGGAATGAACCACTGTTATCAGGCAAGAGAAGTAACAGTAGCAAAGATAATAAATCCGTTGTAAAGACTTCCAGTTCTGTTTCAGTGGTAAAGAGTAGCCTGAAGCACTCTCTTGAGCTGTTTTGCAAAATTCAAACTCCCCTCAAGTGCTCAGTCACCAGATCAACTAGTACCTAAGGAATGAAGATGTTGACCTTTTCTGACCCTCTTGATTTCATCAACTTAAGCTTGGACTCTGTCAACCTTTGTCCAAATTCTATGCTGAATTCTCCTCTGCTCAAACCCCTTCATGGATATGCATATAATCTTAGCTTAAAACGTCCCCAATTTTACTGCCTGGGGAGACACTGCTTTGGGAGAGATCCCCGGGGTTCTCCTTACTTGCTGCAAGTAATAAATCCTTCCTTCTCCCGATCTTATCTTATCTTCGGCTTGGTTGTGTCTTTTGGCTTGACACCCACAAAGAGGCGGGTTTTCTGGTACCAGGCAGAGGATCTGAATAGATATTCTTCCAAAGAAGACATACAGATGGCCAACTGGTACATGAAAAGGTGCTTGACATCACTAATCATCAGAGAAATGCAAATCAAAACCACAATGACTTTGATAATAGTCGTTCTAACAGGGGTTAGAACGACTATTATCAAAATGACAAGAGATAACAAGTGTTGGTGAGGGTGTGGAGAAAAGGGAACCCTTCAACACTGTTGATGGGAATGTAAAACTGGTGCAGCCACTGTGGAAAACAGTATGGTGGTTCCTCAAAGAATTAAAAATAAGACTATCATATATCCAGCAATTCTACTTCTGGGTATTTACCTGAAGGAAATGATATCACTATCTCAAAAAGATATGTGCACTCCCATGTTTATTACAGGGTTACTTACAATAGCCAGGATGTGGAAGCAAGCAACCTAAATGTCTACCAGTGGATGAATGGATAAAGAAAATGTGATATAGGGGAATTCCCTGGTGGTCCAGTGGTTAGGACTCTGTGCCTCCACCGCAGGGGGCACGGGTTCGATCCCTGGTGGGGGAACTAAGATCCTGCATGCCAAGTGGCGTGGCAAAAAAAAAAAAAAAAAGTGTGTGTGTGTGTGTGTGTATATATATATATATATAAACGTTACTCAACCACAAAAAGAAGGAAATAAGTCAGACAGAGAAAGACAGATACTGCAGGATCTCGCTTATATGTGCAATCTTAAAAAAAACAAACTTGCAGATACAGAGAACAGATAGATGGCTGCCAGAGACGGTGAGTGGTGGATGAAATCAGTGAACAGAGTCAAAGGTACAAACTTCCAATTATAAGACAAATAAGTCATGGGAATGTCATGTACAGCACGGTGATTATAGTTAATAATACTGTATTGTGCATGTGAAAGTTGCTAAGAGAGCAGATCTTAAAAATTCTCATCCCAAGAAAAATAAATCGAACCATGTGTGGTGATGGATGTTAAATAAACTGATTGTGGTGAACATTTCAGAGCATACACATACAGCAAATCATTCTGTTGTATACTTAAAATGAATACAATGTTATATGTCAATTCTATCTCCATAAAAAAATTACAAGAAATAGGTGGCTAATTTTAATAATACTTTGTACTTAACCCACTATACACAAAATACGATCATGTAACAAGTATAAAAAATTATTAATGAGCTATTTTACCTTTTTGGGGGGTACTGTTCTCAAAATCTGATCTAGTTCATGTGTTTTTTTTACAACCATAGAACGCCTCAATTTGAATTGGACACATTTCAAGAGCCACATGTGGCCAGTGGCTACTGTATTAGTGCAGGAAATGTAACCATTGCCCAGGTGAAGACAGGAGACATCCCAGATGCAGCTGGAACCCTGGGTCCTTCGCTCCATGTTCCCAGATAGTCTCTGCCTGAATTGCGGTGGACTCCTTGGAGCCTGGTGTAGGGCTGGAGCCCAGTCTGTATCTCCAAAGGTACTGACTCTGCTCTTTGAACCCCTTCTCCTCTCTTCCCTCCTCCTCCTGCAAGGTCCCACTACCTTAAACAAACCAGATGCCAGGCACCCCCACAGGGCCACCCCAGGCTTGTCTGGATTGGCCTGGGACCACCACCTCAGATTCAAAATAACAATGACTGTCACAGGCTGTCCTGCCTTGTGGGCTGTATTGTTTCTCCACAAAAGATATGTGGAAATCCAAACCCCAGGTCCTTGAGGTTGTGACCTTATTTGGAAATAGGGTACTTTGCAGATGTAATTAGTTAAGATGAGATCATACTGAATTAGGGTGGGTCCTGAATCCAATATGACTGATGTCTTTAGAGAAGAGAGATGCAGACAGACACAGAGGAAGAAAGTCATGTGACCATGGAGGCCAAGATTGGGGTGATGCAGCTTTGTGCAAAACCAAGAAGGCCAGGGCTTCCCTGGTGGCGCAGCGGTTGAGAGTCCGCCTGCCGATGCAGGGGACACGGGTTCGTGCCCCGGTCCGGGAAGATCCCACATGCGGCGGAGCGGCTAGGCCCGTGAGCCATGGCCGCTGAGCCTGCGCGTCCGGAGCCTGTGCTCCACAACAGGAGAGGCCACGACAGTGAGAGGCCCGCGTACTGAAAAAAAAAAAAAAAAGAAAAACAACAAAGAAGGCCGGTAACCACCAGGAGCTAGGAAAGAGACAAGGCAGGATTCTCTCCTCTCCCCTAGACCCTTCAGAGAGAGCATAGCTCTGCTGATACCTTGATGTTGGACTTTTAACTTCCAGCACTGAGAGAGAATCCATTTCTGTCTCAAGGCACCCACTCTGCGGTAATTTATTGCAGCAGCCTTAGGAAATGAGTGCAGCCTGTTTATCCCTTCTCTTCTTCAGGTCTTGGCTTGCCAATCACCTGCTCTAAGAGGCCTGCCCTGACCTCCAGCTTGGGCCAGGCCCTCTTTATTCTCAGGCTCCTCCTGATCACAAATGAATTATTACATTTTTACAATGGTGTCATCGCTTGTTATTCCCAGTGTCCCCTGTGAGAGCAAAAGCCCCACGAAGAGAAGAGCCACAACAGTCGTAACTCCATTATTCCTTCAAGAGCATCCACGGTAAAGAATGAATTACTTTTTTTGTTTTTGGCTGCACCACGTGGCTTGCGGGATCTTAGTTCCCCAACCAGGGATCGAACCTGTGCCCCCTGTAGCGGAAGCGCAGAGTCTTAATCACTGGACTGCCAGGGAATTCTCAAAGAATGAAATTCTGCTATTTGCAACACCATGGATGGGCCTCGGGGGCATTATGCTTAGTGAAATAAGTCAGACAGGGACTTCCCTGGTGGCGACTGTGGGACTTCCCTAGATCCCACATGCATGCTGCAACTAAGAGTTCGCACGCCACAACTAAGGAGCATGCCTGCCGCAACTAAGACCTGGCACAAGCAGATAAATAAATCAATAAATATTTTTTTAAAGAAGAAATAAGTCAGACAAATACTGTATGTTGACTTATGTGGAATCTAAAAATAATACAAATAAGTGAATATAACAAAACAGAAACAAACTCACAGATACAGAGAACAAACTAAAAGTTACCAGTGGGCTGAGGAAGGAGGGAAGGGGCAACGTAGGGGGAGGAGATTAAAAGGTAGAAACTACTATGTATAAAATAAATAAGCTACAGGCTACATTGTACCGCACGGGGAATATAGCCAATACTTTATAATGACTTAAAATGGAGTATAATCTACAAAAATATCAATTCACTACATTGTACAGCCAAAACTAATAGAATACTTTTATTATTATTATTTTAAATAAATTTATTTATTTTATTTATTTATTTTTGGCTGCATTGGGTCTTCGTTGTGGCATGTGGGCTTTTCGTTGTGGTGGCTTCTCTTGTTGCAGAGCATGGGCTCTAGGTGCACGGGCTTCAGTAGTTATGGCACGTGGGCTCAGTAGTTGTGGCTCGCGGGCTCTAGAGCGCAGGCTCAGTAGATGTGGCACACGGGCTTAGTTGCTCTGTGGCATGTGGGATCTTCCTGGACCAGGGCTCGAACCTGTGTCCCCTGCATAGGCAGGTGGATTCTTAACTACTGCTCCACCAGGGAAGTCCCTAATAGAATATTTTAAGTGAACTTTACTTCAGTTAAAAAAAAGAAGAACGTCCATGGTCACTCTCAGTATCCTGCACCAGGCCAGCGATGACAAGGAGAGAAAACCAGCCGTCCCGGCTCTCTGGTGCCTCTTGTGTTGTTACATGACAGACACACAGTAATTGTTTGTTAAATGACTAAGTGAATGATTAAGGAACTTAGCTGTCCTAAGAGCCTCCTCCCAGCTATTTTTTTTTAAATTTAAGTAGAGTTGATTTACAATGGCATGTTAATTTCTGTTTACAGCAAAGTGATTCAGTTATACATATATATACAACCTTTAAAAATTTTTTATAATGATTTTTAAAATAAATTTATTTATTTAATTTATTTATTTTTGGCTGCATTGGGTCTTCGTTGTTGTGCGCGGGCTTCTCATTGCAGTGGCTTCTCTTATTGTTCAGCACGGGCTCTAGGCACGCAGGTTTCAGTAGTTGTGGCTCACGGGCTCTAGAGCACAGGCTCAGTAGCTGTGGCGCACGGGCTTAGTTGCTCCACGGCATGTGGGATCTTCCCGGACCAGGGCTCAAACCCGTGTTCCCTGCATTGGCAGGCGGATTGTTAACCACTGTGCCACTAGGGAAGCCCTATAATGATTTTTAAACAATTTATTTATTATTTATTTTGGCTGCACCAGGTCTTAGTTGCGCCACGTGGGCTCTTCATGGCAGCATGCAGACTTCTTAGTTGCAGCACGCAGGCCTCTTAGTTGCAGAATGCATGTGGGATCTTAGTTCCCCGGCCAGGGATAGAACCCTTGTCCCCTGCACTGGAAGGCGGATTCTTAACCACTGGACCACCAGGGAAGTCCCAGGACCTTGTTGTTTATCCATTCTATACATAAAAGCTTCCATCTGCTAACCCCAAACCACTCCATCCCTCCCCCACACCCCCTCCCCCTTGGCAACCACAAGTTTGTTCTCTATGTCTGTGAGTCTGTTTCTATTTCATAGATAGGTTCATTTGTGTCATATTTTAGATTCCACATATAAGTGATATCATACGGTATTTGTCTCTTTCTGACTTATTTCACTTCAATCTCTAGTTGCATCCATGTTGCTGCAAATGGCATTATTTCATTCTTTTCTATGGCTGAGTAGTATTCCATTGTATACATGCACCACATCTTCATTATCCATGCACATGTCGACGGACATTTAGGTTGTTTCCATATCTTGGCTATTGTGAATAGTGCTGCTATGAACATAAGGGTGCATGTATCATTTTGAATTAGAGTTTTGTCTGGATATATGCCCAGGAGTGGGATTATTATATGGTAATTCTATTTTTAGTTTTCTGAGGAAACACCATACTGTTTTCCAACATGGCTCCTCCAATTTACATTCTTACCGACAGTGTAGGAGGGTTCCCTTTTCTCCACACCCTCTCTAGCATTTGTTATTTGTAGAGTTTTATTGATGGCCATTCTGACTAGTGTGAGGTGGTACCTCATTGTAGTTTTGACTTGCATTTCTCTAATAATTAGCTTAGCATCCCCAGCTCTTTCTGAGTCTCCTCAGCTGGCTTCTCCAGGGTTCAAGATCAATTCCCTCAAGACTTGCCCTACTGGCTTTACCTGTCTTAAGTCATTTAACCCTTAGTACAACCCTAGAAGTCAGATCTAATTATTTTTTAAAATAAATAAATTTATTTATTTATTTATTGGCTGCATGGGGTCTTCGTTGCTGCACACGGGCTTTCTCTAGTTGTGGAGAGCAGGGGCTACTCTTCATTGCGGTGCGACGGCTTCTCATTGCGGTGGCTTCTCTTGTGGCGGAGCACAGGCTCTAGGCACATGGGCTTCAGTAGTTGTGGCATGCGGGCTCAGTAGTTGTGGCTCACGGGCTTAGTTGCTCCACGGCATGTGGGATCTTCCCGGACCAGGGATCAAACCCGTGTCCCCTGCATTGGCAGGAGTATTCTTAACCACTGCACCACCAGGGAAGTCCCTAGATATGATTATTAAACCCATTTTACAGGTGAGGAAATAAAGTATCAGAAATAGAGGTCATACAGTGGGCGAACTACTGTTATTCCCAGTGGTCATCTTCATAGTCGTCATACATTTAAAACTCAGAAAGCAACCCAATAAAAGCACAGGCAAAAGATCTATACAGTCTCTTCACAAAAGACAAATGGATGCCAAATAAGCACATGAAAAGATTCTTATCGAAAACCATCAGGAAAATGCAAAATAACACGACAATCAGATACCACCACAAACCCACCAGAACAGCTAAAATGAAAAAGACTGACCCTGGGGCTTCCCTGGTGGCGCAGTGGTTGAGAGTCCGCCTGCCGATGCAGGGGACACAGGTTCGTGCCCCAGTCCGGGAACATCCCACAGGCCGCGGAGCAGCTGGGCCCGTGAGCCACAACTACTGAGCCTGCGTGTCTGGAGCCTGTGCTCCTCAACGGGAGAGGCCACAACAGTGAGAGGCCCGAGTACCGAAAAAAAACCCAAAAAACCTGACCCTACCAAGGTGAAGATATAGAGGAACCAAACATTTAAAGGGCATGCATTTTGTTGTATGTCAATGACACCCCAATAAACTAGAAAAAACAAATCAGTATGGTAACATTAGGACACGGACACAAAATTGCATTTGAGTGGAATCCAGTGAGGTAGGATTGGTGACTGTATTCTGGTGATTGTATTTTGGTGTCAGTGCCTGAATTTCATCCTGGGTCTCTCAGCAATTTCAAGAATGTTTCTGCGCTTCTCCACCCAGTTCCCATGCTCCTTAGTGAAATCATCCCTCCTAGGCTGAGCTGACTAAATTACACACTCTTGAAGGAAACACAAATATGTATAAAGATGCTTTCTCACATAGATCACTTTCCTAGTCAAACTTCCTTGCTTCCTTAGAGCCCCCTCGTCCTACCTCTCATGCCTTTATTGCACCCAGAGTTGTGTGAGAGAATGCTCTAGAAATGAACTCACATTATGACTGCCTTTTTGGCTGAAAGGATGCCAAACTCTTCTTTCATTCAACAAATGTATCCTGGAGGTAGGGATAGATTAGGAGTTTGGGATTAAAATATACACACTACTTTACATAAAATAGATAACCAACAAGGACCTACTGTATAGCACAGGAAACTATATTCAATGTCTTGTAATAACCTATAATGAAAAAGAATCTAATAGATAGACAAAGTATAGATAGATATGGATATATAACTGAATCACTTTGCTGTACACCTTAAACTAGCACAACATTGTAAATCAACTATATTTCAATAAATTTTTTTTTTTTTTTTTGGCCACACTGCATGGCATGTGGGATCTTATTTCCCCGACCAGCGATCTAACCCTCATCCCCTGCATTGGGAGCACAGAGTTAACCGCTGCACCACCAGGGAAGTCCCTCAGTAAAAATTTTAAAAAGTAAAAATAAAAAATAAAAACAATACTACTAAAAACCAAACAAACAGAAAACCCCCACAAATTTATGCTGGGCATCTACTATGTGCCAAGCTCTATGCTGGGCACAGGGCTATAGAAAGAGGACAAATACCACAGTCTCCTCTTGGGGTCTTGGAGGTAGGATAAAGGAGATAAATGTTGAATTCATTGCACAAATAATTACATAGTTATGATTGCAATAAGGGTCACATAGGAAAATGCAAGCTTACAATAACAGGAAGTAACCTAGTTTGGGGGCTGTGATCCGGGAGGACTTCTAAGGAAGCCACATTTAAGTTGGGCTCTGTATTAGTCCGAATAGGTCAAGTTTCCCTGCAATAGCAAACAAGACCAAAGTCCAATGGTTTAACACAACCAAAGTTTATTCCCCCATCATGTTACTCATCCTACATGAGCTGGCAGAGGCTCAGCTCTACACAGTCATGAAAGGGTCCAAGCTGACCAGGTACGTACCATCTTGTGGCTGTACCGTCAGGAACTCACTGCCTCAGTTGCCACAAAGGGACAAGAGAGAGACTGGAGAAGCTTGTGTGGGCTTTTTTTATTATTTTTTTAATTTAATTAATTTATTTATTTTGGGGCTGCGTTGGGTCTTCGTTGCTGCGCGCGGGCTTTCTCCAGTTGCGGCGAGTGGGGTCTACTCTTTGCTGCGGTGCGCAGGATTCTCATTGCGGTGGCTGCTCTTGTTGCAGAGCATGGGCTCTAGGCGCTGGGGCTTCAGTAGTTGTGGCTCTCGGGCTTTAGCGTGCAGGCTCAGTAGTTGTGGTGCACGGGCTTAGTTGCTCCGTGGCATGTGGGATCTTCCCGGACCAGGGATCAAACCCGTGTCCCCTGCATGGGCAGGCGGATTCTTAACCACTATGCACCCAGGGAAGTCCTTGTGTGGGCTTTTTGATGCCTCCTCGGAATTGATTGACATGCAGAAGTGATGTATGTCATTGCATACATCTCATATTTCAGTGGCCAAAATTAGTCAAGAGAGTCACCTAATTGAAGTAGTTTTTCATTCAATAGTGATCCCCAGAAATGTTTATCGTAGCATCTAAAGGATGAGTGAGAATTAGTGAGAAAAAGAGAGGAAGGAAGGAAGTGCCTTCCTGGTAGAACAGCACATTCAAAGACATGGGAAACAAAGAGACAATGGGGGCTTCCCTGGTGGTGTAATGGTTAAGAATCCACTTGCCAGTGTAGGGGACGTGGGTTCGATCCCTGGTCCAGGAAGATCTCATATGCCACGGAGCAACTAAGCCCATGCGCCATAACTACTGAGCCTGCATGCCACAACTGCTGAAGCCCCTGTGCCCAGAGGCCATGCTCTGCAACAAGGGAAGCCACTGCAATGAGAAGCCCGTGCACCACAACGAAGTGTAGCCCCCGCTCGCCGCAATGAGAGAAAGCCCGCATGAGGCAACGAAGACCCAACGCTGTCAAAAATAAATAAATAAAATAAATAAATCTATTAAAAAAAGAGAGAGAGGTTCCCCGTCCCACTCCTGCTGAGAACCTGCCTTTGCTTCCTGCCCTCAGGTGTGTGAGAGGAGCATGTTTCTTTCCAATAAATACCAATACATCAAAAAAAAAAAAAAAAAGGAGAGAGAGAGAGAGAGACAATGGGGATATGGATTCAAAATTCTGACAGAAAAGGATTTTCAATCCAGACCACTATTTCCAGCCAAAATATTGATCAAGTGTGAGGAGCAAGTAAACACATATCAAAACATGGAAGGACTCAGAAATGTTATCTTTGATGCTCTTACGTTCTCAGAAATTTACTGCAGGATGCACTCCACAAAAACAGAGGGGTAAACAAAGAAGAAAAGAAGACATGAGACTGAGGAAACAGGGATTCCAGCTTAGGAAAGAGATGAAGAGAATTCCTGGGATGGTGGCAGGAGGAATACCCCAGCAAAAAGAACCCAGGAGGAAAACAGAGTGCTACCTATAGATTATCTGATGAATTTTATCATTTGGAAAGTTGGATTGAGATAAATTACCAGAACTTCTAAGAGAGACAGCTAAAGAAAAAAAGAAGGTAATTAACTCCAGGTGGAGAAATTATACATCATAATAATTACATTTCTTAATTGTATCCTTCAAAAGGAAATTACATTTTCATAAAATCAATAAAAAGAACGTGAGCCACCAAGACACCAGGTGAATGCATGTCTCATATTCAGTTGATGACTCAGTGGCACCACCTGATGGCGGGGAGGCATCTCAAACTCAACTGGCCCTGAACTGAACTCCCTGAATTTAACTTCTGCCCTTTCTGTTGTTCCGTGCCCTTCCCATCTCAGATGCCTGAAAAGCAACCCACCAAAGTTTGAAGACTCCTAATGGCCCACATGAAGATGCTCAGACCAATTTTGGGTTGACTCCGCCCACATTCTCCAACCTGACCAATCAGAGCAGTCCACTCCCCAGACCAGGAGATTGGTTTGGTTATGACATGTGATCCTAGCTGGGCCAATGAAATTCAGTACTAGGACTTCTGGTGGAACCCTGGGGTGACCGGATATCTTTTTCCAAGTTGCTACTGAGTGGGAATAATGGATCTGTAGTGCCAGGAAGAATCTCTGCCACCCAAAGGGGAGCTTGATGAGATGAAAGCCCAGCTGAGCCAAGAGACAGAGTTAGATTCCTGGTGACACTGGAGCTTCTTGATCCAGGTATGCCTGAAGTTAACCCAACTCCTAGATCCCTAGATTTTCAGCTACGGGAGTCAATTCATTCCTAACCACTGCCCCCACAGCAGTTTGAGTTGTTTTTAAGTTGGACTTAATTTTTTTTCCTGGAACTTTCAACTAAACAAATCCTGATTAATACAGCCCCTACTCAATGCCAGGCATTGCACTAAACAGTTGACATGACCAGTCTCATTGAACCGTATGAGAGGGGAATAATTATGATTCCCGTTTAACTGGTGAGGAAACTGAGGCTCACAGATGTCAATCCATCTGCCCAAGATCATCAGAGCCAGAATTCCAACCCACGTCTCTCTGACCCCAAATCCTGCTTCTCTGACCATGAGGAACAGTTGCCAGGTTTGGAGATTTAGAGACAAGAGCTATGGTATGGTAGGGGGTGGGGAGCAGGGCAACAGCCAGTTGGCAAAGGCCTGGGCTGCCTGAGCTTGCTTTCTTTTATTATTATTTGTTTTAATTGAAGTATAGTTTATTTACAATGTTGTGTTTGTTTCAGATATACAGAAAAGTAATTCAGTTATACATGCATATATATCTTTTCTTTCCAGATTCTTTCCTCTTATAGGTTATTACAAAATATTGAGTATAGTTCCCTGTGCTATATAGTAGGTCCTTGTTGGTTATTTATTCTACATATAGTAGTGTGTATATGTTTATCCCAAACTCCTAATTTATCCCTTCCCCCCTCTGCTTGAGCTTTCTTCAAAGTGCTCCAAGGAGTTACGGGAGGGTCATGAGTGGGGAAGGACAGGAGGAAGCATGCACTGCAGTGTGTGCGTTGGGATCAATAAAAATAATAACAAAAAGTAATAACTATCAAACCACAATGAGATGCCACTTCACGCCCACCAGGATGACTGTAATCAAAAAGGACGGAAGGGACTTCACTGGTGGCACAGTGGTTAAGAATCCTCCTGCAGGGGACACGAGTTCAATCCCTGGTCCGGGAAGATCCCACATGCCACGGAGCAACTAAGCCCTTGCGCCACAACTACTGAGCCCGTGTGCCACAACTACTGAAGCCCGCATGCCTATAGCCTGTGCTGCACAAGAAGAGAAGCCACCGCAGTGAGAAGCCTGTGCACCGCAACAAAGAGGAGCCCTCGCTCCCCGCAACTAGAGAAAAGCCTGCGTGCAGCAACGAAGACCCAACACAGCCAAAAATAAATAAATAAATAATAAAATTTTAAAAGGATGGAAAATAACAAGTGTTAGCAGGATGTGGGGAAATCAGAACCCCTATATATTGCTGGTGGGAATGCAAAACAGGGCAATCACTTTGGAAAAGTTTGGCAGTTCCTCAAGACGTTCAGCAGAGAATTACCACATGACACCACAATTCCACTCCTAGATATATTCCCAATAGAAATAAAAATATATGTCCACATAAAAAAACCTGTATACAGGGACTTCCCTGGTGGTGCTGTGGATAAGACTCCACACTCCCAGTGCAGGGGGCCCAGGTTCGATCCCTGATCAGGAAACTAGATCGCACATGCATGCCACAACTAAGGAGCCCGCCTGCTGCAACTAAGACCCGGTGCAACCAAAAAACAAAACAAAACAACAACAACAACAAACCTGTACACAAAGGTTTATAGCATTTTTCAAGGTAGCCAAAAACAAAAGAAGAAAAAGAATAGAAACAAGCCAAGTGTCTGAGAATTCCTTGATGGTCCAGTGGTTAGGACTTCGTGCTTTCACTGCAGGGGCCTGGGTTCGATCCCTGGTCAGGAACTAAGATCTTACATGCTGCATGACATGGCCAAAAAAAAAAAAGTCTGACATTTATCAAGTGGTTAGCTCTGGGCCGAGCAATGTGTTAGCTCTTTACACCAATGATTGCCTTCATACTCCCAAGATCACTGTGAGAACGAAAAAGATTTCCATGACTTCATTTTACAGATGAGTAGACTGAGGTCAGAGAGGTTAAGTAAGTCACACAGCAAGATGGTGAACAGATATCACAGGCCTGATATTTGAGGTCCACCAGATCTGCCCTTGCCCCACCCCCAGCTTCACCTCCCACTCCTGCTCTTTCCTCCCCCTAAGCCATAACTCTGCCCTACTGACCTGATTTCTGTTTCTTTTACCCACACATTCTTTTCGGCCTCCACACTTTTGTTTTTGTTTTTGTTTTTGCGATATGCGGGCCTCTCCCGTTGCGGAGCACAGGCTCCGGATGCGCAGGCTCAACGGCCATGGCTCACAGGCCCAGCTGCTCCGCGGCACGTGGGATCTTCCCGGACCGGGGCACGAACCCGTGTCCCCTGCATCGGCAGACGGACTCTCAACCACTGCGCCACCAGGGAAGCCCAGCCTCCACACTTTTGCATGTGCTGATTCAATCTCTCTGCCCAGTTGTTCTTTCCCCTCCCCTCCCTATCTAGTCGGTGAAATGAATGTCTAAGTGTGAGGGGGAAGAGAGAGAGAGAGAGAGAGAGAGGAAGAGAGAGGAGGATCTGACTCCAAGTTTCCAAACCTCACTTGGAAGTGAGGGATGCAGGGAGGGGGGCACCAAGAGGGCTGCTTGGTGGGAAAGATCAGGGCCTGCCTCTTCTGCCTTCTGAGGACTTGGTCTGCCAACCATGTCTCCATCTTTTGGAGCCCTTGGCCTGGGTTTAACCCAAGCTGTATCTGGGGACATCTGTGCAGGAAGATGAGGTCAGATTTTCCCCTGGGCAGTTCACCAGGCCCGGAGTGAGCAGGGGAGAAAAGCATGGCTCTGCCCAATTTCTGCCCAGCACCTGGGGACAAGGTGATTCCCCCCCCCGCCCACGAAGCCCCTCACTCTCCCAACTCAAAGCCTCTTCTCGGAGCCTTTTAGAATTTTTAATAAGTACATTAATACAATAGTAGTATTCACTCATAAAAAGAAATGAAGTCCTGCTGCCTGCTACAACCTGGAAGAACCTCAAAACATTATGCTAAGTGAAAGAAGTCTGGTGCAAAAGGCCACATATTGTATGATTCCATTTATATGACGTATCCAGAATAGAGAAATCCATAGAGACAGAGTGCAGATCAGTGGTTGCCTCGGGCTGGGGGATGGCGATGGGGAACAACTGCTTAATGGGTGTGGGGTTTCCTTTTGGGGTGATGAAAATGTTTTGAAACTAGATAGAGGTGGTGGTTGAATACCATTGTGAATGTCCTCAATGCTACTGAATTGTTGCTTTAAGAGGATTAATTTTATGTTACGTGACTATCTCCTCCATTTTTTTTTTTTTTTTTTTTGGCTGCGCTGCGCAGCCTGCAGGATCTCAGTTCCCTAATCAGGGATTGAGCCCAGGCCACTGCGGTGAAAGCGCTGAGTCCGGACTTTCCTGGTGGCACGGTGGTTAACATCCGCCTACCAACGCAGGGGAAATGGGTTCAAGCCCTGATCCAGGAAGATGCCACATGCCTCAGAGCAACTAAGCCCATGCGCCACAACTACTGAGCCTGCGCTCTAGAGCCCACGAGCCACAACTACTGAGTCCACGTGCCACAACTACAGAAGCCCGCGTACCTAGAGCCCGTGCTCTGTGACAAGAGAAGCCACTGCAATGAAGAGTAGCCCCCGCTGGCTGCCACTACAGAAAGCCCACACACAGCAATGAAGACCCAACACAGCCAAAAATAAATTAACAAATAAATTTGTTAAAAAAACAAAAAGAAAAGCTCTGAGTCCTAACCACTAGACCACCAGGGAACTCCCTCAATTAAAAAAAAAAAAAAAAGGAAGTACAGTAAGCTAGGCCTTTGCTCATGCTGATTCCTCTTCCAGGAACACCCTTCCCTCTGCCTTCATGTTATTCTGACCTCAGCTCACTTCACCTCCACAAAGAGCCCTTGCCTGCTCTTGGATCTAAAATGGTCCCCAGGACTTCCCTGGTGGCGCAGTGGTTAAGAATCTGCCTGCCAATGCAGGGGACACAGGTTCGATCCCTGGTCCGGGAAGATCCCACATGCCGTGGAGCAACTAAGCCCATGTGCCACAAAGACTGAGCCTGCGCTCTAGGGCCCGTGAGCCACAACTACTGAGCCTGCGTGCTGCAACTACTGAAGCCTGCGCACCTAGAGCCTGTGCTCTGCAACAAGAGAAGCCACCGCAAGGAGAAGCCCGCGCACCACAACGAAGAGTAGTCCCCGCTCACCGCAATTAGAGAAAGCCCCCGCACAGCAACGAAGACCCAATGCAGCCAAAAATCAATATATAAGTAAATAAAATTTTAAAAATAAATAAATAATAAAAACATTAAAAAAAATAAAGTGGTCCCCATTCCGGGAATTCCCTGGTGGTCCAGTGCACACTTTCACTGCCAAGGGCGCAGGTTCAATCCCTGGTTGGGGCCCATAAGTTGCGCGGCCAAAAAAATAAAATAAAATAAATTCCCCATTCACTCCCGTAACACAACATTATATTTTATTTGTTTATAGTACATGTTACTATGTGGAATTCTCTTAATAACTTGTGTATGATTTTCTTTTGTCCCCCACAAAAACGTGAGCGTCTTATGGGCAGAGGACCATGGTGTTCTCATTTTTAGATGAGGAAATGGAGGTTCAGGGAAGTTTAGAAACTGAAAGTCGCCCTGCCACCTGTCTCCTCTGAAATCCATGCTCCTGGCACTGCAGCTAGAGATTTCAAGCTCAGATACTGTGAGAGGCCAGGCTGGCAATAGAAATGTCCAAAGCCTCCTGGTGCCGTGGCCTGGGAGCATATGTCTTCTCGAGGACCTCTCAGGCTGTAAAATTACCTTTTTTTAAAAAAATTTTAATTTAATTTAATTTATTTTTTTGGCTGTGTTGGGTCTTTGTTGCTGCCTGCAGGCTTTCTCTAGTTGCAGAGAGCAGGGGGCTACTCTTCGTTGTGGTGCGTGAGCTTCTCATTATGGTGACTTCTCTTGTTGCAGAGCACAGGCTCTAGGCACGCGGGCTTCAGTAGTTGTGGCGCATGGGCTTAGTTGCTCCGTGGCATGTGGGATCTTCCTGGACCAGGGAACAAGCCTGTGTCCCCTGCATTGGCAGGCGGATTCTTAACCACTGCGCCACCAGGGAAGTCCCTAATTTTTATTTTATATTGGAGCATAGTTGATTTACAATGTGGTGTTAGTTTCAGGTGTACAGCAAAGTTAATCAGTAATACATATACATAAATCTACTCTTTTTCAGATTCTTTTCCCATATAGGTTATTACAGAACACTGAGTAGAGTTCCCTGTGCTATACAGTAGGTCCTTGTTGATTATCTATTTTATATAGAGTAGTGTGTGTATGTTAATCCCAAACTCCTAGTTTATCCCTCCCCCCACCTTTTTTTTGGATTAATAAACTCTATTTTTTAGAGCAGTTTTAGGTTCACAGCAAATTGAGCAGAAAGTACAGAGATGTTCCATATACTCCCCGTGCCCCACTCCCAACCTCTCCCACTATGGACACCCCACACCACAGTAGTGTATTTAGTACCACTGATGAACCTACATGAACACATCATTATCACCCAAAGTCCATAGGTCCATAGTGGCTCCCCCACCCCCACCCCTTCCCCCTGGCACTTCGAGACTGCGAGGCATGCCAGGATCTTATTTTCCGGACCAGGGATTGAAACTGTGCCCCCTGCAGTGGAAGCACGGTCTTAACCACTGGACCACGCGGAGTCCCGAAAGTCCATAGATTTTTTACACTGAGGTTCACTCTCTGTGTTACACATTCTTTGGGTTTGGACAAATGTATAATGACATGTATCTACCATTACTGTATGATACAGAATAGTTTCACTGCCCTAAAAATCCCCTGTTCTCTGCCTATTCATCCCTCCCTCCTCCATAATCCCTCTCAACCACCGATCTTTTTACTGTCCCCATAGTTTTGCCTTTTCCAGAATGTCACATGGTTGGAACTATACATCATGTAGCCTTTTCACATTGGCTTCTTTCACTTGGGAATATGCATTTAAGCTTCCTTCATGTCTTTTCATGGCTTGATAGCTCATCTCTTTCTGAGCTAATAGTCCATTGTCTGGATGTACCAGTTTATTTATCCATTCACCTACTGAAGGACATCTTGGTGGCTTCCAAGTTTTGACAATTATGGAGAAAGCTGCTAGTAACATCCACGTGCAGGTTTTTGTGTGGACAACACTCTATTCTTGAGAAGCAAGTCTCGAAGTCCAGCTCCTTCCCTCAAGGAGGGGGGAACTTAGCTCTCCCCTTTAGAGGGAGTTTCCAAGAATTTTTGGACAAAGATTAAGGCCACCTAGGTGATTAATAAATATTTGGGAGGAGAAACTTTGAGGCTATGCGAATGTCGTCTTTCTCCTTAAAGTTTTACCCATTAATTTTCTCATTAATCAGTGGGTTCTACCTGCAACAATGACCACAGTGGTATTCTAACAGTGATTTTCTATTTTCATCATTCATTATACTTTTTTTTTTTTTTTGGCTACATCATGCAGCTTGTGGGATCTTAGTTCCCTGACCAGGGATCGAACTCGTTCCCCCTGCAGTAGAAGTGCAGAGTCCTAACCACTGGACTGCCAGGGAATCCCTCATTATACTTTTATTCATTGGAATTCTTCTGTCAGGAAGATTTGTTCCTTCTCCCTCAGTTTAAATAGATTCATTCATGTATTTAAATCGGCATGGATTTGTGGACATTTATTCTATTCTTTGGGTTATAATCCAATTCTATCGCTATTTATTTTGTTCAAATTGTTCCAGCTTTGGCCAGTGGGAGTTCTTTCAGACTGGCTCTGGTGTCTTTTTGGCATTTTTTTTTTTTAAAGCACTCTGTCTAGAAGATGCTCCAGGGTCCTTGTGCAGTTTCTCTGCCCCAGCCCTAGAAGTGGTCGTTTCTCCAAGAAGCCCTGGTTCCTCATACTGGAAAATGGTATTTAGAAACCAAGATCTGGGTGCTGAGTGTACTCATTGCTACTGGGGTGTCATTGCTCTGAGCCCTCGGCAGGCAGAGCTGGGAAATGTGTGTGTACTAACCCGTGTGTACACTCACATCCATATTTACTTTCATATCTAACTGTTAAAATAAACACTTCATAATGGTAACCCCATCCGGCACCACACTGCTTATTTGTAACTTCATTCTCCAACAGTATGAAAACTGGTTGTCAGTATCTACAACATATGTACTTATTTGTTCAGTGCTAGTACATAGCAGTTCCAGAATTAACCCGTACCCCTGTGAGAAACAAATATACCGATCAGACTAGTGTTTCTGTACCGTTCGGACAGATGTTTGAATGGGAAACCTTTGAGCCAAGTAACCGAATCTTGAGGTTGTGAGCCGGAGTTCGCCCTACGACCTCCAGTTTGAGACAACCCCCCACCATCCCCCCCACCCCACCCCGCCGAAACCATGAATGCTCTGGTCTCTGGCTGTGGGAAAGTTGTCAGTTCGCACCTCCCTGCAGCCACATTCATGCCTCAGGACTGGTCAGAGGGAGATGGAGAGGGGGGGAATGGGAAGTCCTGCTGCAGCCCTCTGCCTCTGGATGGGTGGAGGTGTGAGGGTACTGTGGGAGGCATTTTGCTCTTTCAGAGATGAGGATACAGCTCAGTGAGAGTGGGCACAGGTTGGGTGGGGCGGCCCCTATGGGTGAGGGCCCTGGCAGCAGAACCTGCCGGGCAGGTGTGCCGGCCCAGACATGCATCAGGCGGCGGGCTGTGGCAGGAGCTCGGAGGCCAGGGGTGCCCTTCCCCTGGGAAAGAGACCAGGCATGGCTGGGGGGCAGGGGGTGGAGGCAGGTTGGGGTGCTAGTGGTGCCTGGGGTTGATGGGCCCTGAGTTGAACCCCTTCCTAATTCCTCCTCTGGGATACAGTGGTGACCAATAGCACCTGAGCTAACATTGACTGAACTCTCACCTGTGTCTCACAGCTCTGTTCCACTCCTTCCTCCTCAACAGCATCCCTCGGAGTGGGAACTGTCGTTATCCATTTTACAAAAGAGGCCGCCAACGCTCAGAGTGGGTGTCACTTGCCCAGAGTCCTAGATTACAAAGTAGCTAAGCCCAGCTCCACACTCCAAGCTCTTAACCTTTACTCAGTGACTGGGCAGAGGGACAGACAGGGTCCCTGGCTTCCTGGAGCTGGGAGTCTAGGGCAGAGACCCACAGTATGCCAGATGAATAAGTAAACATTCAAGGTAATTTCAGATGGTGCCTACTGCCGTGTGAGCTTGGGGAGGAGGGGGACGCAGCAGGGAAGGCCTCTCTGTGGAGGTGACCGGCTGGAAGGGCTGGAAGAAGGGTGTTCCAGGCAGGCTGATCCCCAAGTGCCAAGGTCTTGAAGTGTGTGAGGAACTGGGGGGAAGTCAGTGGGGCTGGAAGGGAGTATGACAGAGGAATAGCAGAGATGTAAGGAGGAAAGACTGTGCAAGGCCTTGTGGGTTTTGAAGGCCTTGTAGTTGGGGTTTGGACTTGAACTCTGAGCCACATATGGAGCCATGGGAGGGTCTAGAGCAGGAGAGGGCTGTGATCTTGTGGGATCTTGTGTACGAGGTGGCATGAGTTGGGGGTGCTGGGCCTGAGACCCGTGGCAGGAAGAGCCCCCCTCCACCCTGCGGGGCCCGTGGGAGGTGAGATCGCCGCCTGGGAGGTGAGAAGCAGCCACTTTCCCACCCTGGGGTGTGGCTTCCCCTTTGCAGAATGGGGTCATTTATGGATCACATGATGTGTGCCAGGCATGGCCCCGCCGCGTCTGGGGAATCTTCAGGGCTCATCCCAGCGGGCTTGGTCGCGGGAGGCTGTGGAGCTCTGGCACCCAAACCTTAAGGCGCCCCCCCTTCGTGGGCCCCACTGGCTGCGCTGTCCCTGTGTGGGACCTGTCGGAGCAGGCAGGAGTGGTTGTATTTGGAGCCACAGAGATTCCCTAAGAGGCTACACGGGGATGCGACCCGGCCTGGGTGTCCCACGCGGTCCCTCCCCTGGGGGCACCCTTCCGATCCATCCCCAACCTCTGGCTCATGGTCTCTGGGACGCCCTCACCCCACCCGTGACCCGCAAAGCCTGAGGCAGCCAGTGCAAAGGGCACAGTCCTGGTGAAGGTCGTGGCAGCCAGGCCCAGCCCCCCTTCCCGGCTGTGGCCTCTGGTAGGAGGGAGCTTCCCAGCCTGGAGGCTCCTGGGAACTGGGGGTGTGGGCTGCGGGGCCAGCTGGGACTGGCCCGTCGGAGGAGCGGAGGCCTGGGAGAGACGTGGGAGAGGCACAGAGAAAGGCGGAGAAGCGACTGAGAGAGACACACACAGAGACGGGGAGAAACAGAGACGGAGAGACCCTGAGAGAACAGAAGAGAGACACACAGAAAGTGAGGGAGACAGTCATTCATTCATTCACTCAGCGGCTGCTTACTGGGCACAGGCTGTGTCCAGGCAGTGCCCACGACAGAACGCAAATTCCTACCCCTGTGGGGCTGACTGGTGGGGACACAGTCCAGAAACATGACAACCGAGTAAATCACGTTGTCGGAGTGATAAGGGTGAGAGAGACGGGGTGGGGGAAGCGGGAGAACCAGGGGGACTTACGAGCCAGATTCTCCTTATCTGGGGAGGAAAAGGTTCCCACCAGAATCTTGACCGCGCCTGCCCCTCCCCCATTCGCCCCAGACGGGGGGTGGGAGCGGGGAAATGGGGTGGGGCCTGAGCCCGGAGGCCGACGGGACCTAGCTGCTGGGGGGAGGGGATTGAGGCTACCGCTGCCGAAGACCCCTCCTAACCCGGGTTGCCAGGGTCCCTCCGCCGGTGGGACGTACTTGGGGTGCAGCCCAGGAGGTTCAGTTGGAAGGTAGGTGGAATACAGGGAGGGACCAGTGCCCAGAGGACAGAGAGGACCCCTTTACTTCGGTGGGCGGGGGGAGAGGCTGAAGAACCCTCCCCTTCTCATGTCTCCGGGTCCTCCCACCGCGACGGAGCGTCCCTGGGAGAGAAGCCCAGGCCCGGAGGGGGAAGCTGAGGGCTCGCCTGTGCCAGTCGCCACCAGGGCGCGTTCCGGTGCCGCGGCGGGTGGCACAGGCTGGCAGACAAGGGCTGGGAGCCCGGGCCCCAAGGGGAGGGGGCAACTGCTTGCGACCGCCGGCACTCGTCCTTGCGGGCCCGCCCCCTCGCCTGTCAGCTCCAGTCCCGCCCCCCGAACAGAGGCAGCTCACTCGGCTCCAGGCCGCTCGACTGCTGAGCGCACAACACCTGGGCACAGGGGTGAGTGTACAGCACCGGGTCCTTTCGCGCGCGGGGCTCGGCCTGGCCCAGAGGGTGTTGCCCTTGTCACTACCCTTGTCCCCTTGCTTGGGTTCCTCGGCCTTTCCCGAAGGCCTCGCGGGAGAGGAAAACCGGCGACTTCGGGACTGGATGCGGGACCCGGGATGGGGGTGTTTGTGGGGCGCCCGGAATCCCCTGGCCTCGCTCCCTCCCAGCCACGCCACTGCAAGTTTCACTACCTCACTCGTGCCTCCAGGCAAGACGAGGCGAGGCGGGCGGTGCACAGGGTGTGAGCCTCTGTGCAGTGTTCCCAGCAGAGCGAATGTAACCTGTATCTGCGTGTATCTGATGCCCCCTTCCCCCACAGCGTGGCTGAGTCCGTGACTCCCTGTGAGTCCGTATTTGCGCCTGGTTCCCTGTGTGCAGCTGAAGCTGTCTGGGGTGCATTTGTTTCTGCCATGTCCAACTAAGTCCGTTCCCCTCCCTAGGCCTTGGTTTTCTCATCTGTTAACTGGGACTCCCGTGATTGTGTAACTGTTTCTGCGTGGATGTGTTTGTGTGGGAGCGTGAAAACCTTTGTGCCTGCTTCTATGCAGGGTACTTTGAGCGTCAGCTTCCTCGTCTGTAAATTGGGGACGAGGGGATGATAGCATGCAGTCACAGGTGGGAGGTATTATTATACTTTAATGACATATATGCCCTTCTGCAAGAGTCTGTGAGATGTGGATCCTGTCTGCTGCCCTCAGGCTCTGTCGCTGCAAAATGCGTGGATGGGCTCAGCTTTCTCCCTGGGGTTTTGTGGCGGATGAAGGGGGGTTCGCAGAAAAAAGCCCTGTGTGCAGCGAGGTGTGAAGATTGTGGGGCTCTGGGTTCCAGGCTGGGTGTGGGTGGAGTTTGTGAAATTGTGGCCTGTGAGACTAGGCAGAAGATCCCGTCTGCGTGTGGCGGAATTTGTATATCTTTGCCTGTGTCTCTCTGTCCATGTGTGAATGGGCATTCGTGTTTCCCTGATGGGGTGTAACTGCGCATTTTGCCCTAGTTTGTGCCTATCTGTGCACATGTCCTTGTCGGTGTGTCACTGTATTTGTGTGTCCCTTTCTGTGTGTGGCTATTTCTGTCTGTTTATGATTAATATGCCTCTGGACATCCCTGCTTGTGTGTGAATTATTAGTGTACCTTTCCTGTGGGACTTGTGTTACCCTGTCCCCTTGTGATGTTATTTGTGTGTCTTTGTGTCGGCCTGTCTCCATGGACACCCCCCTGCCATCCCAAACTCCCTCTGGGCCCCGTAGTGCGTGTGGGGTAGGGAGTAGGGGGTTAGGGCCCCCTTCGCAGGTGAGGCCCCGCCCGTGCCCGCCTCCGCAGGCCGCGGGGATGGTGCGCGCCAGGCCTGACATTGCACCCAACCTCTCTGCAGTCTTGGGGCGGGCAGCCCATGGAGCCGGGGCTGCTGCGGCCAGCGCCAGTGAGCGAGGTCATCGTCCTGCATTACAACTACACCGGGAAGCTCCGCGGTGCGCGCTACCAGCCCGGCGCGGGGCTGCGCGCCGACGCCGTCGTGTGTCTGGCCGTGTGCGCGCTCATCGTACTCGAGAACTTGGCCGTGCTGATCGTGCTCGGACGCCACCCGCGCTTCCATGCGCCCATGTTCCTGCTCCTGGGTAGCCTCACGCTGTCCGACCTGTTGGCGGGCGCCGCCTATGCAGCCAACATCCTGTTGTCGGGGCCCCTCACGCTGCGCCTGTCTCCCGCGCTCTGGTTCGCTCGTGAGGGTGGCGTCTTCGTGGCGCTCGCCGCGTCCGTGCTGAGCCTCTTGGCCATCGCTCTCGAGCGCCTCCTCACCATGGAGCGCCGGGGACCCGGACCCGCTCCCGCAGCTCGTCGGGGGCGCACGCTGGCGCTGGCGGCCGCGGCCTGGGGCGTGTCGCTGCTCCTCGGGCTACTGCCCGCGCTCGGCTGGAATTGTCTCGGCCATCTGGACGCCTGCTCCACGGTCCTGCCGCTCTATGCTAAGGCCTACGTGCTCTTCTGCGTGCTCGCCTTTGTTGGCATCCTGGCTGCCATCTGCGCACTCTACGCGC
Source organism: Orcinus orca (assembly GCF_937001465.1). Classification (NCBI taxonomy): domain Eukaryota; kingdom Metazoa; phylum Chordata; class Mammalia; order Artiodactyla; family Delphinidae; genus Orcinus; species Orcinus orca. The sequence goes on along the minus strand of NC_064561.1, from coordinate 7,100,499 downwards.
GGATCTACTGCCAAGTGCGCTCCAAAGCGCGGCGCCTGGGGGCCCACCCCGGGGCTGGCGAGGGCGCCTCGACCCGCGCACGCCACACGCCGCGCTCGTTGGCTCTGTTGCGCACGCTCAGCGTGGTGCTCCTGGCCTTCGTGGCTTGTTGGGGACCACTCTTCCTGCTGCTCTTGCTGGACGTGGCGTGCCCGGCGCGCGCCTGCCCTGTGCTCCTGCAGGCGGACCCCTTCCTGGGCCTGGCCATGGCCAACTCGCTTCTGAACCCCATCATCTACACGTTCACCAACCGCGACATGCGCCAAGCGCTCCTGCGCCTTCTCTGCTGCGGCCGCCGCTGGTGCAGCCTAGGCCCGGGTGCCTCCCAGCCGTCGGGGAGCCCCCCTGGGGCTTCGGGCGGCCTGCAGCGCTGGCTGCCTCCTGGCCTGGATGGCAGCTCCAGCCACTCCGAGCGCTCGTCACCCCAGCGGGACAGGCTGGACACCAGCGGCTCGACAGGCAGCCCTGGCGCGCTCACAGCCGCCTGGACCCTGGTACCCCCTCCAGCCGCAGACTGACGCCCTTTGGTCCGCCACTGGCCTCCCTAAGAGCTCTTTCGCAGACTTTCTTGCTAAATTAAGGAATTTATAGTAAAAGCAGCTGAAGATGGTGGAGGCAGAAAAGACGCAGGGGAATGTATTTTATTGACGCTAAACCCCACAGCAATGAAGAAAACAGACAAAAATCCCTTCCCTTGTGGGATGGATGTTCTGGTGGCGGACATAGACAACGGAATGAAGAGGTATGGAGATAATTCCAGTGACAATATAGTGATGCGATGGTGGTCAGGGGATGCCTCTCTGCAGAGGTGGTAACATGTGACGTGAGATGGACTGTCCTGGGAACTTCTGAAGGAAGATCATTTCAGGGTGGGGCTGCAAAGGCCCTGAGCCTAGAATATGCCTGTGTGTTCTCTGAAAAGCACATATGTCAATGTGGCTGGAGCGGAGGATGGAGAGGGAGAGTGGGAGGAAACAAAGGCAGGGGAATAATGGGACAGATGGGGCAGGCATTTAGGAGCCCAGGGGAGGACTTTCTTTTGCTCTGAGTGAAGTGGGTTCATGGAGCGTTCTAGGCAGAGGAGGGACTTAATCTGGCTCACGTGTTTACAGATGCCTCTGGTCTCTGTGGAGGGTGAAGCTAGGAGAACAAGGTGATGGTGACTGCACTGGCCTAGGGGAGTGATGATAAGGAATCAGACTGTGTGGATTCTCCATGGATTTGGGAGGTATTGGACGGAATTCCGGAGGAAATTGGGTGTGGGGGAGAAAGGAGTCAAGGACAGCTCTTCACTCGAGAGGAGAGACCAAAGACAGGGCACCCTAAAAGTTTACTTTAGGAGACTCAGCCAATTCCTATCTGAAACAAGATTTCTTTGAATGTGGTGTCAGATTCTTCATAAAGAATAAAAATACAATCGAATAATAAAAGTGATTACAGTTTATTGTGCCTGGATAGTCGCCCCATAGTGCTAGGCCCAGGACAGGCCTTTTTCTCACCCTTACTGCAACCTTTCAAGGTAGGTTTCCTCACCCCCATTTGACAGACGAGGAAACTCCAAGAACAAAGTACCTTGTCCCAGTGTCTGAGCCAGGATACAAGACCAGGTGGTCCAGGCTCCAAGGTCCGAGGAGGCGCAGGCTTGATGTCTGGTCCCTCTGGAGGGGTCTGTTAAGGCCAAGCAGACACTCCCTCCTTCAAGGGTCTACATTTTCGGCCAGGGGCGATCCTAGGGCCCCGTTTGTGCCCATAAAAGGCTCCAGGAGCGGAGGCCGCGTCTGCCAGCTGTCCCTGGCCCCCAGGTGTCCCCAGGCGTATTCCTAACCTCTGTGCGGAGGGGCTGGCGGGAGAGGGGTGGGGTGGGTGTGGGGAAAGGATTGGGGGCTTCGGGCTCAGATTGCGGCACGCCACCTGCCGGGAAACATCGGAACTGCAGGCAGCCATAAGTAAAGATCGCGGTGTGTTTTGGGGCGTGGAGCGGGGGCTGACCCCTGCAGACCGTACGCACGGGGAAACAACCTACTTCCTGGAACACAAACACACTCAAACCTGGGGTCGCCTCCCAGGGCACTTCGAGAACTGGACCCAATCTCCCACCTGGCCTGGTTCCCCTATCCCCAGGCTCCCGTTATCTTCCGGGGCAACCTGAGACACCCCACCCCATTGTTCAGTTGTGTGATAGTGTGATGGCAGACGAGTTATTCACTTGTTCACATCTTACAAAATTCAAAAAGCACCAGTTCCCCCTCCTGGATGCATACACTATTGGAAAACTTCCAGAGCTATTCTGTGGATAAATCAGCTGAAATGTAAATACACCTCTCTCGTTTTACACTTTAGCACTGCTCTCCACCTTGCTTTGATCACTTAATAGTATATCTTGGAAATTGTTGCACATCTAGATTTTGTACTGTGTTAATTGGCTCTGGCTGCCATAACAAATACCATAGTCTAGGTGGCTTAAACAGCCAAAATTTATTTCTCACAGTTCTGGAGGCTGGAAGTCCAAGATCAAGGTGTCAGCATGGTTGGGTTCTGGTGAGTGCTCTCTTCCTGGCTTGTAGACAGCTGCCTTCTCCTGTGTCCTCACATGGTGGAGAAAGAGAGCAAGCTCTCTGGTGTCTCCTCTGATAAGGGCACTCATGCCATCACGAGGGCCCCACCCTCAAGTCCTCATCTAAACCTAATTACCTTCCTAAATCCCCATCTCCAAATACCATCACCTTGGGGGTTAGGGCTTCAAAATATGATGGTGGGGGGGCACAATTCAGTCCATAGTACTTTTTTCTTTTTTTCCACATTAAAAAAAATCGAAGTAAACATGTCTTGCTTCTTTTCACTGGCTGCATGGTATTTCACAGCATAGACATACCACCACTTATACCAGGGCCCTAGGGAGGGACACGTGTTGAGTCCAACACCTTGCCTTTATACACAGTGTGGCAATAAACATCTGTGTACATACATCCTCCTGCACCTGTGCCAGTGTACCTTGGATAAATTTCTACATGTGGCACTGCTGGGTCACAGGTCTTGTAGATGTTATTTTGAGATACTGGAGGTTTCTTTCGGCCTGTGGAGGAGGGTGCGGGTTTCCTCACAGTCTCGGTCACTCCCTGTACAGTATTTGCCGGCTATGCTATTGCGTCCCCTCTGGAGCTACCCAGAACTGCAGCTTCATGCAACTGGAATGGGAGGAGGGGGGAGGAACCCCACTCCAGCCTCGGACACCGGATTAATCCCAGACCCTGAGCAGGGAGGCTGAATCTTCCAGGTTCACCCCGGAAGCGGGTGGAATCCTTTCTTAGACCAACATCTGTTCAGCCTAGTGTTTCATATAGATGGACTCTTTTAAAAAAACTTAAATACATTTACTTAAAAACTAACTTTATATCACAAACAGCATAAATGGCAAATCAGTATCACTTGCCATGAAAAATAACAATCCATATTTATTGGGCCCTAGCGTTCTCCTTTAGTTCTCCCGATAACCTAGCAGGTATTAACATTTTACAGGGAGGAAACTGAAGCATGGAGAGGTTAAATTATGGGCCCACCAGCACAGAGCTAGAGAGTGGCAAAGCAGTTGTTCGAATGCCCGCCCGCGAGCTCCACGCGCCTCCAGACTGGAGATAAAAAATAAAGACAATGCAAATCCAAGTAGGTAGACAATTCTGGCTGGATCCTGCGGCCGCCTTAATGTGAGGCCTGCACTGTGTGGCGTTAAAGGGAGAACAGGTCGTGGAGAGCAGACCTGCGCTGACACGACGAAACCCGGCGGATGGAAGGGGCTGCGAAGGAGGGACGGGCCGGGTGGGCTTGGCCATGCGCCCTCGCCCGACGCCCCATTCCTCGCTCATGGGCGCCGGGCACCCGCGGGAAGGGCGGGGAATCGCGACTCCTTCCCCGCTGCGCCCTCTCCCTGCCTCCTTCCCGGGCGTCCGGAGGCTGCCCCCCATTCGACGGTCGCAATCCCGCAGGCCCCGCCGCCCCAAAGCCGAGGCCCCCCAGACGGCGGAAGCTCCCGCGGGACCCTGACAGTGAAGGATAGGCTGGAGCCTCGCCCGACCGGGCCACGGCCCCTCGGGCTTCCCGGAAGCTCGGTGCGCAGGTGGCACCACCGTACCCGGAGCCATCGCCGCGCCCCTGGCATCCCCACCCCGCCTCGAGAGCAGCGGAGCCTACGCAGAGACGCAGGTGAGCGCGCCGGCGGCGGCAGCGGCGGGGTGGGGTGTCCACTGATCCCTGGTGCGGGGAAGCGCTGGGCCTCGAACCTAGGGCTCATTCTCCGCGGCTCCGACCACGCGGCTGGGTGCGCTGCGGTCCTTGGCTCCGCCGCAATGACCGGCGCTGTGGTGGCCGCGCTGGGGATGCGCAACAGGGCGACAGCTAGCGTGGGCGGGTGAGGGGGGAGCGGCCCTGCCGCGGGAGGCCTGGGGCCGCGGGGACTTTTATTCTGACACGGCCGGCGCCCGGCTCTGCTTAGTCATGGTGACCTGCGCGCGTTCTGCGCCTCCCCCCTGCGCACTGCGATGGAGGCGCCCGGGCCTGGGCGACGGAGGCGGAGCCCGAGCGCGGCCATGGCGGGGTGAGTGGGGCGGCCAGCGCCCGGGCTGAGGGCGCCACGGGCCGTGAGCGCCCTGCGGCCGTGCCCGGGGGCCAGAGAACCGGGAGATGCGGGACCGGTCTCGGGGTTCCCGCGGCTCCGCGGAGGGCCAGGAGGGCGCGGCTCGAGTCCTATCCTTTTGTTGGACGGCGCGGCTCGCGGGGTGGCCCGGGAGCGACGCAAGCCGAGCGAGAGGCCGAGGGAGCGCCGCTCGGACGGAGGCCTGGGGACCCCGGGGCGTTGGGGGGCTTGGTTTGCGCCCTGGGGCTGGCAGTGGAGAGGCCGCGGCGGGGTCACTTCCTCCCTTCTCCAGGCCTTGGCGGCTCAGGCGGGACATGCGCAGTCCCCCACTTACCGCTTCTTGGGGGGAAGTGCCCGGTGCCCAGGGGGCACCGTTGACCTATTGGCCGAAGACCTAGAGGCAGGCCTGGGTCTCGGCTGGGGAGAGGCGGCCAAGCGGCATCCAGGGCCCGGTGGAGGAGGGTGCGCTGGCAGGGACAGTGGAGTGGGCAGTCAGCCAGCCACAGCTTACTGACCTCTGCGGGGTGCCAGGCCCCAGGCAGGATGCAGGGGAGGCACATGAGAGGGTGGGCATAACCCTGACCTACACAGGTCTACCTGCTCTCTGAAGCCTGGGGCTCAGGGCCAGAGGAACAGGCCATCCTTCAACAAGCAAGCAAAGGAGCTCCTTTCCATTCTTGACAAGTGCTGTGATGGATATAAAACAGGGAGGAGGTGACTCTGAGTCGAGCCCAGAGAAAGATAAGATGAAGAACCCAGGGAGCCTCTTGCAGACCAACCCCCCCCCCCATGCCACTCCCCACAGGACTTTTCAAAACATAACTCATGCCCCGGTCCTCCAGACTCCACAGGGTTCACCGAAAGCCTCCCTTCACTAGTCAGTCTCTCTCATTACACTGCTCCCTGATTCTCTAGATTGTCTCTCATCATTCTGCCTCTGAGCCTTTGCACCTGCTGTTCCCTCTGCCTGGAAAACTAACTCCCACCCCCAGCTTCTTCATACGTTCACCCTTCTGGTCTCAGCTCCAACAGAGGCCTGGACTACCTGATTTTAAAAAAACTGCCCCCATATGACACTGTCCCAATGCTGTTGTCATTTTCTTCATAACCCCAGTTTCTGCTCCAGTCTTACTTATTTTACTTATGGCCCTTCCCTCCCCAGTGTCAGCACCAGCGGGGCACAGTGCATTTCTGTCTTGGTCACTGCTGTGTCCCCGGTGCCTAGAACAGTGCCTGGCACACAGTAGGTGCTCAATAAATGTTGGTGAGGTGAATGAAGGAATGAGTTGGACATGTCCTAGGAAGGGAGGGGCCACCAGAGAGCTGGAACAGAATGAGCAAAGGGAAGAGGTGGACAGGAGCTGACTGTGAAGGGCTTTGCAAGCCATTGAAGAATTTGGTTTTATTCTTCATGCCACAGGGAGTTGTAGGGGGATTCTGAGCAGGGGAGGGACACCATCTGACCTATGATTTAGGCTGGACCCTCGGGCTGGTGAGGCCATGGGGCAGTTAGGGAGTGCAAATGCACACTGCTTCACCTGTGCTTAGGAAGGAAAACTGGGCTAGGAGTTACTTTATCTTAGAAAAGAAGGCCTGGCCCCAGGCCCTCCCCCCAGCCCTGTGCTCTCCCTCCTCCAGGCCCCTGAGTGCCAGTGGTGGTGTTGTCCCTTGTCACCTGGAACCCCATGCAGCTGGAACCTGGGCCTAGTGGGGCTGGGGCCCACACCCAATTCCTACCCCTGAGGTCACAGCGCCCTGAGGGGGCAGGGGACACGGTGATGTACGCCTCCACCGAGTGCAAGGCCGAGGTGACGCCCTCCCAGCACGGCAACCGCACCTTTAGCTACACCCTGGAGGATCACACCAAGCAGGCCTTCGGCATCATGAACGAACTGCGGCTCAGCCAGCAGCTGTGTGATGTCACACTGCAGGTCAAGTACCAGGACGCACCAGCCGCCCAGTTCATGGCCCACAAGGTGGTGCTGGCCTCATCCAGCCCCGTCTTCAAGGCCATGTTCACCAATGGGCTGCGGGAGCAGGGCATGGAGGTGGTGTCCATTGAGGGCATCCACCCCAAGGTCATGGAGCGCCTCATTGAGTTCGCCTACACGGCCTCCATCTCCATGGGTGAGAAGTGTGTGCTCCATGTCATGAACGGTGCCGTCATGTACCAGATTGACAGCGTGGTCCGTGCCTGCAGTGACTTCCTGGTGCAGCAGCTGGATCCCAGCAACGCCATTGGCATCGCCAACTTCGCCGAGCAGATCGGCTGTACTGAGCTGCACCAGCGTGCCCGAGAGTACATCTACATGCACTTTGGGGAGGTGAGCAAGGGGAGGGGACATGGAGCCAGGGCTTGGGAGCAGCATCAGAAGGACCAGGGAACAGACAGGTGGTCATCACTGTCTCCCCTTAAGATGTGAAGGGTCAAGGCAAGGAGCTGGAGAAACATGGGGTTCTGGTTTCCTAGTCTACATATCTGGGGCAACTCTGGGAAACAGCGAGGAAAGTGAGGCCTTCACGGGTTTCTGGGCCCCCTGGTCTCTCTGGGGTCAAAGGTGGGGATAGGGTGCAGTGAATATGTTGGCAGTTCCATCCTGGTGTGCTGAGCAGGGCCTGACCTTTCAGTCAGTCCGCCATTATATATTGAACACCCATGGCGTGCTGTTGACTGCAAGTATGACCCTTACACATGTTTTCTTTGGTCCACGGAGTGTTGTCCTTGCACTATTCTTTGTTTCGTTTTTGTTTTTAAGTGGAGGAAGTTGTGAATAGAGAAAATAAGTGCTTGTTTAGCACTTGCTGTGGGCCAGCCCCTGTTCTAAGTGATTTTCATCCTTTAAATCACTGAATCTTCCCAGCTCTCCTAGGAGGAGGTATGCTTTGGAGTACCTTCTTGGAAGTTTTCAAAGTCATCCTCCAGTGGCTGGGACCAGCTGGGGTGGACACTACCCTGATCCCCACTCCTCTTCTTCTCTACCACCTTGGGGGTTGTGGGTTGTCCAGATGCTCCAAGAAGCTCTGGCATTAGTCCTAAGGCCTGTGGCTTCCAGGAAGGTGGTCCAAGAGCAAGGCTCTCCCACTGACCTGCACAGCATTGGTTTCAAGGGATTGCATGGGCTTGGGGGTACCAGAAAATTGGGAACCCGCTTATGTGGGGTGACTGAAATTATTTATATAGACCAGTGCCTGGCAAGAAATATTTACCCCAGGAGTAGCCCTGCTATGAGATAGCTACTAATTTAATCCCCTTTTTATAGAGGAAGAAAACCAAGACCTGGAATGTTTCAGATCTTTGCCCAAAGTCACACAGTTAGAAAGTAGTAGGCCGAAATTGCAACTCAGGCTGTTTTCTTCGAGCCTGAACTTTTTTTCTTTCTAGAATATTCTATTGCTATTGCCTTTGTAGTCTGTCTGCTATTTTGAAAAGTAATTTCCTTAAAAGAAAAGGGTAACGTTCAAATACAAAATCATACAAAAACGTACACGGTACATCGTGTCCTTGCCCATTTACCTGAGTACTTGTGTACTACACGCTTGGCTCACGTAATGTAACTCATTTGATCCTCACAAACTGTGAGGTTCATGCTATTCAAATCCCCATTTCACACCTGAGGAAGCTGAGGTCGTCAGAGGCAGGTTGAGTGACTTGTCCAAGGTCATAGCACTGTTGAAGGGCGGGCTGGGGGGGTGGGGAGGTGGAGAGAGACATGGAAGTCAGCCCGTCACACAAATGCCCTCTGCAGGTGGCCAAGCAAGAGGAGTTCTTCAACCTGTCCCACTGCCAGCTGGTGACCCTCATCAGCCGGGACGATCTGAACGTGCGCTGCGAGTCTGAGGTCTTCCACGCCTGTATCAACTGGGTCAAGTACGACTGCGAGCAGCGGCGCTTCTACGTGCAGGCGCTGCTGCGGGCTGTGCGCTGCCACTCGCTCACCCCCCACTTCCTGCAGATGCAGCTGCAGAAGTGCGAGATCCTGCAGTCGGACTCCCGCTGCAAGGACTACCTGGTGAAGATCTTCCAGGAGCTCACCCTGCACAAGCCCACACAGGTGATGCCCTGCCGGGCGCCCAAGGTGGGCCGGCTCATCTACACGGCCGGCGGTTACTTCCGCCAGTCACTCAGCTACTTGGAGGCCTACAACCCCAGCGATGGCACCTGGCTCCGGTTGGCGGACCTGCAGGTGCCAAGGAGCGGGCTGGCGGGCTGTGTGGTAGGTGGGCTGCTGTATGCCGTGGGTGGTCGGAACAACTCCCCCGATGGCAACACCGACTCCAGCGCCCTGGACTGCTACAACCCCATGACCAACCAGTGGTCGCCCTGCGCCTCCATGAGCGTACCTCGAAACCGAATCGGGGTTGGGGTCATCGATGGGCACATCTATGCTGTCGGCGGCTCCCATGGCTGTATCCACCACAACAGTGTGGAGAGGTGAGTGGCGGCGTCTGGAGCGGTGGGCTCCAAGGGTTCCACTACTGACGGGTCCCAAGCCATTGGGATCTGGGGGTTCCCCCTGTTGTTGAGTGCTTTTCTCTGTGCCTTGCCTTCAGGGAGTGGAAGCCTCAAGGTGAAGCTAAACTCCTGGGAGATTTATGGTCGTGACCTTGGATGCTGGGTCTGGGCCTGGCAACTGTTTACAGGGCCACCACAAATGCACACAGCAACTTTATGCAGCTTTGGAAAAAGTTCCATCAGTTTGAAATTGTTGTAATATGCTAATTTTGTTAAAACGTGACACCTCACTGCCATCTGTCCACAAATTGTTGTAATAAACATATGTGTGAGGCCTGCTACATGGTAGGTCCCCCCTCAGATGTGGTGCCCTTGTGCAGTACACAGTCTGCACAACTGTGCGTGGTGACCCTGTGTTTAGAGGCCAAGTATTTTGGGCTTTTGACTCTCCTATAGCCTCGTCCTCTGCCTTCTTGTTTTCCAGAGGTGTGAGCCAGAATACAGTTCTCACCTGGAACTTGTTAAAACAAACTCCCCGGCCCACGACAGGGGATGCTGGAGATCTGGCATTGGTGGGTTTGGAGTGAGGCTGGGGAGTAGGAATTTTAAACAAACACCCCAGAGGCTTCTAATGTACACGGTCTGTGAATAGGATGATGAGATGATGCATCACCCTCAACAGGCCACTTTCGAGAAGAAAAGGGGCCCTATGAATTATTCCAGGAGCACAGGCCTGAACTGGAAGTGCCTGGGCCAACTGGGACATATGGTTACTCCGTCTCTGAGTATCATACTTTGAGAAGAACCATGCCGGGGGTAGCCTAGTTGTTCGGACTGGGGTTCTGGTGTCCAAGAGAGCTGGATCAAACCCCAGGTCTGCCACTTCCTGGGTGACCCTGAGTATGCCATCTCACCTCTCTGTGCCTCTGTCTTGTCATCTGTGAGGTGGGGGACAATAGCGAGGACTCCTTTCCCCACTAGGCTGTGTGGGGCTTTGGTGAGATAATACACATAACACTCAACACAGGCAGTGGTATGATGGAGCCATTGGGGTCCAACAGATGTGCATGTGACCTTGAGCAGATGGTGGCTGTGAACCTCAATTTCCTCATCTGGAAAATGGATCTACTGATAACTTGTGTTTTGGGGAATCCCTGTGAGAATTAAAGAGTTCAAGTGCCTAAAGCCATAGCAGAATATCAGTGGGGGTTAGTGTTCCAGGTCAGCTGTGGTTGCTGCTGTCATTGTTATTATGTCGTTGCAGGTATGAGCCAGAGCGGGATGAGTGGCACTTGGTGGCCCCAATGCTGACACGAAGGATCGGGGTGGGAGTGGCTGTCCTCAACCGTCTACTCTACGCGGTCGGGGGCTTTGACGGGACGAACCGCCTTAACTCAGCCGAGTGTTACTACCCAGAGAGAAACGAGTGGCGAATGATCACACCCATGAACACCATCCGAAGTGGGGCAGGTGCGCAGGGGCTGCGGGGAGGGGAGAGAAGAGGAACACCTTCCCACCCCTGGGCGTGAAACTCGGCCAGGCCTCCTGTTTCAGCCTTAAATCCCGTGGCACACACAGGAGAGCTAGATTCTGATAGAGTCCATGCTCTTCTCTCCCGGCTTTGTTTCTAAAGGGTCACTCGGGAGAGGGGAGAAGGGGGAGGGGAGGGTCCCCCCGCCCAAGAAGGTGGTGGCTGAGGCCCGCAAGGCCAGGCCCCGGAGTCACCCTCTCTGTGTGGTACCACTTAGGAGTCTGCGTCCTGCACAACTGCATCTATGCTGCGGGGGGCTACGATGGTCAGGACCAGCTGAACAGCGTGGAACGCTACGACGTGGAGACAGAAACGTGGACTTTCGTAGCCCCCATGAAGCATCGGCGAAGCGCTCTGGGAATTACTGTGCACCAGGGAAGAATCTATGTTCTCGGTGAGGCCCTGGGGGTGGGGGCCTGGGTGGAGAAGCCTACCTAACCCCATCTTTTAGAGGCAGGCTCCAGTCCTGGCAGGAAGGCATCTTGTGGTTTCTTCTCCTCTTTTTCCCCTGCCCTCGGAGGGAGCAACCATCCCTTCTGCTCTCCCTGCAGGAGGCTATGACGGTCACACGTTCTTGGACAGCGTGGAGTGTTACGACCCAGACACGGACACCTGGAGCGAGGTGACCTGCATGACATCTGGCCGGAGTGGAGTTGGTGTCGCTGTCACCATGGAACCCTGCCGGAAGCAGATTGACCAGCAGAACTGTACCTGTTGAGCTACTTTTGTTTCTTGGGCAAAAAAATGTTCCAATCCAGAGTACTGTCGTCTTTGTACAAAAACAGGGACAAAAGAAAAGGCTACAGAGCAAATGCTTGTCCTCCAGGATGGGAGGCTGGGATGCCTCAGTGTTAAAATGACAACTCGAAAGAAAAGGCCAGAATGGGAACCCGTGAGCCCATCATAGTCCCAGGAATGTCCAGGAGAGCCTGCCCGGGAGGTGGGTGCGGGAAGGGCAGGCCCCCCGGGGAGAGGCCCCTACACCTGCTACCCCGAGACCAGGCCTGGGTCCCACACCAGCAGCCACCACCTCCCCTTGGGATGAAAGCAGGTGCCGAGGACAGGCTGGTTTTTGTTCCCTGCATCTTCGTGATTGGTTCTTGGAGGCCTGGGAACGAGCCAACTGAGGCCTCAGGGGCTGAGGCCCCTCCAGAGGTGTGGACCCCGGGGATGGGCCTGTACATAGAAACCATTGGGTATCACTGCCCTGGACAGTCATTTTGTTGATAAGTAACCCTGTAACTTTCCATTGAAAATAAAGAACAAACTAACTAGTGTCTTCCACCCGGGCTCTCAGCTGGAGGTCTTGAGCCAGTGGGACGGAAAGGACTCTTCTCCTGAAATGCACTCAAGTCTTCGAGTTAGGGCTTGGATTTGAAACCAGTTTGTTATCTCGGCCCATTGAATTTTGATATGTAGGTTATCTTTCTCCCCATGGGCAAGCCACACAGGGCTCACTTTGTCTGTCACTTTTAGCTGCTTTGCAGACAGTGACCCAACTCCTTGACTCATCTCCTAGGGCTCCCTGAGGTTAATTGCACATGCGAACGGTTTATATTTTAAGGAGGACTATCCCCGGCACGCCTTCCAAATTCCGTGAAAGTCCATCCGTCATCTTTATACACTTCAATAATGTAGACCGAGCCTTTTATTTTATTTAGGTGTCTGGGACAAAGGGGTTCTTGAGAATTTTCTTCAGGCAAAGGGTTCAACAGCCTGGTTCCTTCTGAACTATATGTGTGAACGGAGTACGTGGCCTGGATCTTTTCTGCGAGTCAGCTCTGTTCGTGCTGGGGGAGTGGAGAAAAGAAGAATGAAGTATGGTCTCAACTATTGGGGATTTCACAGGTTCTTCCAAACAGCTTAGAGGAAACATTTGATTCCTTCCCTGCCAGGAGCAACAAGAGAAGCCACCACAATGAGAAGCCCGCGCACTGCAATGAAGAGTAGCCCCCGCTCGTGGCAGCTAGAGAGAGCCCGCACGCAGCAATGAAGACCTAACACAGCCAGAAAAAATAAATAAATTTATTAAAAAATACTATACTAATATCAATAAAAATAATAATATATTAAAAAAAAGTATCCAGTTGGGGAGAAAACAATTTTTATATTAGGTCTCTCTGTTCATGAACTTGGTATATCCGTCTATTTAGTGAAGACTTTGCTGTCCTTCAGGAAAGCTTTATAATTTCTCCACAAAGGGCTTGCAGTAGGTTTTATGGGAGTTTTATAGGCCTTGCTCTTGTCAATGAGATCTTTACTCACTGATCCTTTTAAATTGATATTTCTGTTATGGGGAAGTTGTTGATATAGATGTATTGGTCTTCTGCCAGCTTCTTTCTAGTATCTTTTTTTTTTTAGCAGATAGCCATCTACAAATAATGATAGTGTAATGTCATCTTCCCAATAGTTCTACAATTCCTTTCTTTTCCTTGTCTTACAGCATTAGCTAAGACATCCTATACAATTTTGATTAGTAATGGTAATAGTGGGCATAGTTGTCTTACTTCTAACTATAAGGTGACTGCTTCTAATGTTCCACCATTAATTCTGATACTTGCCAAAACATTTTCTGTAATCTGTGCCTTAAGTTTTGCTGGAAACTTTATCAAGTTCAGGAAGCACCCTCCTATACCTAGTTTGCTACATCTTTTTAAAAATCATAAATGGATGTTGAATTTTCTAGATGTCTCTCATTCACGAGGTGGGTGCCAAGAAACTGCATTTCTAACAAGTTCCCAGTTGATGCTGAAGCTGCTCGTCCAGGGACCACATTTTGAGACATTGGCGTAGAACAAGAATAACGGGTTAAAGGCAAATTCTGAGAAACAACATTTAAGGAGCAGAGGGATGTAAGGGAAGGCCCGATAGGAGCACAACAGCAGCAGAAAATTACGAGAAAAACTAAGAAATGTACAGTGTCACAGAAGCCAAGTGGTGAAAAATTTGAGCACAAAAGGTTTAAAAGAATCACACTATTAAATACAAAGCGGTTCAGAAAGAGACCTTCAAATGCTCACTGGATTTGGCGATTGGAAGGTAAGCTTACTAAGAACCATTTTGGTAGAATTGTGAGGGTAAAGCAATAGATTCTGCAGGTGTTTATCGAATGCCTCCTTAGAACAGGCACTGTTGCCGAGGAGATAACACTGAATCAGTGAAGGATGCTGAAAGAAGGAATATCTCTTTTGAGACATTTGGGTGAGAAGAGGCAAAGTACGCATGACAGCTAGAGAGGAACGAAGGGTTCAGGGAGGGTTTGGGGTTTTGCTTTTAAGATTCAGAAGACAGAGCGTGTTTATAAGCTAAGGGGAAGTTCCAGTATAGAAAGAAAACAAAGATGAAGGCGAAAGGATGAACTTATAGTGATGATGAGCAAGTAACTTCCCCCTCTTAATCAACTGGACAATGTCTAAGATAACTTTCAGCTCTGTGAAGGCCACTGTAGTTCTGGGTGCTAGAGTATCTTGCTTTGTGCAATACAACATACCTTCAATTCAAGGACTATCTTCTCCCTTGGGAGTGTATTCTGGTGCGTTTGTTTGTTTTTTAATTGGGCGAAGGAAGTATTTATTACTTGCAACAAGTAAGGAGAACACTAGGGATCCTGGTTTTAAAATATAAATGTTAGTGGGAATATACAGTATTGCAGAAGATAGAATTTAAGAAAATTAAAAGAAAAAAGAAGAGAGAAAACAGACTAGGTTTGAGACCCGTATCTGTCACTTACTAGGTTCAAATCCTCTCTGGGCCTCATTTTCCTCCTCTGTAAAGTGGGGAATAGTAACAGTATCTAGCACCTGGCACACAGTAAGAATGCAATAAATGTAGTATTATTGACTAGGAACGAGATAAGTACTAGAAACCTGAAATGCTAACATTAATCTGAATTATTAAGGTTTTCAAAGTCAGAATGATAATGATAACATTTTATTACCTCAGAGCACTATACCTGCATTACTTAAAATTCCTCACTGGCTCTCATTACCTGTGAAAAATCAGTGCTTCCCCCAACCCACCTGTCTCATTTTATGATGGTTTTGTAGCTCCCCAAGACCCTCAGGGTTGATACAGGAAGTGTGGCCTAAAAGGAGTGCAGCACCCTCTTGTGGGCCTTTGGGTAAAAAACGGAACTATTTCCAGGGAAGAAAAGGAGCAAGATTGGAGAAGCCCCAGAGTGTAGAATGCCCTGATTTTGGCTTGTTCCTTTTTTTTTTTTTTTTTTTGCGGTACGCGGGCCTCTCACTGCTGTGGCCTCTCCCGTTGCGGAACACTGGCTCCGGACGCGCAGACTCAGCGGCCATGGCTCACGGGCCCAGCCACTCTGCGGCACGTGGGATCTTCCCGGACCGGGGCACGAACCTGTGTCCCCTGCATCGGCAGGCGGCCTCTCAACCACTGCGCCACCAGGGAAGCCCAGTTCCTATTTTTTAAAAAGTCAGCATTCTTCAAAACTTCTGGGAAAATTATATTTTTATAAATAAACAAGGACTCTCCCTCCTGTGAGCGCCAGCACCAAATCCACACCTCAGGGTTGTAACTTTGATTTTATTACAACCAATTGTAAGCCGGACACCCAGGAACACTTTTCAGACTACACATCCCAGGATCCCCTGGGATTTATTCAGTTGATTTAGACAACATTTGTGGGAAATTCGAAACTGCAGCCCGATGCTGACGTCAGCTACCTCTTTGCCTTCCCTTGCCCTCACAGGAAAGATTAATAGCATTGGCCAAGGAGTTGGTGTTTCTTTCTTAAGTCTCAGCTATCGCAGGTGGATTCTCTTTCGTTTCTAGCCCATGTCTTTCCCTTACTGATCATATATCACCATCTCTGACCATCTCCCAGTTCCTCTGAGGATTCACCAAGTGAAGAGGCGGGAACAACAAATATTTCAGTGCCTACCATATTCCAGACCCTGTGTAGATACAACTGGGAGCAGAAGACATGGTTTCTGCCCTCCTGTAGCCCATGGTCAAGGGCGGTGTTTTGTATTTGTATTTTATTAATGTACAACCAGAAACCCTGAGAAGTGCTCTAGGAAAAAGTAGCTTGCAGAAATCATAAACAATGTATTTTTTGCCTTGTATTCATAATTATTCTTCGATTCTTCGTCTTGTTCACCATTTTATTTACTGGCACACAATAGGAGCTTCACCCATATTTGAACGTTGAGTAGATGAATTCTTGGTCACAATGGATGTATGATAAACATTTGTGAGATTAAATGGAATTGGTGAGGTCATGCAGATGCTTCTCCAATGGTGTGGATTTCGGCAGCTCTGTGCAAGAGTAGAGCTACTTAGCCTGTTACGATTTTAGTTCAACCCAAGAAGCCCTTTTGACCTTTCTTTACCTGTTATCATCAGATACCTTGGAACGTCATGGAACAGAGTAATCCCTCTTTCAGGTAACAGCCTGAATATATCCAGTTGCTGAATAAGTACCTACTGATGATGTCAGGAGCTGTGAGACGCACTTGATAAATATTTTAAGGCAGCTTTAGATCCTTCCTCCAGCTCCCGTTTTAGGAGAAACAGCCCCAGTTCCTTAAACAATTTCTCATGTGACATGGTGAGTTCCTTTATCAGCTAGTTTCACTCCCCCGCCCCCAAACATTTTGAGGGTGATTTGAGTCTTGCCTCTCCCTCTCCCCAGCTGGGGATAGGAAAGCGCAGGAGGGGGCTTTGGGACTTCTCATGTACGGGGACCACCGAAGCCCTTGCCGGGGTCCTTCTCGAATTGCAAGGGAGGAAGAGATTACCCTCAGAGAGAAGGGCGGTGATGGGTCCTTTCAGGGTGTGGGGATGGCAATGACGACAAACCCTCAGGAAGGGAGGGGACAATGCCAGACCCCTTCTCAGGAAGGAGAAGCAATACAGGGACCCTTGAGGAAAGGGGGGAGTATGACCCTGGGGGTCCCCTTCGGAAAGGATGACATAGGAGGGGACCCCTCAAGAAGAGGGGGTGACGCCAGGGTCGGTCTCCCTCAGGAAGGATAATGCTGGGGCCCCATCAGCAAGGGGCCTGACCCCAGGGTTCCCTAAAGAAGTGGGGACGACTCTGGCGTCGCTCTCAGAAAGAAGAGACGCTACTAGGGTTCACTTCAGGAGGGCGAGAGGATGCTGGAGTCCCCCTCAGTACGGCAGGAATGACGCTAGGGTACTCTCAGGAAAGGGGGATGATGCCAGGGTCTCCCTAAGAAAATGGGAACGGCGCTGGGGTCACTCTCAGGAAGGGAGTGACGCCAGGTCCCCTCACCCGCCTCAGGGTTCGTCGCACCTGCCTCGGTCCAAGCTCCTCGGCTCCCTCGGTCATCTAGTTCGAAAAGCGGAGCGGCCGCGCCTCTCATTGGCTGCTTTATTGGCTAATGACAGCTACGACAGCCAATCGTAGCTCGGAGAAGAAAATCTCCCGCGCGACTTTGGCAGGCCTTCTTCCCAGTCTACGCGCCGCGCACCTTCGGGCCTGCTGTAGTTCCTCAGATACACTCTAGGGGGCGCAAGGGGTTCGAACGCCTAGTCCTACCTCCTTCCTCGCCTGTGACCCATTTTATAGAACAGTACCTACTTAACAGGGCTGTTACGAGAGCTAAGTGCAATAATTTATGTAAAACAGTGCCTGTCACATGGTAATCGCCTGGCAAACCTGAGCTGTTATTATTTGCATTTTACAGCGAGGGAAACTGAAGCACAGCATGAGTAAGTAATCTGCTCAAACTAACTCAGTCATTAACTGGCAGAGTCGCGACCAGAATCCAGAGTCTGTGTGCTTATCTACTATGCTTCTGTGGCTCCCAGATAACAAATACTGGCTGTGTCTTTCCTCTGATTACGAAACAACTTCCCCTTGATTATGAAAGTAATACATGTTCATTGCAAAAATTCAGAAAACATCCAAGACTACAGAACAGAAAACACCAGTGTCTTTTAATCCATTCACTGGAGACTGTAAATATTTTGATGAACAAGCTGCTTTTTCTATGCAGATATGTAGGATGGTATAAAGCAGAACATTTTTTAAAATTTTATTTTTATTTATTTATTTTTGGCTGCATTTGGGTCTTCATTGCTGCTCAGGGGCTTTCTCTAGTTGCTGTGAGCAGGGGCTTGTTGCGAAGCATGGGCTCTAGGCGCGTGGGCTTCAGTAGTTGTGGCTCGTGGGCTCTAGAGCGCAGGCTCAGTATTTGTGGCACACAGACTTAGTTGCTCTGCGGCATGTGGGATCTTCCCCGACCAGGGCTTGAACCCGTGTCCCTTGCATTGGCAGATGGATTCTTAACCACTGCGCCACCAGGGAAGCCCATGCAGAACGTTTTGAAGCCCGCTCTTCTCATTGTGAACATCTTGTCATTTCAATAAATACAGACCCACCTCATTGTTTTTATTTTTATTTATTTATATTTATTGTATTTTATTTTTTTAATTATTATTTATTTTATCTATTTATTTTGGGCTGTGTTGGGTCTTTGTTGCTGCACACGGGCTTTCTCTAGTTGCAGCGAGTGGGGGCTACTCTTCGTTGTGGTGCGCAGGCTTCTCATTGCGGTGGCTTCTCTTCTTGTGGAGCATGGGGTCTAGGCGTGCAGGCTTCAGTAGTTGTGGCACAAGGGCTCAGTAGTTGTGACTCACGGGCTCTAGAGCGCAGGCTCAGTAGTTGTGGCGCATGGGCTTAGTTGCTCTGCGGCATGTGGGATCTTCCCGGGCCAGGGATCGAACCTGTGTCCCCTGCATTGGTAGGAAGATTCTTAACCACTGCGCCACCAGGGAAGTCCCACCTCATTGTTTTTAATAAGTGCATATTACTCCACCATACAGGAAGCATAATTTCATGACTACCTAGTGTTGGACATCTGGGTTCTTCACAAGTCTTCACTATTCTGACCAGCACTAGAATGGGCATTTGGTACCTGCAACTTTAGGTTTTCAGCCAACTGGTTCTTTTTTTTCAAACTTTTTTATTGGAGTAAAATTGCTTTACAATGTTGTGTTAGTTTCTGCTGTACAATGAAGCGAATCAGCTGTATATATATCTATATCCCCTCCCTCTTGGACCTCCCTCCCCACCCCCACCCCCATCCCATCCATCTAGGTCATCACAGAGCACTAAGCTGAGCTCCCTGTGTTATACAGCAGGTTCCTACCAGCTATTTTACTCCTGGTAGTGTATTTATGTCAAACCTAATCTCCCAATTCGTCCCACCCTTCCCTTCCCCCAATGTGTCCACATGTCAGTTCTCTACGTCTACGTCGCTATTCCTGCCCTACAAATAGGTTCATCTGTACCATTTCTTCTAGATGCCACATATATGCGTTAATACGATATTTTTCTCTTTCTGGCTTACTTCACTCAGTATGACAGACTCTAAGTCCATCCACATCTCTACAAATGACCCAATTTTGTTCCTTTTTATGGCTGAGTAATATTCCATTGTATATACATACCACATCTTCTTTATCTATTCATCTATCATTGGACATTTAAAAAAAATTATTTATTTATTGATTTTTGGCTGTGTTGGGTCTTTGTTGTGGTGCACGGGCTTCTCATTGCAGTGGCTTCTCTTGCTGTGGAGCACGGGCTCTAGGCATGTGGGCTTTGGTAGTTGTGGTGTGCAAGCTCAGTAGTTGTGGCACACAGGCTTAGTTGCTCCACGGCATGTGGGATCTTACTGGACTAGGGCTCGAACCCGTGTCCCCTGCATAGGCAGGCGGATTCTTAACCCCTGGGCCACCAGGGAAGTCCCTGGACATTTTTAAAATAAATTTATTCATTTGTTTTTATTTTTGGCTGTGTTGGGTCTTCGTTGCTGTGCGCGGGCTTTCTCTAGTTGCTCTGGGCAGGGGCTACTATTCGTTGCGGTGCGCGGTCTTCTCATTGTCGTGGCTTCTCTTGTTGCAGAGCACGGGTTCTAGGCCCGCGGGCTTCAGTAGGTGTGGTGCACGGGCTCTAGAGCGCAGGCTCAGTAGTTGTGGTGCATGGGCTTCATTGCTCTGCGTCATGTGGGATCTTCCTGGGCCAGGGCTCGAACCCGTGTCCCCTGCATTGGCAGGAGGATTCTTAACCCCTGCGCCACCAGGGAAGCCCCGCTGGACATTTAGGTTGTTTCCATGTCCTGGCTATTGTAAATCGTGCCGCAATGAACACTGTGGTACATGTGTCCTTCTGAATTATGGTTTTCTCAGGGTATATGCCCAGTAGTGGGATCGCTTTGTCATATGGTAGTTCTATTTTTAGTTTTTTAAGGAATCTCCATACTGTTCTCCATAGTGGCTGTATCAATTTACATTCTCACCAACAGTGTAAAAGGGTTCCCTTTTCTCCACACCCTTTCCAGCATATGTTGTTCGTAGATTTTTTGATAATGGCCATTCTGACAGGTGTGAGGTGATACCTCACTGTAGTTTTGATTTGCAAAAATATGGAACGCTTCACGAATTTGCGTGTCATCCTTGTGCAGGGGCCATGCTAATCTTCTCTGTATGGTTCCAATTTTAGTATATGTGCTGCCGAAGTGAGCACCAACTGGTTCTTTAGGATAAATATTTTTAAAAGTGCAACGTCTGCGTCAAAATGCATGCACAGTTATGTTTTTGATAAATATTGTCAGACGACTCCTGGAGAGCTGTATGTGCTAATTTCTACCAGCACTAACGAACTATGAAAGTGCTTTGCCCACCCGTGGATGGTCCATCTTTTCATTATTTGCCAATAGGTGAAAAAAGAAAACTGTCTCCTTTTCATTTTACTTCCATATATTTTGATGCTGAGAAAGAGGGAGAAATATTACCCACATCTCATAATTTTGTGCATGTGAACTAAAATAGCGATAATAATATAAAAGGACCAGGCAGCTATCATTGTCAAACAGGCATTGGGTGAAGTGAGATCCCTGCCTTATTTCCCTGAATTTTCTCAACACTGTGAGATCACTTCTCAGCCTCAGTTTCCTCATCTGCAAAATGATAGTACCTGTCTCAAGAACAGCTGGAAAGTTGATAAAATAATCTGAGTAATGAGTTTAGCATAGGGCAGAGCCCTCTGAAGCCTGGGCGAGGTGGAGCCATTTGCCCCAGACCCCTGTAGCTTGCAAGTGGCTGACGTCAACTTCAAAGAATGAACTGACTCCACCCCTTCCCAGGGCCCCCTGTCCTGTTCAGATTACAGGGCTTCTCTGCCCTTGGCCACCTTTCCCCCGAGGAAAGATGAACTCCCCAACAGGAGAATTTTAAAGAGCCAGCTGACGGTCACATGCCACCTCTATCCTTTGACCCACATTCTCAGACTGTCACCAAGTCCCAACTCAGGAGGCATGTGGGACATCACTCCTACCCTTTTACACTTGGGAAAACTGAGGCCCAGAGAGAGAAGGCTCACCCAGAGCCGCCCACCTAACCCCCTGCAGGCTGGGATTGATACTGTCGCCTCCTGACCCCCAGCCCAACACCCTTTCCCCGACTCTGCTTCCCTTTGAAACACCCTCGGGAAAACAACTGTGTCTCGTCGCTGCTTCTTGCGCAAAATTCAGATTCCCTGGAAACTTCTACCTAGTTTTTCAGCTTTGCTCCGCCCCCCTGGGTCCAGGCTGGCCCCTGCTCCTCTGGCCCAGGATATCTACTATGAATCTTTAAGCCAAAGTCAAGCAGGAGAACCTTTGTATACGTTAAACCCTCTACATTAACTCTCTCGCTTAAGTGCCAGTACTGCGCAGTCAGATAGAGCAGCCATTGGCTAAACGTGGCTACTTGATGTAAAGGAAAATTAAAACTCTAGTTCAGTTGCACTAGCCACATTTCACGTGCTTGACAGCCACGTATGGCTAGTGGCTACCTTATTGGATAGCGCAGACATACAACATTCTCAGCATCATAGAAAGTTTCACTGGACACCCCTCTCCAGTCTGGAACTTTTGTTAACCCCATTTTATAAATGAAACAATGGCAGGTCAGAGAGCTCACGCCCAAGGTCACACAGCTAGAACTGGGATCCAAACCAGTCCTTGGCCACTAGAGACAAACAGCAGAGTAGGTGGGTCGGCCTATCCTCAGATCCAGGGAAGCTGCCATCCTTTTTTTTTTTTTTCAGTATTTTTTATTTGGCTCCGTCGGGTCTTAGTCGTGGTGTGCAGGTTCTTTGTTGCGGCACGCGGGCTCTCTAGTTGTGGCTCTCAGGGCCCTAAAGCACGTGGGCTTAGTTGCCTCGCGGCATGTGGGATCTTAATTCCCTGACCAGGGATCGAACCCGCATCCCCTGCATTGGAAGGCAGATTCTTCACCACTGGACCACCAGGGAAGTCCCAAGCTGCCATCATTTTGTTTCAGAAGACACATGCTGTGAATATATACTGGTCCCACTGTGCTTAACCACTTAAGGACTGTGTGTGTACGTGTGTATCTCTGTTTATTACACACCAGAGGCAGCCCGTATTCCAGTCTGAAAACCTGCATCACAAACACTTCCTCCATCTTTATCTTTATTCCCAAGGGAAGTTTTGCTCATTAGCATAATGAATGGCAGAAACATTTTATTGGTGAAATCGGGGCTTTTTAATTAGGCTGATAAAGGTTGGAAAAATGGGCTCCCAGGGGTGGAGTTAACAGTATTCAAATATGTGGATTGGTTAAAATACCTGAGACTCCCTAGCTCCCCGATCCTGTATGAACTCGTCGGAAAAACAGAGCTAAAATCCGAAGCTGGTCCTGTGTGAACTTGGAGGATTCAGCTTGCCTGAGATACATCGTAAGGTTCACGGGCTTTAGGATAGGCAAGTTTGTTTGTTTGTTTTGGTTTTGTTTTAATGCAGCGTGAGGGCTGCAACACTATCATGGCCAGAATTCATGGAACTTACAGATGTAAATTCTCTTGTGCTAATAAATCAAGTTTAATGTCTGCAGGGCAGAATTTGATCCAAGTGCTTTTATCGTGACCTGGCAACCAGATGTTGGAGGCGGGGGTCAGTCAGGTTTCCAGGAGTGACTTCTTGGTACCAGGAGAACCCGAGTTGCGTCAGATATGCTCCACGTGAGAGAAACAAGGCTTACCTGCGTCTGCTGGCCTCCAAAAACTGCGTGGTCTGAACCTCCACTTTACAACCTGCAGCCCCTGTGCCTGGACCTGGCCCAGGCCAGGGGGCTGCCTCCCACCAAACTATCTGCACCCCCTTCAAGTTCTATCTGCTTGGGAAGGGGCAGGGACAGAACCCGCTCATTTTCCCCACCCCTCCCCAGACAGATAGCGAGAGAGACACACACCTTGAGAAACAGGATGGGAAAGGAAGCCACATCAGCCAGGAAGATCGGTGAAAGCCTCGGTTTAATTGGAGACAAGATCGAAGGATTGAGTATCGATCAGCAGACCGACTGACTGATCATCAAAGTGGACAACACTCGAGCAGCTCAAGGGGGTACTGACTCCCCTCCCCCGCCCCCCGGGGTCCCTGTCCCCAGTTGCCAATCACTCCTGGCCCTGGGGCCGGGGGAGGGGCAGGGTCTGCGCAGTCCTCCCTCACCCCCTCTGATGACATGACTCGCCGTTCAACAACAGCGCTGAGTCCACACTTCCGGGGTCTATGGTACAGTTTGTATAATACAGCAGGAATGGAGACTCCCATCGGGAGACCCCCAAACCCTCCTTCCCCTGAGTCAGCGGGGGAAGGGCAAGTTTATTTTCCCTTTTTGCCTCTGTAGAATAATTTACAAACCAACCTTACAGTATGTACAAAAAAAAGAAAGAAAGAAAAGAAAAGAAACAAAGAAAGAAGGAAAACCAAAAAAAAAAAAAAAAGGCCCACTCCGGTGGCCGGCTGGGACTGAAACTACTTTCGCTACAAAAATGAACCCTGTACAGCATCATGGGGGTGGGAGCGGGTGGTACTCCCCACAGGGAAGGACAGACAGATGGAAGGCTGGGGGGAGCTGGGGGCTACAGTACCGTGTGCTCCGAACTGGAGGGGAGAGAGATGAGAGAGAGAGGCCGGTCCTGCCCAGCTGCAGAGCCAGGCTGAGGGGCAGAGCGGAAGGGGAAGAGGAGGTCTTTCTTTCCAAACAGCCCCCCATGGCTTGGAGAAAAATGGCCTTGCATCTGTCTGTCGTATTGCTTGGGGGAAGAGCTAAGGGTAGAGGGGGAGACTTGGCAAGGTGCGGGCAAAGGAGAGATGACCTTGGCTGCCAGGGTGGGAAGGGCTGCCCAGAAAGGGGACGTGGGTGTACACCATTATTGCTTCCTCCTAGGGCAAAGAGTCGGGGAGGGGGAGCAGGAGGATGCTGGGGAGGGGGCTGTGCCCACGAGGGGGGGCTCCAGGCCTGGCCCTACTCCACCCAAGGTGCAGGTGGGAGCCACTGCAACCCCCCCCTCCTATGGCCGTGGGAATCATTAAGGCAGAAACAAGAGGAGAAGCAGCTGGAAGGAGGGGTGCGGCTCCAAGCCATCCCCCGCCCCCGCAAACGGAGAAAATTCAAACGGAAACCAGACTGGAAGGGGAAAGGGGTGGCCGGTGGAGGGGGGAGGTGGATCACACCCTCCTCAAACCTCAGACCCCAGGGGGGTGGTGTGAATGTCCCTCCAACATCCTACCCCTGCCTCCTAAGATCCACCCATCTCCCCCCTGCCCGTCCCCCAAGTCAGTATTGCCAGGTTTGTGCAAAATGAGGCTGAGGACTTCTTGGGGGGAGGGCAGGGAGCTCATGGGGCGCCCCCTCCCCGCCCCCAGAGGCCCCACCCAGAATGGCTATTCCTGGCTGGGTTCTAGAGACCCTCCCAAATTCAGAAGAAAAGTCTGGAGGGAGACCCCACACCAGGTGAAGAGCCCGAAGAGGCCGGAAGACTGAGCCTGGAACCTGGGGCGGGGGTGGGGGGGGCGGTGGGGGGATGGGGGGTGGGGGTGGGAGGGGGAAGCGGGGGTGGGTCAGAGGAGGGGGGTGGAGCTGGCCGAGGGGAGCTGGGTACAGGAGCATCTACAGTTGCTGTGTTTCATCCTGGGCTTTTTTGTTGTTTTTTTTGTTTTTTTTTTCTAAAAATGTAACAATTAAAATTCCAAAAATAAAATCCCTTCGGGGACCTCAGCCCCTTGTTCCCCAGCCCCCACCTCCAAAAAGAGGCCCCATGGGAGGGGGTGGGGGGAAAGGGGAAAAAAAGAAAAGAGAAAAAACCCCACTTTTCTGTTTTCTTTTTTCTCAGGAGGCCCAAGAGTCTTTGAGGCAGTGGAGGAGGTGGGGGGGTGATGGTGGTGGCGGGAGGCAGGGAGGCCAACGGGGTGTAGAGGCTGAGGCTCAGGTAGGGCCTCCGGCTGCCCCCCACCCTCCAGGAGCTGGGAGTGTGGATGGATCCTCGCCCGATGTTCCTGTGCAGGCGCAGCACGCCCTTTTGGCAGCCTGATCCTCTTTTTGGGCCCCCACCTCGGCCGCCGTGGAGGGGAGGCCCAGAAGGCCCGGGTCCTCCTCTGGAGGGGGCGGGGTCCTCAAGACAGGCAGAGGGAGGCTCTCGGGAGACAGGGCAGGGGGGCTGCTGCAGCCTACAGATGCACCTGGGGGCGTGGACGCGTCCTGACCCTCAGCCACACTATCTGCTGAGTCTGCTTGCTGTGTCAAGTACATTTCCTCTACCTCCACCTCCGTAGACTGGTCCTGGCCATCGACCTCCAACGGTTCCTCAGCTGGGAACACGTCCTGGGCGGTGGACAATTCCTGCACTTCAGTTGCACCTGGGGCAGTGGACACCTCCTCCTCTTCTTCCTCCTCCAGCGTCAGCTCAAACTGGAACTTATCCGGTGGAGGGGGGTGGCCTGGTCCCCCGGGCTCCTCCTCGGGTGGTGGCGATGGGCTCTGCCGAATGGCGCTATAGTACCAGTCCCGGTTGTCCTCCAAAGTGTCCAGGATCTCTTGGGCATCTGGGTGAACCAAGTCGGCCCACGTCTCCCACAGCGGGTGCACAATGTAGTCGATGAAACCCACCTGAGGGAGGGAGAAGGACGAATAAACCAGGGATCTGCTGGTGCAGATTGCACCGCCATGCTGCGGGATCTAATACAAAATTTTTTTTAATTCTTTATTGAATTTGTTACAATATTGCCTCTGTTCTATGTCTTCGTTCCTTGGCCACGAGGCATGTGGGATCCTAGCTCCCCGACCAGGGATCGAACCCACACCAACCCCCGCATTGGAAGGTGAAGACCCAACCACTGGGCCGCCAGGGAAGTCCCAAAGATCCCGCATGCTGCGTGGCGTGGCAAAAAATAAAAGATGTTGATACCCTTGGACCCAGCAATCTTGCTTCTCCAGAGCCACCCTGGAAAAACTCTTGCACAAGTAAGAAAAAAAGAAAAAAACCACGTATGAGATGCAAACAAAAACTGGAAACATCTCCATATATACATCAGTTGGGCATTAGTTTATTTGTTTTAAGTTATTATTATTTTTTTTGGCCACACCATGCAGCATGTGGGATCTTAGTTCCCCGACATTCCAGGGAGGAATGGTTGGAGCTTCAAGAGCATCTGTGACCACAAGAGACATCTCTGAGGAGAGAAGCCCCAAGCTTCGCATGACAGAAGAGAAACACTGAAAGTTCTGGGGTGCCTGCCAACTATGTGGAGCCAGAGAGAGCCAAATTCCCTTTCTCCAGACTTTCCTTACATAAGAGAAAAACAAACCAATAAAGCTTTATCCTGTTTGAGTCACTGTGAATCCCTAACTACTAAACACTTGTATGTCCACCCACAGAGCACTCACTACACAAACCATTATTCATCTGTCTCTGTGGGAATACTATACAGTAGTGAAAAAGGATAAGCTTAATCTATGTGTAATAATGTGCACAGATCTCCAAGTCATTTTTGGAAAGAAAAGGCAAGCTGTATAAAAATAGGTATACATTGAGATCCCTGGCGGTCCAGTGGTTAGGACTCTGCACTTTCACTGCCAAGGGCGCAGGTTCAATCCCTGGTCGGGGAACTAAGATCCTGCAAGCCATGCAGTGCCTCCCCCCCTGCAAAAAGGTATATATTGATACAGTTTATATTTTTTAAAAGAGCTAAACCCACAAACTATTGCTATTAAGTTGCTTGTGAACATAAATACATAATAAAACAAGCAAAACTGGGTTTCATCAGGGGTTTGGGGCTGTGTGCATGCCCTGGGAACATTTGGAAGTGTTTGGAGACATTTTTGGTTGTTACCGCAGGAAAGGGAGGGCGTTCCCGGCATCTAGTGGGTGGAGGCCAGGGACGCTGCTCAACACCCTACAGTGCACAGGACGGTCCCACCACTAAGAATGATCCAGCGCCAAATGCCAACAGTGTTGAGGCTGCATAACCCTGGATGGGAAGGGCATACACACCGAACCGGGAAGAGGCCTCGCCAGGGAGGAGGCTGGAAGCAGGGAGAGTGAGAAAGTCTCATATTCACACTTCAGTGTTGTCTTTTACGAGACTGTGTTTCTGTCCCTCTCGTTAAATTAAAAAGGCACGTGATGGAGACGAGTCATTTAACTTCACTTCAAAATCCACCAAGGGACTTCCCTGGTGGTCCAGTGGTTAAGACTCCACACTTCCACTGCAGTGGGGCACGGGTTCAATCCCTGGTCAGGGAACTAAGATCCCGCATGCCACGTGGCGTGGCCACACAGCAACAACAAACTCCACCAAAACTCAGGCACAAAATGAGTGGCCAGGTTATAGGGAAACCGAGAGGCTGAAAGGACATGAAGTCTGTAATTAAGGGCCGGATAAGTGTTATTACTGATGTTACAGCAGTTGCTACAAATGAGTTACAACTGTCTGGGTGCAAAACTACAACTTATGAGTCCAGAGGCTCAGTTCAAGTGTTTTGTGGAGGAGAAAGTGTTGCCTATTTCCCATCAGGACAGAGAAGGAAAAAACAGACAAAGACAAACTTGACACTGTGTACGGGCAGGTTAGGACCTCTTGGGCCTTTGGAGCTCCAGGCCGGTGTGGGGTGAGGAGGCCCGCCCTGCTCTCTTCCAGTGGTGCCGAGACTGTACCTGAGACTTCTCCACCGAGGCCGTGTGCTTGTCGCACATGGGGCTGATCTCCATGCCACGCTCGCGTTCACGGTCGCCCTGCTGGAAGAACTCGGCCATGATGCGGTCGGTCCACTGGCGGTACAGCTCCAGCGGCTTGGTGGGGTTGCTGAGATCTGCACAGTGCACCATGTTCCGTAGGACCTGCATGGGGTGGGGGACCTTCAGAGGCCGTGTCCCCGTCCTAGTCTGAGGCCTCAGGCTTCCTTACTTCCCCTTTGGAAGGACAGTAGGGGAGAATGGGTAGCGGGGAGATGGAGAAAGGTAGAAGAGGTGAGGGAAGAGGGTCGATGAGTGGGGAAGAGAAGGGGAGAGATGAGACGAGGTTGATGAGCAAAGGGCAGAGGGAGGGAAGGGAAAAGAGGCGGTGGGGAGACAGGGGTGTGGGGGACATGGAAACGGGTTGATGAGGAAAGGGAAGAGCGAACTGGAGGAGATGGGGGGAGATGGGATGGAGAGGTGGGAGTTGGAAAGGGTTAGATGGAATAGAGAAAAAGAGACAGGAAGATGGGCAACCTGGGAGCTGGAGCAGAGGGCGGGGCAGCAACCCAGACCTAACGGGGGAGGGGAGGGTCCAATCTCCCTATACGGTGTGGGAAGGGGGGCACCTGGATGCGGTCGGCATAGTTATCCAGCAAGAGGACCCCCGAGCTGGTCACTTTCTTGGTCTCCACCATGGTCTTCAGGTCAGCCAGGAGGGTCATGTGCTTGGACATGTCCGTGGCCAGCACCTGTGGGCAAGAAGTTGTCACAGGGGCCATCGAAGCCTGGCTGCCCGCTGTACTGACCTGGGCAGGGCCTCTGAAGATTTCACTCCGCACAATCAGCCGACACGACCCACTCCCAAAGGACGCCTCCCCCACTAGGGGCCTTTCTGTCCCAGACGCAGACCTGGCCCTCCCCAATGCCCTTTACCGCTCTGTCCCCGCCCCTCGCCCCGCCCACCATGTCGATGACCATCTTGCGCAGGCTTTGCCGCTGGCGCTTGCTGAGGTTCTGGAAAATGTCGCAGTTGTCTTCCTGCAGCAGCTTGAAGCCCACGGCCAGGTGGTGATTCTCCAGCACCGACTCGTCATTGTACATGAGCGCCAGTTCAGAATCTGTAGCCCAGGCAGGGTCGGGCAGTCAGGAGAGGGGAGGACCCACCCAGGGCGCCCCCCGCTGGGAGGGGCACCGCAGGCCCCGCCTCCAGCCCAGCAGGCCCCACCCCCGTGGCGGGCCACTTACTGGTGTTGATGAGGAACTGGTTGGAGACCCCAGGGTGGTCCACATCATGGATGGAAGCTGCGAAGAGGGCGGCGAGAATCTCCAGGTCCGTGAATACGGCCTGGGGGCAGAGGGAGATGGTTTTGAAAGATGGGGAGTCAGAGAGACAGGGTAAGAGAGAGATGGGGAGTCAAGAAAGATGGGGAGGGCTTCCCTGGTGGCACAGTGGTTAAGAGTCCGCCTGCCAATGCAGGGGACACGGGTTTGATCCCTGGTCCGGGAAGATCCCACATGCCACTAAGCCCTTGCGCCACAACTACTGAGCCTGCTCTCTAGAGCCCGCAAGCCACAACTACTGAAGCCCGCACGCCTAGAGCTCGTGCTCCACAACAAGAGAAGCCACCGCAATGAGAAGCCTGCGCACCGCAACGAAGGGTAGCCCCCGCTTGCCGCAACTAGAGAAAGCCCGCACGCAGCAACGAAGACCCAACGCAGCCAAATATAAATAAATAAATTTATAAAAAAAAAAAGAAAGATCGGGAGTCAGGAGAGAGAGGAACGGGGTCAGAGAGAGATGGACGTCAGAGACTCAGGGTCAGAGAGATAAACAGAAGATTGGAGATGGATAGTGTGGGGGGCAGCTGGGGAGACATGGGGGCCAGGCGATGCTCACATCCAGTGCAGGTGTGGCCAGCAGCACGTGGGTGGACTGCAGCACGTCAGCCGCGTGCAGGCTGTTGTGGTAGGCCACATCGGGGTGGTAGTGGTCCTCCAGGGTCAGCATGTATGTAACCATCGTGTCCACCGGGATGCGGAACTTCTTCAGCAGGTCCCTCTCCTGAGGGCAAGAGTAGGGGGCGGTGACCCCCACACCGGCCCTCTGCTCCCCGCCTCGCCCCCTCCCTTGCATCCAGCCCCACTCAGCCCGCCCTACCTGGAATATCGTGTACATGATGCAGCTGAGGGAACGGCCCCCCGCATAATCCGACACGCAAAAGATGTTCAGGCCCCACTTGTTCAGATTTTCCAATTCCTGGTAGAGATGGAGGCCAGAGGTCAGAAGCCCCCAAGGCCCAGGGCCCTCTAGACTCTTTTCTAGGAGTTCAGAACCCTGGTCTGAATAGTGGCACCATTATCGCTCACCCAGGAGGTGGCATGCTCAGCAGTATAGAATTTACTGCCCAGGTCCTACTGGGCCAGAAAATAACAAAGCAACCCCAGAGTCTAGTGAGTGTGTATTAGCCACCAAGCACTGCACTAAGCGCTTGATTTCACATAGCAGGTGACGGAACCAAAACTCAGAGCAGCGACGTGACTTATCCGAGACCTTGCATCTCACAAGTGGCAAAGCTAGGATGTGAACCCAGCGTGGCTGACCCCAAAGCACAGCTCAGCCTCAGTTAAACTGCTCTTGAGTGCTGAGAGGAAAGGAACATGGGCTAATGTTCCATGTCTCCCCAGAATTCAGAACAGCACCAGCACATAGTAGGTGCTCAATAAACACTGAATGACTGAATAGAGCCCTGGCCAGTACTGGCACGCAGAGGGTTACAATAAATGTCAGCTGAGGGAGCCACTGAGCTTGCATCAAGTCCACTGTGCAAATCATTGTGGGAGCCCCTTGGCTTAAGATTTCATGGAAAAGCCAGGAGGCGAATCCAGGTCTGGTCTGTAGTGGATGCTGTTTGGGTTCTGCCCAGATTCCCTTCACTGGTCTCAATGCACCCATCACCCAGCTGCTGGGGCTGTTGCTTACAAAGACTCACAGCTGCCCCTTGTCAAAAATCGGCTCTTCCCTCACAGAAGCTATGTGGAGGGGGTGATGCCATCCACCCTGGGGACAGCCCCCAGCCAATGACTGACACAAGGGTATAAAATGTCAGCACACTTGCCTCAAGGTGGGCTCCACTCAGTGCTGTTGTTCATATTCCAGAGCCCCCTGTGGACACCAGCTGAGACCACTCCCTCTCTCCTGAGAGTCTCATAAAGCAGGTACACCCGAATCCTCATCTCAGGCTGATCCAAAGCCCAGTCCTTCTTTGGGCCCCAGGAGAACCCTGCCCCTCTCCAGCCCAGCCCCCCCCCCACCGAGGCCCCACCCACTTGGGCCAGGAGTTCCTCTTGATCGGTGTTCACCCCAAAGCGGGGGATGCTGGAATCGTTCAGGCTGCTGCTATGCACCACCTTCTTCACCCCGGTGATCTGAGACATGGGCTGGAACTGTGGCCCAGGGGGCGGAGGCTGCTGGGAAGGTCTCTGCCGTGGGACTTGCTGTTTTTCTCGATCCTTCATTGCGGGTGATGGGATCTCCACTTCATTCTGCTTGTCTGCAGAAGATAGAGGAGAAGCCAGCATGAGAACCTCACAGAGGCTCCCTCATCTGGCTCTCAGACCGCCCCCCCGCCACCAACCCCTCAAGCCCTGGGAAGTCTCACTCAGGAGGGCAGACCTATTCTGGGTGTCATGCTGTTGGTTACTTATGGACTGGAAACCAGAGAGGAGGTAGGAACTCTTCTGGGAGGTGGTGGGCTGGAGTGGGGACCCTGGGGCCAGCCTGGAGCTATGGGGTAGCCCCCGTCCAATCACCAAGTTTGGCATGGGTGTGGTGTGGGAAGTCAGGAAGCAGGGTGGGGATGCTAGAG
The DNA here is from genome assembly GCF_937001465.1 of Orcinus orca. NCBI lineage: Eukaryota > Metazoa > Chordata > Mammalia > Artiodactyla > Delphinidae > Orcinus > Orcinus orca. The sequence continues at coordinate 7,068,966 of NC_064561.1, read as the reverse complement.
AGAGCCACCGCCTGCCTGGGATAGGCAGGGAACCTTCTCCAGCAGGCAGGGAAGACACCCCCATGGTGACCCAGAGAGCGGGTGGAGGCGGACAGCGCTGGGAGGCGGGAGGGAAGGGTGGTCTCTGGCTCCATGGACCCCCACCCCCACCCCCTGGACACCAGGCTTTCTGGGGACCAGCCCCAGAAGCCCCTTTCCTGAGCTCTTTAGGGTTTCCAGAGCCCAGCCAGGGCCACCCATTGTGACCTGGGGACCGCCAGTCAATGACAGGGCCTAAGAAGGCTCATTTGCATGCCGTGCTCTTATTGGCTGGATCTCAGGCACACCACACCCCCACTGGCGGGAGTGTTTGAAACTCTGAAACCTTCTTTCCAGCTTGGTGGGGGGTGCCCTGAATTCGGGGACCTTTGGTAATAAATTCTGAGGGTGAAATTATCCTGAGTTTGTGGGGGATATCCTCAGCTAGGTCTCTTGGGTTCAGGATGAGATTAGGATGAGTTGGAGATCCCCATGAGCTTGAGGGTTCCAATGAATTTGGGGTATTCTACTGTCTTCAGGGTTCCACTGAGTTAGGAAATTCTCCTAAGTTTGGGGAATCACTTACAGGTTCTTCAGTGGGAGAATCCTATTAAATTTGGGTATCTAAAGTTTGCGGGGGTCTACTGAATTTGGGAGACTCTTCAGCTTGGTGGAAAGGTTTAGGGGTCTTTTACAGGCTCTTAAGGGCAGGATTTCCCTTAAGTTTGAGAACCCTAGTGAGTTCAGGCACCTCTCTTGAGTTTGAGGGGTCTTCTGAATTTGGGGGGGGCTGAAATCCAAGTTTGGAGATTCTAGTGAATTTTGGGAGACTTTTCAGCCTAGAGGCATTTTAAAGTTTAGGAATTCTATTTGAGTTTGGGAGTTTCTTGGGGTCTTGAGTTTAAGAGTTCCAATGGGGTTCCCCTAAGTTTGGAGGAGCTTTGCAGCTTGGAGAGATTTTTAAATGTGGGTGTTCTAAAGAAGTTGGGGTCCCACTAAATTTGGGGGCATCGCGATATAGTAGCTCTTGAGCGTGGTGACTTTGACCTTTGGGGAGTTGAGTCGGGGTTCCCTGGGCAAATGTGGGCAACAGGACCCAGGGTCTGCGGTGGCCCCCTGCAGTCCAGTTATGCAATGCCTCCCCCCCCACACCCACCCACACACAAGTGCCACCCTTCACTCACCTAGGAATGTGGTGGAGATGTACTCAGAGACCTGGTTTCCTGACCTGCTCATCTCTGACAGGTGTGTGAGTTCACGGTTTAGCATCCTCTTGAACTAAGGTGAAGGAGGCAAGAAGGAAGGAATGATGGGGTCATGGCAGGTGTGGGTGTGGGGGGGGTGAGGCCAGGCCCTCTCAAGAAACTTCTGAAGAACCCGTGAGTCCCTCTCACTTCTCTGCTCAGCCAACAGAGTCCTCAGCAGGCTGCTAGAGGGGAGGGGTCAGT